>NC_142793.1:5997500-6324000 GCF_988280905.1 Pimephales promelas
AGGGCACCCCCTCCCCCAATATTTTAAATGTATGCTTCATATTTCATTTTAAATTCCTAAATTTGATCAATAAATTCAATTATTTCTAATAATAAGACACCATAGGGCTGTTACCCTAGGGGTTGATCAAATTAAATCATTTACACTGAAAAATTACAATTGCATGAAATAATGTTATGAAATTGATTTTAATTTACATACAAGAAAGAATGATGCTACTTTTAAACATTTAACACTAAACCGCCAGTAGGTGGTGGCAGGCGACCGTCTTAATGAGTGAAAAAGTTCGCCTTAGGTTTAACAACCTATACTAAATTAACTAAATTAAAGAAACTAAATTAACGACATAAGCTTAATTTAAAATGTCTTAGGAACTAGGATATTTAGAGGTGGATAAACGCAATTGAAAGGTGGATAAACGCACTTTGGAGGTGGGTAAACGCATTTCCCGAATATTGGGAGGTGCGTAAACGGCATTTGTGCATTTAGCCTCCACTACATCCCTGGGTGTATGACATCACAGTACTGATTCGAAAGCATGCAGTGTACTTTGATCACCTTGACGAAGCACTGGGGAGACCGGGGGCAATTGTAACAGGGGGCAATTGTACCACACTCAATTCCTCCAATCAGAAACAAGCTAGAGTGATGACACTTAATCTGTACATGCCCAATACAGTATTCTCTCTCTATCTGTGGAAAAGAAGCCTGACATTTTCAACTTTAGCAGAAGTTATTAACGACAAACTGATTTTGAGGTGTGAAAGTTATTTTTTGGATGTACAGTATTTTTCTTCTGCTGTCTAAAGTTTAGATGTCTGTCAATTTAAACTTGTATACATTTTATCCCTAGGTTATTGATTAAAAACGAACATGAACAACACTGTAACACTGTGTTACAGTTGCCCCTGAGCCACAAGGCCCATTGTAATAAGCTGGTTTGTGTGTGTTGACATACTTTTCTGTTAAAAAAATGAACATATTTCACTAAATTCTATTGTAAAACTTCATTTTAAAAGGGTGTATTAAAATAAATGTTTGTTCCAGTATTAACAAATCATCAATTAACATTTTTTATATAAAATAATGTGTGTTTTATATGTGCTTGACAAAGTGGGAATATTATATAAACTCTTAAAATTAACAGCAGTAAAGTGATTACTTTGAGGTAGGCTTTTATTTGAGATAAAGTGGGTTAATAGGAGTTATTTCTTAGTGTTACAATTGCCCCCACACTGCATTTAATTGAATATTTTAGTCTTGTTCTTATAAGTAAAAATATATAAATTGTATTATTAATTAGTGCACATATATATGTTTCTTGTATCAAAAGATGACTAGTCTATCTCAAGTAGTTTGTGAGTTATTAAGGAAAATGTAAAATACGTTACAATTGCCCCGGGTCTCCCCTACAGACGATTGGTTTATGACATCACAGTCCTGATTCGAAAGCATACAGTATGATCTTGAAGCAGCACTGTACAGAGTACAGACGATTGGTGTATGACATCACAGTACTGATTCGAAAGCAAACAGTATGATCTTGAAGCAGCACTGTACAGAGTACAGACGATTGGTGTATGACATCACAGTACTGTTTCGAAAGCATGTATGATCTTGAAGCAGCCGAACAACCAATACTTATAAAAGTAATTGGATCAAACATAAAAAATTAAGTATTCCTAACTTTTCAACGTTTACTTAACATATGTGTGTAACAAAAAAATATAACAAAAATATATAAGCTACTAGGTGCACTTAAATGTATGCATAAATAAAATAATAAAAAAACATAATGCATGTCAACTACTACAATAATTGCATCAAAATTAAGTAAATCGATTATATCAGTTTAAGTAACTATATGAGCCACGTGATATAGGCTATGCAATTTCCCGTGATGCCTATCCAGACAAAAAAAATATGAAACACATGTGAAGACGTTGAGAAGCGGGAAGCTTAATTTTTGTACTTAGGCCTACACATGATCATTTATTGCATTTTTGGTCAAGAAATTTACTTTTAACTGAATTTCAGAATTGCTACAAATTTTGCATCAACAATTAGAAACGTTTCTTACGAATGCAAACATTTGTAGTCTACATGTTAACGAATGAAATAAGTGTTTTGCACGCGAGTAGCTATATATTGTGTTTTTTCAAAATATATGACCATGATGTTGGCTCGTATATGCATTAATGGTGTGTTCACACCGAACGCGAATTTAATTGCGATAGCAGAGTACATTCATAGTCAATGCAAAGACGCATCATTCGCGCCGGGCGTCGCGAATTGGGTGACTCGTTTGCCGCGAACGTCTTTCTCAGAAAATTTTGAACTTGAGCGGGCTGCAGAAGATTCAAGCGTCTAACTAGACTTGACGTGTTTGACGCGTTCGGTGTGACCAATTCGGACTGTGCTCTCTCTCCCCCACGGATAGATTATAGGCCTACTTTATTAGCGAGTTGTTTTTGGATAAAACTAATGTACTTTGCATACTTACAAATTCCCATGTTCTCTATCTCTATTGTCTATAGGCCTACATGGATCGCGGGAAAGGGGGCCTTGGGCGCGGGTTAGCCTACTTTTGGTAACGTTAACATACAAATATTAATTTCGAAAGCACATTGCCTACAGGTCCGTGTGTGCACGATTTATCATTAAATAATGGCAATCTTGATTCTAGCACAATATTATTCCTAAATAACAGCGTTAATTCAGTAAATTAAACCTTCAAAATTATTATCAAAATAAGTAAATACCCTTTAAACAAAACTTTAGCTTCAAATAAAGATTGTAGATCTTTACTGTTTTCCAGTAGTTACTGCTAAAATGTTTTTGAAGAGATTCGTTCATAACCTCTGGAGGAAAGTCATTAATTAACTTCTGTTTTGTTTAAATTAATAGATATTATTTAATAGACTATTTTTTTATATTATAGGTATTTAATAATGGACTAATTTGTTGCATTTAATTGTTTTTTTTAATTGGTTTTTGAAAAAAATAATATATATATATATATATATATATATATATATATATATATATATATATATAAAAACAAAGTGGGAATATTATATTGTGACGATCAGCAGCCGTGGTGCCCTCGAGAGCCACTAGAGGGCACCCTCTCCCCATGTTTGTTTCCCCTGGACTCTGTGTTTCATTATGTTCAGCTGTGTTTCATCATTGGTTATTGAGTTCCTTATTTAAGCCTGAGTTTTCCCTGTGTCCCTTGCGAAGTCTTGTTACACTGTAAGCGTGCAATTCCGAGCGTTCTTCCCTGTTCTGTGTCTCCGTGTTTCCCTGGACTCTTGACCCTTGCCTGTTTCCTGGACTGTTCACGAACCTGTGCTGCCTGCCTCGACCATTGCCTGTTTTGACCACGAGTTTCTGGATTGCCCCTTTGTTTAAGTGTTTGCCTGTGTTCATGTCTGCTTGCTTTAATAAAGTGCTGCACATGGATCCGACCGTCTCTGTCCGTACGTTACAGAAGACTTCGCCAAACGAGGATCCAGCAGACTTTCAGCATCTATCCGCCGTGGTCAAGACCCGAGCTTCAATGCTAGCCTCTCATAGTTCTCAGCTGGCGAGACTAACTTCTCTCCTCGAGGAACTAGCAAGCTCCGTGCAGTCATGGTCTCCGCAGAGCACAAGCACTAATCAAGCCCAAGCTCCCGCTGCACCTGTTCCACCGCAACCCTGTGTGAGTACCGCATGCAGTAATTCCAGTACGCCGTTTCCCGAAAAGTTTAATGGCTCACCTGGAGCGTGTGAAGGATTTCTTCAGCAGTGCAGTTTATATATGAAACATCAGCCCCAGTTATACGCCTCGGATACCGACCGCGTTTCTTTCATCTGCTCACTGTTGACTGGAAAGGCTCTGGAGTGGGCAGGCACGTTTTGGGAACCAGGTCGGATGTCGTTTCCTCCTTTCAACGTGTTTACCGCCCTGTTCAGAAAGGCTTTTGAACTCCCCGCAGAAAAGGAGGGTCTCGAGGAACTGCTCTTTTCCCTGCGCCGGGGAGGTTCGTATGCGGCGGATTTCTCTCACTCACTCCGCACGCCGCATAAGCCTCAGCTCGCTAAACTGTTTGATCCTCCCTTAAGGACCGTCAGAGGCGCTTCTAAGCATATCGTTCCTGCCAAAACCACTCATCATGTCGGACCCCTCGAGCCCGTATCCCGCACTGGCCCTGTTAAAAGTGCTGTTTCTAAGACAGCGGAGGTGTCGCGGGTCGAACCGGAGTTTGAGCGCGTGCCAGCCGACTCGAGTGAGTCAAGTGCCGAGCTGAGTGAATCAAGTGAGTCAAATACCGAGCTGAGTGAATCGAGTGCCGAGTCAAGTGAGTCAAGTGCTGAGCCGAGTGAATCAAGTGTGTCCAGTGTTGAATTCAGTCTGTCCAGTGAGTCTTCAGTTCAAGTAATTGAATCTCCTCTTCAAGTGAGCGCTGAATCTCCTCTTCTAGTGAGCGCTGAATCTCCTCTTCTAGTGAGCGCTGAATCTCCTCTGCAAGTGAGCGCTGAATCTCCTCTTCAAGTGAGCGCTGAATCTCCTCTTCAAGTGAGCGCTGAATCTCCTCTTCAAGTGAGCGCTGAATCTCCTCTTCAAGTGAGCGCTGAATCTCCTCTTCAAGTGAGCGCTGAATCTCCTCTTCAAGTGAGCGCTGCATCTCCTCTTCAAGTGAGCGCTGCATCTCCTCTTCAAGTGAGCGCTGCATCTCCTCTTCAAGTGAGCGCTGCATCTCCAGTTCAAGTGAGTGAGTTGTCCAGCCCAGCGAGTGTGTCTAGCCCTGTGACGCGCCGCCGCAGGAGGAGAAGGAGGACTCGTTTGGTTCGCCAGGCCCCGGTGAGCGTGCCCAGACTCCTCGCCCTGCCGGCCCCGCCTCTGCGCCTCGCCCTGCCGGCCCCGCCTCTGCGCCTCGCCCTGCCGGCCCCGCCTCTGCGCCTCGCCCTGCCGGCCCCGCCTCTGCGCCTCGCCCTGCCGGCCCCGCCTCTGCGCCTCGCCCTGCCGGCCCCGCCTCTGCGCCTCGCTCTGCCGGTCCCGCCTCTGCGCCTCGCTCTGCCTGCACCCTTCAAGCTCCGGGAGGCCTTTCCTGTACCAGTTCACCACCCAGAGGCTCCTCCCGTGAATTTCCCCAAGTATTTTTTTGGGGGGGGGCAGTAGGTACTCTGTGGGGGCCATGGAGGTGATCCTGACATGGACCTCTGAGTCCGTGAGGGCCATGGAGGCGAGGCTGTCATGGACCTCGCCTGTGTCTGCTCCGCCCTGGCCGCCATCACGTCCTGCTCCTTCCTGGTCACCCACGCTCCACGGCCCCAGGCCTCTCCATGTGCCTGGCCTCCTGCCTCTCCATGGGCCTGGCCCTCCATCCCAGCCCCCGTCGACCTCCCCCCGGAGCTCTTAGGAGCGTCTGGAAGCCGCTCCTTAGAGGGGGGGTTATGTGACGATCAGCAGCCGTGGTGCCCTCGAGAGCCACTAGAGGGCACCCTCTCCCCATGTTTGTTTCCCCTGGACTCTGTGTTTCATTATGTTCAGCTGTGTTTCATCATTGGTTATTGAGTTCCTTATTTAAGCCTGAGTTTTCCCTGTGTCCCTTGCGAAGTCTTGTTACACTGTAAGCGTGCAATTCCGAGCGTTCTTCCCTGTTCTGTGTCTCCGTGTTTCCCTGGACTCTTGACCCTTGCCTGTTTCCTGGACTGTTCACGAACCTGTGCTGCCTGCCTCGACCATTGCCTGTTTTGACCACGAGTTTCTGGATTGCCCCTTTGTTTAAGTGTTTGCCTGTGTTCATGTCTGCTTGCTTTAATAAAGTGCTGCACATGGATCCGACCGTCTCTGTCCGTACGTTACATATATAAACTCTTAAAATTAACAGCAGTAAAGTGATTACTTTGAGGTAGGCTTTTATTTGAGATAAAGTGGGTTAATAGGAGTTATTTCTCAGTGTTACAATTGCCCCCACACTGCATTTAATTGAATATTTTAGTCTTGTTCTTATAAGTAAAAATATATAAATTGTATTATTAATTAGTGCACATATATATGTTTCTTGTATCAAAAGATGACTAGTCTATCTCAAGTAGTTTGTGAGTTATTAAGGAACATGTAAAATACGTTACAATTGCCCCGGGTCTCCCTTAGAGACGATTGGTTTATGACATCACAGTCCTGAATCGAAAGCATACAGTATGATCTTGAAGCAGCACTGTACAGAGTACATACGATTGGTGTATGACATCACAGTACTGATTTGAAAGCAAACAGTATGATCTTGAAGCAGCACTAGTACAGACGATTGGTGTATGACATCACAGTACTGTTTCGAAAGGATGTATGATCTTGAAGCAGCCGAACAACCAATACTTATAAAAGTAATTGGATCAAACATAAAAAATTAAGTATTCCTAACTTTTCAACGTTTACTTAACATATGTGTGTAACAAAAAAATATAAGCTACTAGGTGCACTTAAATGTATGCATAAATAAAATAATAAAAAAACATAATGCATGTCAACTACTACAATAATTGCATCAAAATTAAGTAAATCGATTATATCAGTTTAAGTAACTGTATGAGCCACGTGATATAGGCTATGCAATTTCCCCAACGCATTCTCACCCCAAGGCGTCACCTTTGACCATGCTTCAATATTTGACGTTTTAGGCGCCCTTTAGCGTCACTTACATGACGCGATCCTACGGCGTCATCTAAATGACGCTAAAGGAAAGCGTCAGTTAGAGGACGCGGTTAGGTTTAGGTATGGGGTGGGGGTAGGGTACACGCGATCCTAGGGCGTCATCTTACTAACGCTAAAGGGCGCCTAAAGCGTCAGATATTGAAGCATGTCCAAATGCTTCCCAAGGCGTCAGTTAAGTGACGCCTTGGGGGTGAGAATAGGCTGAATTTCCCGTGATGCCTATCCAGACAAAAAAAATATGAAACACATGTGAAGACGTTGAGAAGCGGTAAGCTTAATTTTTGTACTTAGGCCTACACATGATCATTTATTGCATTTTTGGTCAAGAAATTTACTTTTAGCTGAATTTCAGAATTGCTACAAATTTTGCATCAACAATTAGAAACGTTTCTTACGAATGCAAACATTTGTAGTCTACATGTTAACGAATGAAATAAGTGTTTTGCACGCGAGTAGCTATATATTGTGTTTTTTTAAAATATATGACCATGATGTTGGCTCGTATATGCATTAATGGTGTGTTCACACCGAACGCGAATTTAATTGCGATAGCAGAGTACATTCATAGTCAATGCAAAGACGCGAAGACGCATCATTCGCGCCGGGCGTCGCGAATTGGGTGACTCGTTTGCCGCGAACGTCTTTCTCAGTAGAAAATTTTGAACTTGAGCGGGCTGCAGAAGATTCAAGCGTCTAACTAGACTTGACGTGTTTGACGCGTTCGGTGTGACCAATTCGGACTGCGCTCTCTCTCCCCCACGGATAGATTATAGGCCTACTTTATTAGCGAGTTGTTTTTGGATAAAACTAATGTACTTTGCATACTTACAAATTCCCATGTTCTCTATCTCTATTGTCTATAGGCCTACATGGATCGCGGGAAAGGGGGCCTTGGGCGCGGGTTAGCCTACTTTTGGTAACGTTAACATACAAATATTAAATTCGAAAGCATATTGCCTACAGCTCCGTGTGTGCACGATTTATCATTAAATAATGGCAATCTTGATTCTAGCACAATATTATTCCTAAATGACAGCGTTAATTCAGTAAATTAAACCTTCAAAATTATTATCAAAATAAGTAAATACCCTTTAAACAAAACTTTAGCTTCAAATAAAGATTGTAGATCTTTACTGTTTTCCAGTAGTTACTGCTAAAATGTTTTTGAAGAGATTCGTTCATAACCTCTGGAGGAAAGTCATTAATTAACTTCTGTTTTGTTTAAATTAATAGATATTATTTAATAGACTATTTTTTTATATTTATAGGCATTTAATAATGTACTAATTTGTTGCATTTAATTGTTTTTTTTATTGGTTTTTGAAAAAAATAATATATATATATATATATATATAATTATATACACACACACACACACACACACACACACACACACACACACACACACACTAAGATTGTTTAATATTTTTAAAAGAAGTCTCTTCTGCCCACCAAGCCTTCATTTCTTTGATCCAAGAAAAACTGTAATATTGTGACTATATTATTATTATTATTTTAACAACTATTTTCTATTTGAATATATTTTAAGATGCAATTTAAATAAATAATAAAGTGAAATGCTTTATTGTGTGTGATTTGCATGTTATTTATTTTAAGACATGTAAGCTGAAGATCTAAACTAAGTTAAAATGGTTGGTTCAACTGATTTAATTGTCTTATTTTATATATATAAATGAGCTTAAATTTTAAGTTAACAGAACTAAGATTTATTTTGATCTCACATGGCCTGCACTGTGTTGGATTTACTTAAAAGATATGTGCACATTTTTTGATACAAAAATGGTGCATATATATTTTAAGTAAATCCAACTCATCATTTTTTAGAGTGTGGACAATATGAAACTAAAACGACATAAGCTTAATTTAAAATGTCTTAGGAACTACTGGATATTTAGAGGTGGATAAACGTAATTGAAAGGTGGATAAACGCACTTTGGAGGTGCAAACGCAATTCCCGAATATTGGGAGGTGGGTAAATGGCATTTACGTGCATTTAGCCTCCACTACATCCCTGGGTGTATGACATCACAGTACTGATTCGAAAATATACAGTGATCAACTAGAAGCAGCACTATACAGAGTACAGACGATTGGTGTATGACATCACAGTACTGATTCGAAAGCATACAGCAGACAGTGATCGACAGCACTGTACAGAGTACAGACGATTGGTGTATACAGAGGTGTAGTTGAAGAGGTGGGTAAACTATAAATTCTGGTGGACCAAGACATGGTCACCAGGTAAGGTGGGCCACTGCCTACCGGTGTATGTGTGTCTCCTGATGACATTGCTATATAGGGAGGGCTCGACATTAAGCCTTTTCATACGCTAAGTAAATCTGCCTTTCACTTGTCCGAGTAAAAAAGTTGCTTGTTCAGATTTTTTAAAAATTTGACTTATTCTTAAAAAATATTCTCATCATTGATATATCAGCTTTGATATTTAAATCACCATATTGTAATTTCTGCTCCTTTAAAGGGCACCCCCTCCCCCAATATTATTAAATGTATGCTTCATATTTCATTTTAAATTCCTAAATTTGATCAATAAATTCAATTATTTCTAATAATAAGACACCATAGGGCTGTTACTCTAGGGGTTGATCAAATTAAATCATTTACACTGAAAAATTACAATTGCATGAAATAATGTTATGAAATTGATTTTAATTTACATATAAGAAAGAATGATGCTACTTTTAAACATTTAACACTAAACCGCCAGTAGGTGGTGGCAGGCGACCGTCTTAATGAGTGAAAAAGTTCGCCTTAGGTTTAACAACCTATACTAAATTAACTAAATTAAAGAAACTAAATTAACGACATAAGCTTAATTTAAAATGTCTTAGGAACTAGGATATTTAGAGGTGGATAAACGCAATTGAAAGGTGGATAAACGCACTTTGGAGGTGGGTAAACGCAATTCCCGAATATTGGGAGGTGCGTAAACGGCATTTGTGCATTTAGCCTTCACTACATCCCTGGGTGTATGACATCACAGTACTGATTCGAAAGCATGCAGTGTACTTTGATCACCTTGACGAAGCACTGGGGAGACCGGGGGCAATTGTAACAGGGGGCAATTGTACCACACTCAATTCCTCCAATCAGAAACAAGCTAGAGTGATGACACTTAATCTGTACATGCCCAATAGGATTCTCTCTCTATCTGTGGAAAAGAAGCGTGACATTTTCAACTTTAGCAGAAGTTATTAACGACAAACTGATTTTGAGGTGTGAAAGTTATTTTTTGGATGTACAGTATTTTTCTTCTGCTGTCTAGATGTTTAGATGTCTGTCAATTTAAACTTGTATACATTTTATCCCTAGGTTATTGATTAAAAACGAACATAAACAACACTGTGTAACCCTAGGATTTCTCCTCACAGTTAAACAAAAGTATTTAGGACCTTAATGATAATGTTTCGGGTACTGAATTACATAGTTCTTTACAATGTCTTTATGGGTATCTACCCCTTTAAGAGCATCGTTTAGCCGTATAGTTTGGTTGTAGTTTACATGTGCAAAACGTGGGTTTTACCAACAAGTTAGCGTTTGTCCGTTATTCATTGGTGAATTATTGAATAAGCCCACCTTATATCTACGTAATGTGACGTTTGATTGGTTCTTGGGAAGGGGGAGGGAAAAAGAGGAGAGAGGAAGAGTCGAGGCGAATGAGGAAGGTGTGTGTCGAAGCACGCCGATGTATGTGTGAGAGAATCACGATTAATCCGAATAGGATTGATTGATTTTATTTCTTTGAGCAACGAAAAGTATTGATTTAGCAGCATTGATTTTGTTTTGTAAGGTTTGCCGGCTGTAAACAACGCTGAGTTGATTCTCTGTTCAGTACACTTGTGTGAGTTCCAGACGAGTTAGGGCTTACTACAAACGAAATAGTAACTGAGTAACTAAATACTAAAGTGGACTCTAAATACCAGCGTGAATAGCGGTGATAAGAAGAAGCTGCACGATCCAGGTAGCGCCCTGAATCACCGAGAGGTTCAGGGTTCCCCTGGCAACGGGGGATTACGAGGATCGCCAGGACGCGCATATCAGTGAGAACTGAGTAATTAAAGTTTCCTAACGAGGGAGGACTTTCCCCTACAGAGTTGAGGTATCACCTTTAATATTTATTTGGCTCTTCGGAGTGAAGCGGCCAATTATCCTTTTGTTTTGCGGCCACAACGCACTCGAGCAACGGTTACAGGCCTGCAACGAGGGGTGAGCGTGATTGTGTGTGTGTGTGTGTGTGGGCCCACTAAAGTTCATGTGATTATTTGTCAAATTATAACTGCCGTTTTATTTTCCTGAGGGGTGTTTGAATTATTATTATTCATTTTCTGTTAAAGGGAAGTTTCATTTAGCCTATTTGTAAATAGATGGGCATTTAAAAAAGTGTAAAATCTTATTGAGAGACATTTGATTTATTATTGGGTAAAAAGAGTCATATTCAACTGTAATTCATATCCATCTGTGATTGATATTCAATTCTAAAGTACATTAATCTGAGAAATTGTGTATAATTGTTAGGATCCCAACCGAACTGTTGTGACAATTTTAAAATAGACAGTACATTGTAATTTAGACCTACTGTTTATTTACCCCCCTTTTATTTCAAATTTTCCATTTTTTTTATTCAACTTCCTATTTTTGTTAATAAACATTTTAATCGTTTACTTGAAGTGATTTCATCAAGTCTTACTGATTGGTTTGTTTGGAAGTTAAATTGAATATTTCCTTTGGGTTAAGTTATTCTCATAAAATGCCTGATTATAGCTAAACTGAGGAAATAGGGAGTTGTGCTAAAGGGTGTTAAGTGAGTTCCCTTATAGTTTAGTCGAGAGACTACAAAATTCGAACCTGAGTACCCGCCCTAAGAGCTCAAGTACGTCATAATTGAGAGGGAAGAGGGTGCTACATAAAGTGGTGGCCCGTACGGGGAATTTTCTTTTCTTTCACCCTAGTTATAAATAACTTAAACTCCCTCATTATATTAACCTAGTACTGTTCTATCCTTTCTTGTGGTGATGGATTTGAGTGGAAACCCTGAGCTTCGAGCAGAACTGACCTCATGGTGCAAAGAAGCTGTGTTGGATGAAAATCATGCCCTTTTGCTGGTAGGGGTTCCCGCTGATGCTGATGTGGCCTATATAGAAGATGTAGCTCCAACAGTGAAAGCTTGGGGAAGAGTACGAGTAAGAGCTACTAAAGCTGGTGTTAACCCCGATACTTTGAAAGTATTATGTGAGTGTCGGGAATTGGTTAACACATCGACTGTCCCACCAGTATTGCTCCCTGAGGAGGGGGGGGATCCCTGGAAAGTGGTCATAGTTCAGGGGTGTGACCCATCTCCGTCAGAGTTTGCAGAAAAGCTGGCAACGTTCCTCGCTAATGAAGGGAAGTCCATGAAGGATTTGCAATCTTTAGTTTCTCCTTCCGGTCACAATGTTGGTTCTCCTGAGTCGATAATCCGGGCTGTGGGGGACCTGTTGGACAAAACAGGCAGACAAACCACTGACAGTAGTGCATATAGACGGTTACGTACTTTTTCTGGTTCTGTTCCAACACCCACAGGAGAAGAAAATATGGAGAACTGGATGGACCAAGCTCGCATGATGATCTCAGAGTGCGAGTGTTCTGAGAAAGAGAAGAGAAGAAGAATTGTGGAGAGCTTAAAGGGGCCTGCGCTTGATATTGTCAAAGCCGTGAGATTTTCGAGTCCAGAAGCTAATGCGCTACAGTATCTAGAAGCTTTAGAAAGTACTTTCGGAACCTCTGAATCAGGCGAAGATTTGTACTTTGCTTTCCGTCTTCTCCGCCAATGTCATGGTGAAGCACTGTCTGATTTCCTTCGCAGAGTAGAGAAATTACTAACCAAAGTGGTACAAAGAGGTGGACTGTCTCCACAGATGGTGGATAGAGTGAGAGTAGAGCAATTGATAAGAGGCGCCGTAGAGTCGGACCTGATGCTCCTACAGTTAAGGCTGCGAGAGAGAAAAACTCAACCACCTACCTTCTTAAATGAGATCAGAGAAGCAGAAGAGAGTGAAGCCGCCAGACGGAAAATCAAAGCTACTGTAAAGACAGTCCAGAGTCAGGAACAAAACCTCAGCTTTGCAGTTGTAAGCGAGTTAAGAGCAGAGATCCAGGCTTTAAAAACCCGATTATGGGATGAATCTCCAAAAATTTCAAATGCTCCCATGATGGAGTCAAGAGTTAAGCCTATTAAGAGAAGTGTGGAGACATCATCAGATGAAGTTGAAGCCCTGAAACAACAAATACAACAGCTGCAGCAGAAGTTAGGAGTAATGAAAGTAGGATATGGTTTACCAGTAGACCATGCTCAGCAACAGCAACCAAAACCTGTTTCTGTTCATTCAAGGACCAGATCTTCCACTGATAGGGAGGATTTCTTCTGTTACCGGTGTGGGGAAGATGGGCACATTGCCACAAAATGTAAAGCTCCTGAGAATCTTCCTCTAGTTATTCAGAAACTGGTCCGTTCGCTAAGGAAGGCGAAGAGTGGAAGGAATGATGCCTCTGGAGACAGTTCTAAGGTTGGGAATCATGATTGTTATTCGGCAAGAAGTCAAGTTGATATCTCAGGAGTAAACTGTCTTCCAAAGGGACTGGTGGGTCCCTCGTCCACTGTGTCAGTGAGGATAAATGGACATCCATGCAAAGCACTGCTAGACAGTGGGTCTCAGGTAACAATTGTTTTTGACTCATGGTATTCCAAATACCTATCTGATGTGCCTCTACAGCCTCTGCATGGACTTTCAATTTGGGGATTGAGCTCCTCCAGCTACCCGTACAAGGGGTACATAGTGATTGATGCTTCATTTCCTGTTTCCCTTACTGGAGTGAAAGAGTCTATCTCCATTTTAGCCTTGGTTTGTCCTGATCCCCAAGGGTTCCAGCAAGTCCCTGTGATAATAGGGACGAATTCCAGTTTCTTTGGGAGATTGACTGCATTGAGTGGAGACCTTAACACTCCTCATGTGTTGCAGGCCTTACGGATCCAGACCAACTTTCCTGATGTTGGCTTAACTGAACAGCCAGAAGCAAGAGTCAAATGGGTGGGACCCCGTGCTCTTGTTGTTCCTCCGAGAGGTGAGGTATATGCGGACTGTAAGATGGAGTATGAAAAACCATTGAAGAAGGACATTTTTGTGGTTGAAGCCACGGCTGATGACCAATTACCTGCAGGACTATTCATTCCCCCTGTGGTGCTGTCTTCCTCAGCTAAACACATGGACACCTTTCAGCTGCCCTTGCATAATGAAACATCTAAGGAAGTCGCTGTACCACCTGGCACTGTCCTTGCTCATATGTTTCCAACTGATACGGTAACCGAGACTTGTAGAGAGAGAAGCAAATCGAGGATTGACCCAGACTTGTTTAACTTTGGCAAATCTGGCATTCCTTTTGAATGGGAAAAGAGGTTACGCCAAAAGCTGTCGGAACGGAACAATGTGTTCTCACTTGAGGAGTGGGACGTGGGATTGACAAAGGGTGTGACGCATCACATTCAGTTAAATGACCCCAGACCATTCAGGGAGAGATCCCGTCGTATAACACCTGCCGACATTGATGATGTGCGTCGACACATAAAAGACCTGCTGGCCGCGGGCATAATAAAAGAGTCTCGAAGTCCCTACGCCTCTCCCATAGTAATCGCAAGGAAGAAAAATGGAAGTGTGAGGATGTGCATTGACTATCGGACACTCAACAGTCGAACTATCCCTGACCAGTATACGACCCCGAGGATAGATGAGGTGTTGGATTGTTTGTCTGGTAGTAGATGGTTTACAGTATTGGACTTGCGAAGTGGTTACTATCAGGTGGAGATGGCAGAGGAGAGCAAGGACAAAACTGCATTCATATGTCCATTGGGGTTTTACCAGTTTGAGCGCATGCCACAGGGAGTTACAGGAGCTCCGGCGACGTTCCAGCGGCTAATGGAAAAGGTAGTAGGAGACATGCATTTGCTGCAGGTTATTGTCTATCTGGATGACTTGATTGTGTTCGGTCGTACGCTGGAAGAACACGAGGAGAGACTGTTCAAAGTGCTTGACCGTCTTGAGGAGTTCGGGTTAAAAGTGTCCATTGACAAATGCCAGTTCTGTCAAGAGGAAGTCAAGTACGTAGGACATATTGTTTCTGCTTCCGGAATTGCCCCAGACCCAGAAAAGGTGGAAGCAGTCACCCGTTGGAAAATGCCGACTGATCTCAAGTCCCTGCGGTCTTTTTTGGGATTTTGCGGGTTTTACCGGCGCTTTATTAAGAATTATTCCGCAATTGTAAGACCACTGACAGACCTCACTAAAGGTTATCCACCAGTAAAAAGGAAAAGAGATGCCACTTCGACAGGGAAGTATTTTAAGGAGGCTGAACCCTTTGGTGCCCGTTGGAATCAGACATGTTCAGAGGCATTCAGGAAGATTGTTCACTGCCTTACCAATGCCCCAGTCTTGGCTTTTGCGGATTCTACTAAGCCTTATGTGCTTCATGTGGATTCTAGTGCAAATGGTTTGGGTGCAGTCCTGAATCAAGAATACCTGGAGGGGTTGCGTCCTGTGGCTTATGCAAGCCGAAAGTTGAGTTCTACTGAGCAGCGGTATCCGACACACCAACTGGAGTTCCTGGCACTTAAGTGGGCCGTAGTCGATAAGTTTCATGACTACTTGTATGGCGTCAAGTTCGTTGTGAGAACTGATAATAACCCACTCACCTACATCTTGACGAGTGCCAAGTTGAATGCCACTGGACATCGATGGCTTGCCGCATTAGCCACGTATGATTTTAGTTTACAATACAAGCCGGGGAAACAAAATGTGGATGCGGACGTATTGTCTCGATATCCTGCCAGCAAGGAGTCTGATGAGTGGGAAGAGATACCTCAAACAGCAGTGAAGGCTGTATGTCAGCTAACCAGCTCGTCTCTAGGTGATGAGTCTCCTTCAAGGTTGAT
Source organism: Pimephales promelas (assembly GCF_988280905.1). Taxonomy (NCBI): domain Eukaryota; kingdom Metazoa; phylum Chordata; class Actinopteri; order Cypriniformes; family Leuciscidae; genus Pimephales; species Pimephales promelas. The sequence goes on from NC_142793.1 coordinate 6,013,202, forward strand.
CGACCAACTGTGTGTGCCTCCTCAAAGTATACCAACAATGTATGCTTGTCCTGCACAACTTGAAACTGGTCAAATGGAGTGGTGGACAAACGAAGATCTGAGGTCAGCTCAGGACCAAGACCCCACCATTGCTCCAGTAAAAAAAGAAGTGGCTACAAACAAAGTGCTTAACATGCCCAAAAGTTCAAATCCAGCCGTGGCACTGTTACAACGACAAAGCCAAAAATTAACCATCCGAGACAATCTTCTCCATAGAGTAACCACTGACCAAGATGGAAAAGAAAGGTGGCAAATGGTTTTACCTGAGAAGTTCCATCTTCAGGTAATGAAATCCTTGCATGATGATGCGGGTCACTTGGGGGTGGAGCGGACTGTTGAACTGCTAAGAGATAGGTTCTACTGGCCTAAAATGAACCAGGACATTGAGCAGTATGTAAAGACTTGTGGAAGGTGTGTGGCCAGGAAAACTTTGCCACAGAGGTCTTCCCCGCTGAATCGCATCACCAGCAGTGGACCTTTAGACCTTGTATGTATGGATTTCCTCTCCATAGAACCTGATTCAAAAGGGATTGCAAATGTCCTGGTCATAACGGATCATTTTACACGTTATGCTCAAGCCTTCCCAACTAAGGACCAAAGAGCTGTGACCGTGGCCAAGATTTTGTGTGAGAAATATTTTGTGCACTATGGGTTGCCTGCACGAATACATTCTGATCAAGGCCGAGACTTTGAAAGTCGTCTCATTAAAGAGCTTCTGGGGATGTTGGGGATCCGAAAATCCCGTACTTCACCTTACCATCCGCAGGGTGATCCTCAACCTGAGCGATTCAATCGCACCCTTCTTTCAATGTTGGGCACCCTTGATCCTGCCAAGAAAGCAAAATGGAGCCAACATATTAGCCAGCTGGTGCATGCTTATAATTGTACCAAGAACGAGGCGACTGGTTACTCACCGTACTATCTCTTGTTTGGACGGGAGGCTCGCCTACCTGTGGATCTTTGCTTTGGCACTTCACCTGATGGAGATAATGAGGTTACCTATCAGCAGTATGTGGAAACAATGAGACATGAACTCCAAGAAGCTTACCAATTGGCTGAGGAGACTTCTTTGAAAAATCATCAAAGGAATAAACAACATTATGACAAGAGAGTGAAACCTCAAATGCTGGAAAAGGGAGATCGTGTTTTTATTCGAAACCTGGCTCAAACAGGAAAGCATAAATTGGAGGACAGGTGGAATTCTGTGCCTTACATTGTAGTGGAAAGGTTAAGGAACTTACCTGTATATAAGCTAAGACCGGAGACAGGAACTGGACGGGTGAGGACTCTCCACCGAGATCATCTGCTGCCGATCGGAGACAGTGTGAGAATTCCTGCTTTAAGTGGGGGAGAAGACATAAGACCTCCAGTAACTAGAGCCCAAACTGTGAAGAAAAAACAGTTAAGAGAAAAAGTAGCTACTACAAATGAACCCAACAGAGTGGAAACGTCTTCTGAGAGCGATGATGAAATTTGCTACCCTGAATCAGCCCCAGGTGGAATACAGACCAAGCCACTGCACACACTATTGCCTGAACTTGTTAGTGAAAAAGTGGTACACCGTGTGGATGAAAGTAGAACTCTGAATGACAATGTGTCTGAGGGAAGTCTGAAAAAGAACATGAGAGAGAATTCCTATTCAAACCCTGAGATAGAAGTGGAGGAGTTACCAAAAGAGAAAGTTCAGGGCAGTAACCTTCCGACAGTGGACATATCATCTACAGATAGACGTCCAAAGAGAACCATGAAACCGGTCATGAAACTCAGCTACGATAATCTCGGCAAGCCTTCAGACATACCTTTATCTATTGTGTACAATGGTATGGTCATACATCTTGGAAATTCCAGGGAGAGGAGTAACATGTGTGGTACCTTCTGGTGTCATCCACTGGCTCAGTGTGCTAAGTGCAACAGAGTAAACTCTAATTCAGCTTTAATGGCCACAATACAGATTTGAGTTTGATTTCCCCAGTAATCTCATGGGGACATGAGAATTTTAGAGAGAGGAGAGTGTAACCCTAGGATTTCTCCTCACAGTTAAACAAAAGTATTTAGGACCTTAATGATAATGTTTCGGGTACTGAATTACATAGTTCTTTACAATGTCTTTATGGGTATCTACCCCTTTAAGAGCATCGTTTAGCCGTATAGTTTGGTTGTAGTTTACATGTGCAAAACGTGGGTTTTACCAACAAGTTAGCGTTTGTCCGTTATTCATTGGTGAATTATTGAATAAGCCCACCTTATATCTACGTAATGTGACGTTTGATTGGTTCTTGGGAAGGGGGAGGGAAAAAGAGGAGAGAGGAAGAGTCGAGGCGAATGAGGAAGGTGTGTGTCGAAGCACGCCGATGTATGTGTGAGAGAATCACGATTAATCCGAATAGGATTGATTGATTTTATTTCTTTGAGCAACGAAAAGTATTGATTTAGCAGCATTGATTTTGTTTTGTAAGGTTTGCCGGCTGTAAACAACGCTGAGTTGATTCTCTGTTCAGTACACTTGTGTGAGTTCCAGACGAGTTAGGGCTTACTACAAACGAAATAGTAACTGAGTAACTAAATACTAAAGTGGACTCTAAATACCAGCGTGAATAGCGGTGATAAGAAGAAGCTGCACGATCCAGGTAGCGCCCTGAATCACCGAGAGGTTCAGGGTTCCCCTGGCAACGGGGGATTACGAGGATCGCCAGGACGCGCATATCAGTGAGAACTGAGTAATTAAAGTTTCCTAACGAGGGAGGACTTTCCCCTACAGAGTTGAGGTATCACCTTTAATATTTATTTGGCTCTTCGGAGTGAAGCGGCCAATTATCCTTTTGTTTTGCGGCCACAACGCACTCGAGCAACGGTTACAGGCCTGCAACGAGGGGTGAGCGTGATTGTGTGTGTGTGTGTGTGTGGGCCCACTAAAGTTCATGTGATTATTTGTCAAATTATAACTGCCGTTTTATTTTCCTGAGGGGTGTTTGAATTATTATTATTCATTTTCTGTTAAAGGGAAGTTTCATTTAGCCTATTTGTAAATAGATGGGCATTTAAAAAAAGTGTAAAATCTTATTGAGAGACATTTGATTTATTATTGGATGAAATAATGTTATGAAATTGATTTTAATTTACATATAAGAAAGAATGATGCTACTTTTAAACATTTAACACTAAACCGCCAGTAGGTGGTGGCAGGCGACCGTCTTAATGAGTGAAAAAGTTCGCCTTAGGTTTAACAACCTATACTAAATTAACTAAATTAAAGAAACTAAATTAACGACATAAGCTTAATTTAAAATGTCTTAGGAACTAGGATATTTAGAGGTGGATAAACGCAATTGAAAGGTGGATAAACGCACTTTGGAGGTGGGTAAACGCAATTCCCGAATATTGGGAGGTGCGTAAACGGCATTTGTGCATTTAGCCTTCACTACATCCCTGGGTGTATGACATCACAGTACTGATTCGAAAGCATGCAGTGTACTTTGATCACCTTGACGAAGCACTGGGGAGACCGGGGGCAATTGTAACAGGGGGCAATTGTACCACACTCAATTCCTCCAATCAGAAACAAGCTAGAGTGATGACACTTAATCTGTACATGCCCAATAGGATTCTCTCTCTATCTGTGGAAAAGAACCGTGACATTTTCAACTTTAGCAGAAGTTATTAACGACAAACTGATTTTGCAGCCCATTCTCACCCCCAAGGCGTCACCTAACTGACGCCTTGGGAAGCATTTGGACATGCTTCAATATCTGACGCTTTAGGCGCCCTTTAGCGTTAGTAAGATGACGCCCTAAGATCGCGTGTACCCTACCCCACCCCACACCTAAACCTAACCGCGTCCTCTAACAGACGCTTTCCTTTAGCGTCAGTTAGATGACGCCGTAGGATCGCGTCATGTAAGTGACGCTAAAGGGCGCCTAAAACGTCAAATATTGAAGCATGGTCAAAGGTGACGCCTTGGGGTGAGAATGCGTTGTACATTTTTAACCCAACATTTTGGGTTTGTCCATATTTGACCCAAAATTGGGTTAAAACAACCCAGCATTTTTTAGAGTGTATATATATAATTATATATATAGACACACACACACACACACACACACACACACACACACACACACACACACACACACACACACACACACACACACACACACACACACACACACACACACTAAGATTGTTTAATATTTTTAAAAGAAGTCTCTTCTGCCCACCAAGCCTTCATTTCTTTGATCCAAGAAAAACTGTAATATTGTGACTATATTATTATTATTATTTTAACAACTATTTTCTATTTGAATATATTTTAAGATGCAATTTAAATAAATAATAAAGTGAAATGCTTTATTGTGTGTGATTTGCATGTTATTTATTTTAAGACATGTAAGCTGAAGATCTAAACTAAGTTAAAATGGTTGGTTCAACTGATTTAATTGTCTTATTTTATATATATAAATGAGCTTAAATTTTAAGTTAACAGAACTAAGATTTATTTTGATCTCACATGGCCTGCACTGTGTTGGATTTACTTAAAAGATATGTGCACATTTTTTGATACAAAAATGGTGCATATATATTTTAAGTAAATCCAACTCATCATTTTTTAGAGTGTGGACAATATGAAACTAAAACGACATAAGCTTAATTTAAAATGTCTTAGGAACTACTGGATATTTAGAGGTGGATAAACGTAATTGAAAGGTGGATAAACGCACTTTGGAGGTGCAAACGCAATTCCCGAATATTGGGAGGTGGATAAATGGCATTTACGTGCATTTAGCCTCCACTACATCCCTGGGTATGACATCACAGTACTGATTCGAAAATATACAGTGATCAACTAGAAGCAGCACTATACAGAGTACAGACGATTGGTGTATGACATCACAGTACTGATTCGAAAGCATACAGCAGACAGTGATCGACAGCACTGTACAGAGTACAGACGATTGGTGTATGCAGAGGTGTAGTTGAAGAGGTGGGTAAACTATAAATTCTGGTGGACCAAGACATGGTCACCAGGTAAGGTGGGCCACTGCCTACCGGTGTATGTGTGTCTCCTGATGACATTGCTATATAGGGAGGGCTCGACATTAAGCCTTTTCATATGCTAAGTAAATCTGCCTTTCACTTGTCCGAGTAAAAAAGTTGCTTGTTCGGATTTTTTAAAAATTTGACTTATTCTTAAAAAATATTCTCATCATTGATATATCAGCTTTGATATTTAAATCACCATATTGTAATTTCTGCACCTTTAAAGGGCACCCCCCTCCCCCAATATTATTAAATGTATGCTTCATATTTCATTTTAAATTCCTAAATTTGATCAATAAATTCAATTATTTCTAATAATAAGACACCATAGGGCTGTTACTCTAGGGGTTGATCAAATTAAATCATTTACACTGAAAAATTACAATTGCATGAAATAATGTTATGAAATTGATTTTAATTTACATATAAGAAAGAATGATGCTACTTTTAAACATTTAACACTAAACCGCCAGTAGGTGGTGGCAGGCGACCGTCTTAATGAGTGAAAAAGTTCGCCTTAGGTTTAACAACCTATACTAAATTAACTAAATTAAAGAAACTAAATTAACGACATAAGCTTAATTTAAAATGTCTTAGGAACTAGGATATTTAGAGGTGGATAAACGCAATTGAAAGGTGGATAAACGCACTTTGGAGGTGGGTAAACGCAATTCCCGAATATTGGGAGGTGCGTAAACGGCATTTGCGCATTTAGCCTTCACTACATCCCTGGGTGTATGACATCACAGTACTGATTCGAAAGCATGCAGTGTACTTTGATCACCTTGACGAAGCACTGGGGAGACCGGGGGCAATTGTAACAGGGGGCAATTGTACCACACTCAATTCCTCCAATCAGAAACAAGCTAGAGTGATGACACTTAATCTGTACATGCCCAATAGGATTCTCTCTCTATCTGTGGAAAAGAAGCGTGACATTTCAACTTTAGCAGAAGTTATTAACGACAAACTGATTTTGAGGTGTGAAAGTTATTTTTTGGATGTACAGTATTTTTCTTCTGCTGTCTAAAGTTTAGATGTCTGTCAATTTAAACTTGTATACATTTTATCCCTAGGTTATTGATTAAAAACGAACATAAACAACACTGTAACACTGTGTTACAGTTGCCCCCGAGCCACAAGGCCCATTGTAATAAACTTGTTTGTGTGTGTTGACATACTTTTCTGTTAAAAAAATGAACATATTTCACTAAATTCTATTGTAAAACTTCATTTTAAAAGGGTGTATTAAAATAAATGTTTGTTCCAGTATTAACAAATCATCAATTAGCATTTTTTATATAAAATAATGTGTGTTTTATATGTGCTTGACAAAGTGGGAATATTATATAAACTCTTAAAATTAACAGCAGTAAAGTGATTACTTTGAGGTAGGCTTTTATTTGAGATAAAGTGGGTTAATAGGAGTTATTTCTCAGTGTTACAATTGCCCCCACACTGCATTTAATTGAATATTTAGGGCCCAAGCCCTGAAAGGGCGAAGGCCCTATTGTTTTCCTTGGGATTATTTTTCTTCACTATTATTAGGGCCCAAGCCCTGAAAGGGCGAAGGCCCTATTGTTTTCCTAACGATTATTAGGGCCCAAGCCCTGAAAGGGCGAAGGCCCTATTGTTTTCCTAAGGATTATTATTATTAGGGCCCAAGCCCTGAAAGGGCGAAGGCCCTATTGTTTTCCTAAGGATTATTTTTCTTTAGTATTATTATTTTACTACCTTTTTGGCACTTTTGGAGCCCTTAACATGCTCAAAAACTCTTGAAACTTTGCACACGGGTCAGAACCCGCGGCCATCAGAGCCGGGCTGAAGCTGGTACCTGGGCGTGGCAGGGGGGCTCGTCAGCGCCCCCTGGAACGGGGTCCGAACACTCGGTCCATAACTCAAACACGCTTGCATGTAATAATATGAAACTCGGTACACATGTTGATCTCATCGTTTCATCTATACCTCGCGCTCTTACTTTTTACCCCAGCCCAACAGGAAGTCGGCTATTGAGGTTTGTTTGTAAAACGCTCGCAATGGAATGTTAAATACTCCTCCTAGAGAATTCAAACACACGGCACGAAACTCGGTCAGCATGAAGTCAAGGCATTGAGGATGAAAGTTTGCGAGGGGATTTTTGATATCTCGAACGGTTTGTCCGTGGCGAGGAAATGAAATCATGGCGAGAAACGTGAAACAGGAAGTGTGTTATAACTTCAGCATACATTAACTGATCTTGATGAAACTTCAGCAGTGTGTTCGCTGTAAGAGGACGATCACATGGATGTGACTATTGTGAGTCAAAGTTATAGCGCCACCAACTGGCAGCAGGAAGTGTGTCACTTTCAAAATGCTTTGATATCACCCTTTTATTTTTACCCGATTTGCTTCAAACTTCATCTGTATAATGTAAACATACGGCAGATGTAGACCTGTGAATGGATTCTTGATATCTTTGAAACTGTTGCCGTGGCGACGCATCAAACTTTACCATTCTTTTAGGATGCTTTTGAGACCCTTAGCATGCTTTAAATTGCATGAAACTCGACAGACACATCACATTTATTAGCCAGTAGACATGTGCAAAGTTGCAGAAACGGGCGTGGTGAGGGCTCAGTAGCGCCACCTTTTGACAAAAGTGGGGTTGTTAGTTTTATCTACAGTTACAAAAATCGGTATGTATATTGTACTCCTCGAGCCGGACAACTTTCTAATTGACACTCATTAGCTAGAACCCACAGAAAGTCAGATATGTTTGTTTGAATGTAGAGAAAATCTCTGAATTTTGCCAGTGTCTCAGTGTCCCTCTGTGTGAGTGAGAGGAGGGGCGCCTGTCAGGTTAATTTTAACCCTTTATTTGCTGTGTGCGACTTCTCTGGCATTTTCGGGGGCCTTAACATCCTCGAAAACTCTTGAAACTTTGCACACGGGTCAGAACCCATGGCCATCAGGGCCGGGCTGAAGCTGGTAACCGGGCGTGGCAGGGCGGCTCGACAGCGCCCCCTGGACTGGGATTCGAACATTTGACCATAAATCAAACACACTTGCATGAATTAATATGAAACTCGGTACAATTATAGATCACATCAGGCCAAACAACTTTCGTGCTCTAAGTTTTATGACAGTTCAAATGGAAGTTATTTATGAATTATGAATTATGGGTTGTTTGAATAATTGTCCTAGGAGAAATACATCAAATGACAATGCATGTGTTTACCAATAACAACCAAACTCGGTGTGCATGAAGTCAAGACATTGAGGATGCTCAATTCCGGACGGATTTTTGATATCTCGAACGGTCTGGCCGTGGCGAGGAAATTAATTTTATGACTAAAAAAGGACACATAAAGTGTGTTATAACTTTGCTCAATTTACCTACAGTTACAAAACTTACCACGTATATTGTTCTCGTCAAGCCGATCAACTTTCCAATTTAAAGTCATTCGCTCTGAGCAACAGAAAGTCAGATATTGTAGTTTGAATGGATTTATTTCACCTGCGATTCTCTCTCTCTCTCTCTCTCTCTCTCTGTGTGTGTGTGTGTCTGTGTGGGGAGGGGAGGGCTGTTGTCTGTGTTTATGTGTGTGTGTGTGGCTGGCTGTGATTTTTCCTACAAGTCCTTGTCTCTAAGTCCTTGTCTTTTTGCATAACAATTTGCATAACAATATTTTTAAATGACAAAATAGGCATATAACCCCCATCTTTTAAATGTATAGTTTGCTTTAAATAAAAGTAAGATTGTATTTGTAATTGAAGTTGAATGAATTTAAAATTCATGTGCTATATTTCAATATATTTGTTTTCCTTAAGATTTTAAAACACTAACTTAATTCTTATCTGAATTACAAATATTTGTTTCTGTATAAAATAATACTCTGACTAAAAACACATTTGATATTTTTTTTTTGGTATTTTTATTTACATGTATTTATGTGTGTGTGTGTGTGTGTGTGTATAAAGTGCAGGGTTTTTTTTTAGATAAAGTAGAATTTCTATAACTATGTGTTGAACTAATAAATCACTCTTGTGTGTTAAACATAATCTACTTAATACAGACAACTTCATTATAAAGATAAATAACAAATCCAAAAAATATATGATTATAATCTATGACAAAAAAAGCCATTACAAACTATATTAATGGAAAATACACATTGTTTTTTGTATTGTTGTAAAATATTCATGAAAAACAAGATGACAAAAATCAAAAAGATAAATTATTTTAGATATAGCCATGTTTTAAATGTATAGCAGAGATGTTAATTGAGGCAGCAACATACAAACTTTCTAGAACAACATGGACCTGGATAGCTGGTTTTTATAGAGGACAGTGAAGAGGAAGAGGGTGCAAATCAAACAGCTCATTCTCAGACTACACAGCAAACAGCTTAAGTTTTTAGTGCTTTGTTTGAGGTTTTTAGTGCTCTGTCCTATCTATTATCAACATATAGTAGATGGAACAGAACAAGAAAGGCAATTAATAATCTGTCATTGCGTCACTGCATTATGATATGAAAGGCTCAGTACAGTGTGGCACAAAACACTTATGCGCATCCCGAGTGGAGAATGATGCGCTTAAAGCCACATGGAGTTACAGCGCACAGCGCATCGAGTCCGCATTGATGCAAGCTCTACAATACACTTCTTTTTGATAGTCAAAGCGGGGGTTACGTTTTTACACGTCGTACAGAATAAACCTAAAGGCACCAAGGTGGCGGTGCCACCGGCTTTATATTAAATATAAATATAGCTGTGAGCAGCGATAAAGGGCCAAAGCCGGCGGTACCACCATCCCGGTGCCTTTGGGTAACTAAAGGCATCAGGGTTGCGGTGCCACCGGCTTGGGCCCGCAATCGCTGCTCGCAGCTATATTTATTATTATTATTTATACGACTATTCGGGCACTTTTGGGGCCCTTAACATGCTCAAAAACTCTTGAAACTTAGCACAAGGGTCAGAACCCGCGGCCATCAGGGCCTGGCTGAAGATGGTACCCGGGCGTGGCAGGGGGGCTAGACAGCGCCCCCTGGAACGGGGTCCGAAAACTTGGTCCATAACTCAAACACGCTTGCATGTAATAATATGAAACTCGGTGCACATATAGATCTCATCGTTCATATATACCTCAAACTATTACTTTTTACCCCAGCCCAACAGGAAGTCGGTTACTTAGGGTTGTTCATAAAACACTCGCAATGGAATTTGAAGTACTACTCCTAGAGAATTCAAACACACGGCACGAAACTCGGTCAGCATGAAGTCAAGGCATTGACGATGAAAGTTTGCGAGGGGATTTTTGATATCTCGAACGGTTTGGCCATGGCGAGGAAACGAAATTATGGCGAGAAACGTGAAACAGGAAGTGTGTTATAACTTCAGCATACATTAACTGATCTTGATGAAACTTCAGCAGTATGTTCGCTGTAAGAGGACGATCACATGGATGTGACTATTGTGAGTCAGAGTTATAGCGCCACCAACTGGTAGCAGGAAGTGTGTCACTTTCAAAATGCTTTGAACTCACCCTTTTATTTTTACCCGATGTGCTTCAAACTTAATCTGTATAATGTAAATACATAGCAGAAGAAGACCTGTGAATGGATTCTTGATATCTTTGATACTGTTGCCGTGGCAACGCATCAAACTTTAAAATTCTTTTTTTTATGATTTTGAGACTCTTAGCGGCTTTTGGGGCCCTTAACGGGTTTGAAAACTCTTGAAACTTTGCACACAGGTCAGATCCCACAGCCATCAGAGCCGGGCTGAAGATGGTACCTGGGTGTGGCAGGGGGGCTAGACAGCGCCCCCTGGAACGGGGTCCGAACACTTGGTCCATAAATCAAACACGCTTGCATGTAATAATATGAAACTCGGTACACATGTTGATCTCATCGTTTCATCTATACCTCACGCTCTTACTTTTTACCCCAGCCAAACAGGAAGTCGGCTATTGAGGTTTGTTTGTAAAACGCTCGCAATGGAATGTGCAATACTCCTCCTAGAGAATTCAAACACACGGCACGAAACTCGGTCAGCATGAAGTCAAGGCATTGAGGATGAAAGTTTGCGAGGGGATTTTTTATATCTCGAACGGTTTGGCCGTGGCGAGGAAACAAAATTATGGCGAGAAACGTGAAACAGGAAGTGTGTTATAACTTCAGCATAGATTAACTGATCTTGATGAAACTTCAGCAGTGTGTTCGCTGTAAGAGGACGATCACGTGGATGTGACTATTGTGAGTCAGAGTTATAGCGCCACCAACTGGCAGCAGGAAGTGTGTCACTTTCAAACTGCTTTGATATCACCCTCTTATTTTTAACCGATTTGCTTCAAACTTCATCTGTATAATGTAAAAATACAGCAGATGTAGACCTGTGAATGGATTCTTGATATCTTTGATACTGTTGCTGTGGCAACAAATCAAACTTTAACATTCTTTTTTGATACTTTTGGGACTCTTAGCATGCTTGAAATTGCTTGAAACAGATAGATACAGATAGCTCGACAGATACATCACATTTATTAGCCAGTAGGCATGTGCAACTTTGGCAAAAGATTAAAGTAATGTCAAAAAAGTAAACAGTAAACACTAAAAGCCTCATATCTTCTAAAAATGTAATTATACATCATTTGTTTCTAAATTAAATTATACAAATATTATAATTAAACCAGTTTTTCCCTTTTTTCATTTAAGAATTATGTTTACGTTCAAAAACAGCCAGAAAGGTTTTAAAATTCAGAAGAAGAAAAAATAATCTGAGTCATACGTAGTGCTATACTGCCCTCTTGTGTTCAATATCAGGTAGGCCTATTGTGTATATTCCCACCGGTTAATCAACGTGTGACTCCGCTGGGACTCGGGAACTTTTAAATCGCTTACTTAAAACCGAAAGTCAAAATACAGATATCCGCACAAGACATTAATGTTGTGGAGTAGAGCGAGCATTTTAAATAAATTCCTATTAAGTAGGATTGAACTAAACAGAATGAACGTTCACTCTGTTCTGCTGGTTCCTCGCTGTTGGCGCGCACAGTTATGAATGCTTGTGCAGCCATGAGTTTTAGTTTAATTTTAAAATTAGCGCAATTTCGGGATTTGTATTATTTGAATTTATTTTTAAAAAACACAATGTTGAGTTTTATTGTAACACTGTTTAATCGCGCCCACGGTTATATTTTGTATATTATATATAATTATAATGTATTTCTGTATAAAATAATACTACAATAAAAAACACATTTGTGACCGACCTGATCCAGCAAAATTAGTCACAGTGACCCAAATTTAAAAATTGAGATTTTGATATTAATGGAAAGAGGACACTGTAAGCTTTCAAATGATACCTTGGTCATACCTTGAATGGTTGTAAAGATATACAGATTTGAATTCTGGTCGTCTGCCCTTTTTTTCCAATTGAAAACCTAAGAAAATCGCTTTTAAAGTTTTTTTGCCCGTTTTTTTTTTTTTTTTTTTTTGATATCTTTCAAAATCCATAGCATTTTAAGGGATAAACTATTTATTTTATATAGCTTAATTTGACCAAATAGATTAACATATATAAATGCAATTTAACGAGGCTGAAACTCAACTTATTTTAAATTTTTTTGAAATAAATAATTAAAAAGTCACTTTTACAAAAATGTTCTAAAATCAGAAAGATTGAAGAGGAGTCAGAGAGAAATTCAGTTTTCATACGGATTAGCCCACATAAGCAGAGAGCAGTCTGTTTTCTTTCATTTTGAATGGTTGTCTTTAAAAGTAGACATTTCAATATATATGTCTGTGAGGATACCTTATACGCTGACTTTCGGTTCATGAGACAAGCTTCAGTTCACGTGCCGCGCGTCTCCGCGTCGTGATTAGGCCTAGCCTATTGTCTGCAATTTATTTCTTATTATTAAATCCTAGTAATTGGTTGATGAAACATTGATTTAAATTAAGATAATTATTTTAAAACGAAATTTACTTTAAAGAAAGGCTTTGTGCTTGCATGTTTAAGCTATGTGAAAGTTTTAGTGCTGCTTCCAGAGAACGGCCACGTTCGGATTGTTTTTCCTCATAAATGCGAACACGGAAAATAAAATAAAGATTTTATGTTCTGGAGAGAGTCAACCCTTCTTCATCCGGTGAGTATTACTTTTGGTTTGTGCAGTGTGGTTCACATAGGCCAATTTATTAAAATATTTAATTATCTGGGAATTGGATCTCCTCCATAATGCTGAAATTGCCCAATTTTAAAAAAATTAGTAATAATTTAAGTTTTGTGGTGTAAGTCTACGTATTTTATAATGTTAACTTCAAATAATACTAATAGTAATTTAAAGATGTTGTAGCTAGCATTGGGTCTGGACGTGAAGGATAACTTCGGGAGTTGAAGGGACGTGTCGGTGTCGTGATTCTGTCTTCTCACACCGCGACACAGGTTCGTGGATCTGAGTGTCGCGATCGTTACAGCCTTACATAGGCTATATTCTTCTTGCAGATAAATATACTCACGCAGTTTAGGTTAGAAGCCTCCAGTGAGTTCAACGTTTCAGGGGATACCCGGGAAATGCTCAGAGGTGACGAGGGGAGTTGAGAAGAGCAATGTTTATTTCAGCTAATTTAAAGCTTTGACAACTTTAATCGTTATTTAAATACCTTTACTCAATTATCTCGACTACGAAACCCTGTGAGATTATTTTTGAATGTCTGTTCTTTGAAATTTTTTTTTTTTTTTGTTATTTCATGGTTTTTCCACATAATCGGCCCATATCTTAAAATGGAAGGTTGCAACTTCCGACTCATTTCGCCAGAGCGGGTCAGATTTGATTTTTATTTTTTAAACAATGTAATGTGTAACCTAAAAATAAACAGATTATTTGATAAATGGTATATTTAAATCTGCATATTGTAGCCTAATATCTGCAGGGCAGCCTATAGTCTTAATAAATATGCTTCATTTTTCATTAGTAAATTTGATCAATAAATTCAATAATTTAGAATAATAAGACACTATAGGGCTGTTACCCTAGGTAAGGCTGATCAAATTAAATCGGTTACACAATAATGTTACGAGATTGGTTTAACAGGAGTCAATTAAAAATCGCTGTAAAGAACGATACTTTTAAACATAACCCTAAATCACCATAAGGTGTCGCCAGATGACCGTCTTAATGAACGAGTCATGGATTCAAAATGCTGAATCATTCAGTAATGAGAAAACACATTGCTTTGAGATGCGCGATGGGTCGCTGTGATCTTTGTTTAACTATTTTCTCTGCTGAAACAGAAAAAAAGTCAATATTGCATCTAAAAAGTCAATATTGCATCTAAAATGTAAGTGACTTGACTTGTGTGTGTGACTATGTTTGTTGTAGTGATAAGAGTTGCATCCTTGTTAAAGTTTAAGGCCTTGTGTTTTTATGAAGAGTTCAGATGCAAAAGCCTCTAAATGCCATTTGAAATGTTCTTCTTTAATGATGATTTTTTATCAAACTTGTATATTTAAGTTCAGTAATTTCACTTAAATAACAATTAATAGGTAATCATCATTGCCATTTAAGTGAAATCACTGAACTTAAATATACAAGCTTGATAAAAATGATCATTCTAGAAGAAAATTTCAAATGGCACTTAGAGGCTTTTGCATCTGAACTCTTCATATCTTTCTTTCTTTTTTTTTTCTTTTTTTACAAAATATGCATATAACCCATATATTTTAGATTTATTATTTGTTTTAAATTAAATTAAGATTGTATTTTTGGTAATTGAACCTGAATGAATTTAAAAATGAATGTGCTATATTTCAGATCATATATTTGTTTTTCTTAAAATTTGAACTAACTTTATTCTCAGCTGAATTATAAATATTTTATTTCTGTATGAATTAAAAACACATTTGATTTTTCTTTTTTAATCAATGTAGAATGTGTAACTGAAATATAAACAGATTAGGGCTCTGTTCGAGGACAAGTAACTAAAACCAATGCGACATGATGAATGTTTGTTTCCCAAACCATCTGAGTAACAGCTTACTTTTCTTTCTTACTATATTCTTTCTTACTATAAACTGTGCTGTAGAGCTTGCATCAGTCAAAGCAGGGTTACATTTTGCATGTCGTGCACAATAAACCTAAAGGCACCAGGGTGGCGGTGCCACCGGCTTCATATATATATGTATATATACAGTATATATATATATATATATATATACAGTATATATATATATATACAGTATATATATATATATATATAGCTGTGATCCGCGATGAAGGGCCAAAGCCAGTGGCATGGCCACCCTGGTGCTTTTAGGTAACTAAGGAACCGGGGTTGCGGTGCCACCGGCTTGGGCCCTTCATCGCTGCTCGCAGCTATATTTATTATTATTATTATTATTTATACGACTATTTGGGCACTTTTGGGGCCCTTAACATGCTCAAAAACTCTTGAAACTTTGCACACGGGTCAGAATCCGCGGCCATAAGGGCCGGGCTGAAGATGGTACCCGGGCGTGGCAGGGGGGCTAGACAGCGCCCCCTGGAACGGGGTCCGAAAACTTGGTCCATAAATCAAACACGCTTGCATGTAATAATATGAAACTCGGTGCACATATAGATCTCATCGTTCATATATACCTCAAACTATTACTTTTTACCCCAGCCCAACAGGAAGTCGGTTATTTAGGGTTGTTCATAAAACACTCGCAATGGAATTTGAAGTACTCCTCCTAGAGAATTCAAACACACGGCACAAAACTCGGTCAGCATGAAGTCAAGGCATTGAGGATGAAAGTTTGCGAGGGGATTTTTGATATCTCGAACGGTTTGGCCGTGGCGAGGAAACGAAATTATGGCGAGAATCGTGAAACAGGAAGTGTGTCAGAACTTCAGCATACATTAACTGATCTTGATGAAACTTCATCAGTGTGTTCGCTGTAAGAGGACGATCACATGGATGTGAATATTGTGAGTCAAAGTTATAGCGCCACCAACTGGCAGCAGGAAGTGTGTCACTTTCAAAATGCTTTGAAATCACCCTCTTATTTTTACCCGATTTGCTTCAAACTTAATCTGTATAATGTAAATACATAGCAGATGAAGACCTGTGAATGGATTCTTGATATCTTTGATACTGTTGCCGTGGCAACGCATCAAACTTTAAAATTCTTTTTTTTGATGATTTTGAGACTCTTAGCGGCTTTTGGGGCCCTTAACGGGTTTGAAAACTCTTGAAACTTTGCACACAGGTCAGATCCCACAGCCATCAGAGCCGGGCTGAAGATGGTACCTGGGTGTGGCAGGGGGGCTAGACAGCGCCCCCTGGAACGGGGTCCGAACACTTGGTCCATAAATCAAACACGCTTGAATGTAATAATATGAAACTCGGTACACATGTTGATCTCATCGTTTCATCTATACCTCACACTCTTACTTTTTACCCCAGCCCAACAGGAAGTCGGCTATTGAGGTTTGTTTGTAAAACGCTCGCAATGGAATGTGCAATACTCCTCCTAGAGAATTCAAACACACGGCAGGAAACTCGGTCAGCATGAAGTCAAGGCATTGAGGATGAAAGTTTGCGAGGGGATTTTTGATATCTCGAACGGTTTGGCCGTGGCGAGGAAACGAAATTATGGCGAGAAACGTGAAACAGGAAGTGTGTTATAACTTCAGCATACATTAACTGATCTTGATGCAACTTCAGCAGTGTGTTCGCTGTAAGAGGACGATCACATGGATGTGACTATTGTGAGTCAAAGTTATAGCGCCACCAACTGGCAGCAGGAAGTGTGTCACTTTCAAAATGCTTTGATATCACCCTTTTATTTTTACCCGATTTGCTTCAAACTTCATATGTATAATGTAAACATACGGCAGATGTAGACCTGTGAATGGATTCTTGATATCTTTTAAACTGTTGCCGTGGCGACGCATCAAACTTTACCCTTCTTTTAGGATGCTTTTAGGATGCTTTTGAGACCCTTAGCATGCTTCAAAATGCATGAAACTCGACAGACACATCACATTTATTAGCCAGTAGACATGTGCAAAGTTTCAGAAACGGGCGTGGTGAGGGCTCAGTAGCGCCACCTTTTGACAAAAGTGGGGTTGTTAGTTTTAACTAGAGTTACAAAAATTGGTATGTATATTGTACTCCTCGAGTCGGACAACTTTCTAATTTACACTTATTAGCTAGGACCCACAGAAACTCAGATATTTTTGTTTGAATATGGTCACTCTGAGCCTACATGTCTCTTTGTCTTTGTCTTTGGCTGTCTGTGTGTGTGTGAGTGTGCAGGGGGAGGGGGCTTAACCATTTCACTGCTGTGTGTATGACCTGCATAAAGAAAATACATTTCTCAAGCCTGGTATTTTTTAAATAGGTTTTTATTTTTATTTTTTATAAGTAAAGACATATAACTAGTTTAATTGTAGTGCATTGACAATAGTTTTATATAATTAGTTTATTAATCAGATTAACTTGGTCAATAAACTTGGTCTGAAAATTTGGTCCATAAATCAAACACACTTGCATGTAATAATATGAAACTTGGTACACATATAGATCTCATCGTTTCATATATAGCCTACTTCACACTCTTACTTTTTACCCCAGCCCAACAGGAAGACGGCTATTTAGGGTTGTGTTTAAAACACATGCAATGGAATTTAAAGTATTGCTCCTAGAGCAGTGAACCAAATTCGACAAAACTCGATCAGCGTGAAGTCAAGACATTAAGGATGAAAAGGTGCCAAGGGATTTTTTATATCTCGAACGGTTTGGCCGTGGCGAGGAAACGAAATTATGGCGAGAAACATGAAACAGGATGTGTGTTATAACTTCAGCATACATTAACTGATCTTGATGAAACTTCAGCAGTGTTTTCGCTGTAAGAGACCGATCACATGGATGTGACTATTGTGAGTCAAAATTATAGCGCCACCAACTGGCACCAGGAAGTGTGTCACTTTAAAAATGCTTCGAAACCACTCTCTTATTTTTAACCGATTTGCTTCAAACTTCATCTGTATAATGTAAATACACGGCAGATGTAGACCTGTGAATGAATTTTTGATATCTTTGATACTGTTGCCGTGGCAACGAATCAAACTTTAACATTCTTTTTTGATGCTTTTGGGACTCTTAGCATGCTTGAAATTGCTTGAAACTCAACAGATACATCACATTTATTAGCCAGTAGACATGTGCAACTATGGCAAAAGATTAAAGTAATGTCAAAAAAGTAAACACTAAAAGCCTCATATCTTCTAAAAATGTAATTACACATCATTTGTTTCTAAATTAAATTATACAAATATTATAACTTCCCCAATTTTTCCTTTTTTTCATTTAAGAATTATGTTTACGTTCAAAAACAGCCAGAATTGTTGTAAAATTCATAAAAAAATAATAATCTGAGTCATACGTAGTGCTATACTGCCCTCTTGTGTTCAATATCAGGTAGGCCTATTGTGTATATTCCCACCGGTTAATCAACGTGTGACTCCGCTGGGACTTTTAGAGTTTTTAAATCGCTTACTTAAAACCGAAAGTCAAAATACGGATGTCCGCACAAGGTAATGGTGTGGAGTAGAGCGAGCGTTTTAAATAAATTCCTATTAAGTAGGATTGAACTAAACAGAAAGAATGTTCACTCTGTTCTGCTGGTTCCTCGCTGGTGGATCATATGATTATTTTGTCGTAATCTATGACAAAAATGCTATTATAAACCATAATAATAGATAATACACATTGCTCTTATTTTTGAAAAATACATTCATGAAAAACAAGATAACAAAAATCATACAAAATATAGCCATGGCTGCTATAAATGTTTGAAATGCATAGGACAGATGTTTAATGACGCAGCAACATATAATTGAAAGGCAATTAATAATCTGTCATTACGTCACTGCATTATGATATTACGGCTGTAATACGGTGCAGCACAAAGCACTTATGTGCATCCCGAGCGGAGAATGATGTGCTTGAAGCCACATGAAGTTACAGCGCATTGAGTCCGTATTGAAAAGTTCAAAGCACAAAGGAAATACATATTTATGAACAGTGTATTATACATTATCTATCTATGCAATAGTTTATTGAGCCTTTTCTTTTAAAGGTTTTAAATTTCAATTACTGTGTGCGTGAAGAACAATTATAGTGCTCTGACTCTAGTGTTGTGATCTAACCGACAGCGTCCGACACCCGGTAGAAAGTAACACGATTAAGTTACAGCAATAAAGTCCAGCAAGAAAAAGTTTCTTCATTCGAAAATATAGACCTTTAGACCTTTATCTTAAAGATCCAGTATAATAGGATTAACATTGAATCATTGAAGATCGTTTTATCATTGACTGTAACCGAATGTGACGTGCTGTTTGAATGCTGAATGGAGAATGACTGACAGGCGCAGAGAGGGAAAAGTTTACGTGTTCTTGAATTTAATGACTTAAATATTAATTTCTATATCACATAATAGCTTCAGAACACTTATAATACAGTACACAAAAACGTTATGGTACTTTAGAAAGTTTTTGTGCCTTTGTGCCTTACATAGAATAGTATATGCACAATATAGAATTTGAATCAGCCTCGTCAAAGATGGCAGTGTCAGAGCCGATACCGATCCTGAGTATCTAATCGGCGCACTTCTTTTCAACAGTCAAATTGAAATTGAAATTGCTTGAAACTCAACAGATACATCACATTTATTAGCCAGTAGACGTACAAAGTTTCAGAAACGGGCTTGGTGCAAGGACTAAATAGCGCCACCTTTTGACAAAAGTGGGGTTGTTAGTTTTATCTACAGTTACAAAAATCGGTATATACATTTTACTCCTCAAGCCGGACAACTTTCTATCACATAGTCATTAGCTCGGACAAAGAGGAAGTCCGATATTTTGGTTTGAATATGGTGAGCCTCTCTCTGAGCCTACGTCCCTGTATGGCAAGCCCTTTTAACATTTAAAAGCTAAGTTTGCCTATCCGGAATTAACATTGTAGATATCAACAATGTCTTTCTGTCTAGTCGTAATTACATTTTGGATAGTTTGTATTATCATTTAAGATATCTGTAACATAATTTTGACTAGTCGAAATGACAGAGTATGGCAAGCCGTTTTAACATTTAATCATGAAAGGGCCAAAGCCTTCGGCACCGCCACCCGGGTGCCTTTAGGTAACTAAAGGAACCGGGGTTGCGGTGCCACCGGCTTGGGCCCGCCATCGCTGCTCGCAGCTATATTTTTCCTTAGGATTATTATTATTAGGGCCCAAGCCCTGAAAGGGCGAAGGCCCTATTGTTTTCCTAACGATTATTAGGGCCCAAGCCCTGAAAGGGCGAAGGCCCTATTGTTTTCCTAAGGATTATTTTTCTTTAGTATTATTATTTTACTACCTTTTTGGCACTTTTGGAGCCCTTAACATGCTCAAAAACTCTTGAAACTTTGCACACGGGTCAGAACCCGCGGCCATCAGAGCCGGGCTGAAGCTGGTACCCGGGCGTGGCAGGGGGGCTCGACAGCGCCCCCTGGAACGGGGTCCGAACACTTGGTCCATAAATCAAACACGCTTGCATGTAATAATATGAAACTCGGTACACATGTTGATCTCATCGTTTCATCTATACCTCGCGCTTTTACTTTTTACCCCAGCCCAACAGGAAGTCGGCTATTTAGGGTTGTTCGTAAAACACTCGCAATGGAATTTTTAATACTCCTCCTAGAGCTTTGATCCAAATTCGACGAAACTCGGTCAGCGTGAAGTCAAGACATTGAGGATGAAAGTTTGCGAGGGGATTTTTGATATCTGGAACGGTTTGGCCGTGGCGAGGAAACAAAATTATGGCGAGAAACGTGAAACAGGAAGTGTATCATAACTTCAGCACACATCAACCGATCTTGATGAAACTTCAGCAGTGTGTTCGCTGTAAGAGGACGATCACATGGATGTGACTATTGCGAGTCAAAGTTATAGCGCCACCAACTGGTAGCAGGAAGTGTGTCATTTTCAAAATGCTTTGATATCACCCTTTTATTTTTACCCGATTTGCTTCAAACTTCATCTGTATAATGTAAACATACGGCAGATGTAGACCTGTGAATGGATTCTTGATATCTTTGAAACTGTTGCCGTGGCAACGCATCAAACTTTACCATTCTTTTAGGATGCTTTTGAGACTCTTAGCATGCTTCAAATTGCATGAAACTCGACAGACACATCACATTTATTAGCCAGTAGACATGTGCAACGTTTCAGAAACGGGTGTGGTGAGGGCTCAGTAGCGCCACCTTTTGACAAAAGTGGGGTTGTTAGTTTTATCTACAGTTACAAAAATCAGTATGTATATTGTACTCCTCGAGCCGGACAACTTTCTAATTGACACTCATTAGCTAGGACCCACAGAAAGTCAGATATGTTTGTTTGAATGTAGAGAAAATCTCAGAATTTTGCCAGTCTCTCAGTGTCCCTCTGTGTGAGTGAGAGGAGGGGCGCCTGTCAGGTTAATTTTAACCCTTTATTTGCTGTGTGCAACTTCTCTGGCATTTTTGGGGGCCTTAACATCCTCTAAAACTCTTGAAACTTTGCACACGGGTCAGAACCCATGGCCATCAGGGCCGGGCTGAAGCTGGTAACCGGGCGTGGCAGGGCGGCTCGACAGCGCCCCCTGGACTGGGATTCGAAAATTTGTCCATAAATCAAACACACTTGCATGAATTAATATGAAACTCGGTACAATTAAAGATCACATCAGGCCAAACAACTTTCGTGCTCTAAGTTTTAAGAAGGAAGTTGGGAATTATGGGTTGTTTGAATAATTCTCCTAGGAGAAATACATCAAATTACAACGCATGTGTTTACCAATCACAACCAAACTCGGTGTGCATGAAGTCAAGACATTGAGGATGCTCAATTCCGGACGGATTTTTGATATCTCGAACGGTCTGGCCGTGACGAGGAAATGAATTTTATGACTAAAAAAGGACACATAAAGTGTGTTATAACTTTGCTCATTTTACCTACAGTTACAAAACTTTCCACGTATATTGTTCTCGTCAAGCCGATCAACTTTCCAATTTAAAGTCATTCGCTCTGAGCAACAGAAATTCAGATATTGTAGTTTGAATGGATTTATTTCCCCTGCGATTCACTCTCTCTCTCTCTCTCTCTCTCTCTCTCTCTCTCTCTCTCTCTGTGTGTGTGGGTGTGTGTGTCTGTGTGGGGAGGGGAGGGCTGTTGTCTGTGTTTGTGTGTGTGTGTGTGTGTGTGTGTGTGTGTGTGTGTGTGCATGTGCGTGTGTGTGTGGGGGGAGGGGAGGGCTGTTGTCTGTGTTTATGTATGTTTGAACCACACACTGTGGCTGGCTGCGATTTTTCCTATAAGTCCTTGTCTCTAAGTCCTTGTCTTTTTGCATAACAATTTTGTATTTTTTTTAAATGACAAAATAGGCATATAACCCCCATCTTTTAAATGTATAGTTTGCTTTAAATAAAAGTAAGATTGTATTTGTAATTGAAGCTGAATGAATTTAAAATTCTTGTGCTATATTTCAATATATTTGTTTTCCTTAAGATTTTAAAACACTAACTTCATTCTTTTCTGAATTACAAATATTTGTTTCTGTATAAAATAATACTCTGACTAAAAACACATTTGATGTTTCTTTTTGTATTTTTATTTACATGTATTTATGTATGTGTGTGTGTGTGTGTGTGTGTGTGTGTGTGTGTGTGTATAAAGTGCAGGTTTTTTTAGATAAAGTAGAATTTCTATAACTATGTGTTGAACTGATAAATCACTCTTTTTTTTAACCTTTATTTATCCAGGTAAAATGTTTGAGAACCACTTCTCATTTACAAACATGACCTGGCCAAGAGGCTACAGGAAAAAATAAGAACATAATGTACAGCTGTACATAGTCAAACACATAACACTTAGAACAAGCAGCTAAATAAAAATAAAAAAGACAACAAAGAGGAAAAAGAAAACGAATAGAGTGCTTAAATAAGTGTGTAAATATGGTTCATGATTGTCAGCAGGAACAAGAGTCAACTATGTAATTTTCGAGGTTTTGCTTAAAGGTGGAGATTGGGATCAGAGATGTAAGTTTCAGGGTATTTTGTAGTATGTTCCAGTCGTGTACTGATGCAAAGCGGAAGGCATTATGTCCAAAGGTAGTAGAAGTAGGGGGGATACTAAATTTAATCAAATTACTTGATCTTGTGTGATAGGTGTTATAAGCGGCATGAAATAGGGATGACAAATAGAGAGGTGCCTTGCCCAGAATTGTATATATGAAGAGAAACCAATGATGGAGCCGCCGGGTATGAAGGGAGGGCCAACCCACCAGTTTATACAGGTCGCAGTGATGAGTGTGATAGGGTGCATTAGTGGCAAAACGGATGGCTGAATGATGGATTGTGTCAAGTTTTTTTAGAGCTGTGTTTGGTGCCACTCTTGTGTGTGTTAAACACAATCTACTTAATACAGACAACTTCATTATAAAGATAAATAACAAATCCAAAAAAATATATGATTATAATCTATGACAAAAAAAGCCATTACAAACTATATTAGTGGTAAATACACATTGCTCTTTGTATTGTTGTAAAATACATTCATGAAAAACAAGATAACAAAAATCAAAAAGATAAATTATTTTAGATAGAGCCATGGCTGCTATAAAATTGAGACAACATGTTTTAAATGTATAGCAGAGATGTTAAATGAGGCAGCAACATACAAACTTTCTAGAACAACATGGACCTGGACCTGGATAGCTGGTTTTTATGGAGGACAGTGAAGAGGAAGAGGGTGCAAATCAAACAGCTCATTCTCAGACTACACAGCAAACAGCTTAAGTTTTTAGTGCTTTGTTTGAGGTTTTTAGTGCTCTGTCCTATCTTTTATCAACACATAATAGATAGAACAGAACAAGAAAGGCAATTAATAATCTGTCATTGCATTATGATATGAAAGGCTCAGTACAGTGTGGCACAAAACGCTTATGCGCATCCCGAGTGGAGAATGATGCGCTTAAAGCCACATGGAGTTACAGCGCACAGCGCATCGAGTCCGCATTGATGCAAGCTCTACAATACACTTCTTTTCGACAGTCAAAGTGGGGGTTACGTTTTTGCACGTCATACAGAATAACCCTAAAGGCACCAAGGTGGCGGTGCCACCGGCTTTATATTAAATATAAATATAGCTGTGAGCAGCGATAAAGGGCCAAAGCCGGCGGTACCACCATCCCGGTGCCTTTAGGTAACTAAAGGCATCAGGGTTGCGGTGCCACCGGCTTGGGCCCGCAATCGCTGCTCGCAGCTATATTTAGGGCCCAAGCCCTGAAAGGGCGAAGGCCCTATTGTTTTCCTTAGGATTATTATTATTATTATTATTATTATTATTATTTATACGACTATTCGGGCACTTTTGGGGCCCTTAACATGCTCAAAAACTCTTGAAACTTAGCACACGGGTCAGAACCCGCGGCCATCAGGGCCGGGCTGAAGATGGTACCCGGGCGTGGCAGGGGGGCTAGACAGCGCCCCCTGGAACGGGGTCCGAAAACTTGGTCCATAAATCAAACACGCTTGCATGTAATAATATGAAACTCGGTGCACATATAGATCTCATCGTTCATATATACCTCATACTATTACTTTTTACCCCAGCCCAACAGGAAGTCGGTTATTTAGGGTTGTTCATAAAACACTCGCAATGGAATTTGAAGTACTACTCCTAGAGAATTCAAACTCACGGCACGAAACTCGGTCAGCATGAAGTCAAGGCATTGACGATGAAAGTTTGCGAGGGGATTTTTGATATCTCGAACGGTTTGGCCATGGCGAGGAAACGAAATTATGGCGAGAAACGTGAAACAGGAAGTGTGTTATAACTTCAGCATACATTAACTGATCTTGATGAAACTTCAGCAGTATGTTCGCTGTAAGAGGACGATCACATGGATGTGACTATTGTGAGTCAGAGTTATAGCGCCACCAACTGGCAGCAGGAAGTGTGTCACTTTCAAAATGCTTTGAACTCACCCTTTTATTTTTACCCGATGTGCTTCAAACTTAATCTGTATAATGTAAATACATAGCAGATGAAGACCTGTGAATGGATTCTTGATATCTTTGATACTGTTGCCGTGGCAACGCATCAAAGTTTAAAATTCTTTTTTTTATGATTTTGAGACTCTTAGCGGCTTTTGGGGCCCTTAACGGGTTTGAAAACTCTTGAAACTTTGCACACAGGTCAGATCCCACAGCCATCAGAGCCGGGCTGAAGATGGTACCTGGGTGTGGCAGGGGGGCTAGACAGCGCCCCCTGGAACGGGGTCCGAACACTTGGTCCATAAATCAAACACGCTTGCATGTAATAATAAGAAACTCGGTACACATGTTGATCTCATCGTTTCATCTATACCTCACGCTCTTACTTTTTACCCCAGCCAAACAGGAAGTCGGCTATTGAGGTTTGTTTGTAAAACGCTCGCAATGGAATGTGCAATACTCCTCCTAGAGAATTCAAACACACGGCACGAAACTCGGTCAGCATGAAGTCAAGGCATTGAGGATGAAAGTTTGCGAGGGGATTTTTGATATCTCGTACGGTTTGGCCGTGGCGAGGAAACAAAATTATGGCGAGAAACGTGAAACAGGAAGTGTGTTATAACTTCAGCATACATTAACTGATCTTGATGAAACTTCAGCAGTGTGTTCACTGTAAGAGGCTGATTACATGGATGTGACTATTGTGAGTCAAAGTTATAGCGCCACCAACTGGCAGCAGGAAGTGTGTCACTTTCAAAATGCTTTGATATCACCCTCTTATTTTTAACCGATTTGCTTCAAACTTCATCTGTATAATGTAAAAATACAGCAGATGTAGACCTGTGAATGGATTCTTGATATCTTTGATACTGTTGCTGTGGCAACAAATCAAACTTTAACATTCTTTTTTGATACTTTTGGGACTCTTAGCATGCTTGAAATTGCTTGAAACAGATAGATACAGATAGCTCGACAGATACATCACATTTATTAGCCAGTAGGCATGTGCAACTTTGGCAAAAGATTAAAGTAATGTCAAAAAAGTAAACAGTAAACACTAAAAGCCTCATATCTTCTAAAAATGTAATTATACATCATTTGTTTCTAAATTAAATTATACAAATATTATAATTAAACCAGTTTTTCCCTTTTTTCATTTAAGAATTATGTTTACGTTCAAAAACAGCCAGAATGGTTTTAAAATTCAGAAGAAGAAAAAATAATCTGAGTCATACGTAGTGCTATACTGCCCTCTTGTGTTCAATATCAGGTAGGCCTATTGTGTATATTCCCACCGGTTAATCAACGTGTGACTCCGCTGGGACTCGGGAACTTTTAAATCGCTTACTTAAAACCGAAAGTCAAAATACAGATATCCGCACAAGACATTAATGTTGTGGAGTAGAGCAAGCATTTTAAATAAATTCCTATTAAGTAGGATTGAACTAAACAGAATGAACGTTCACTCTGTTCTGCTGGTTCCTCGATGTTGGCGCGCACAGTTATGAATGCTTGTGCAGCCATGAGTTTTAGTTTAATTTTAAAATTAGCGCAATTTCGGGATTTGTATTATTTGAATTTATTTTTAAAAAACACAATGTTGAGTTTTATTGTAACACTGTTTAATCGCGCCCACGGTTATATTTTGTATATTATATATAATTATAATGTATTTCTGTATAAAATAATACTACAATAAAAAACACATTTGTGACCGACCTGATCCAGCAAAATTAGTCACAGTGACCCAAATTTAAAAATTGAGATTTTGATATTAATGGAAAGAGGACACTGTAAGCTTTCAAATGATACCTTGGTCATACCTTGAATGGTTGTAAAGATATACAGATTTGAATTCTGGTCGTCTGCCCTTTTTTTCCAATTGAAAACCTAAGAAAATCGCTTTTAAAGTTTTTTTGCCCGTTTTTTTTTTTTTTTTTTTTTTATATCTTTCAAAATCCATAGCATTTTAAGGGATAAACTATTTATTATTTATAGCTTAATTTGACCAAATAGATTAACATATATAAATGCAATTTAACGAGGCTGAAACTCAACTTATTTTTAATTTTTTTGAAATAAATAATTAAAAGTCACTTTTACAAAAATGTTCTAAAATCAGAAAGATTGAAGAGGAGTCAGAGAGAAATTCAGTTTTCATACGGATTAGCCCACATAAGCAGAGAGCAGTCTGTTTTCTTTCATTTTGAATGGTTGTCTTTAAAAGTAGACATTTCAATATATATGTCTGTGAGGATACCTTATACGCTGACTTTCGGTTCATGAGACAAGCTTCAGTTCACGTGCCAGTCGACGTCTCCGCGTCGTGATTAGGCCTAGCCTATTGTCTGCAATTTATTTCTTATTATTAAATCCTAGTAATTGGTTGATGAAACATTGATTTAAATTAAGATAATTATTTTAAAACGAAATTTACTTTAAAGAAAGGCTTTGTGCTTGCATGTTTAAGCTATGTGAAAGTTTTAGTGCTGCTTCCAGAGAACGGTCACGTTCGGATTGTTTTTCCTCATAAATGCGAACACGGAAAATAAAATAAAGATTTTATGTTCTGGAGAGAGTCAACCCTTCTTCATCGGGTGAGTATTACTTTTGGTTTGTGCAGTGTGGTTCACATAGGCCAATTTATTAAAATATTTAATTATCTGGGAATTGGATCTCCTCCATAATGCTAAAATTGCCCAATTTAAAAAAAAATTAGTAATAATTTAAGTTTTGTGGTGTAAGTCTACGTATTTTATAATGTTAACTTCAAATAATACTAATAGTAATTTAAAGATGTTGTAGCTAGCATTGGGTCTGGACGTGAAGGATAACTTCGGGAGTTGAAGGGACGTGTCGGTGTCGTGATTCTGTCTTCTCACACCGCGACACAGGTTCGTGGATCTGAGTGTCGCGATCGTTACAGCCTTACATAGGCTATATTCTTCTTGCAGATAAATATACTCACGCAGTTTAGGTTAGAAGCCTCCAGTGAGTTCAACGTTTTAGGGGATACCCGGGAAATGCTCAGAGGTGACGAGGGGAGTTGAGAAGAGCAATGTTTATTTCAGCGAATTTAAAGCTTTGACAACTTTAATCGTTATTTAAATACCTTTACTCAATTATCTCGACTACGAAACCCTGTGAGATTATTTTTGAATGTCTGTTCTTTGAAATTAGCAAAAATATATATATATATATTTTTTTTGTTATTTCATGGTTTTTCCACATAATCGGCCCATATCTTAAAATGGAAGGTTGCAACTTCCGACTCATTTCGCCAGAGCGGGTCACATTTGATTTTTATTTTTTAAACAATGTAATGTGTAACCTAAAAATAAACAGATTATTTGATAAATGGTATATTTAAATCTGCATATTGTAGCCTAATATCTGCAGGGCAGCCTAGTCTTAATAAATGTATGCTTAATTTTTCATTAGTAAATTTGATCAATAAATTCAATAATTTAGAATAATAAGACACTATAGGGCTGTTACCCTAGGTAAGGCTGATCAAATTAAATCGGTTACACAATAATGTTACGAGATTGGTTTAACAGGAGTCAATTAAAAATCGCTGTAAAGAACGATACTTTTAAACACAACCCTAAATCACCATAAGGTGTCGCCAGATGACCGTCTTAATGAACGAGTCATGGATTCAAAATGCTGAATCATTCAGTAATGAGAAAACACATTGCTTTGAGATGCGTGATGGGTCGCTGTGATCTTTGTTTAACTATTTTCTCTGCTGAAAGTCAATATTGCATCTAAAAAGTCAATATTGCATCTAAAATGTAAGTGACTTGACTTGTGTGTGTGACTATGTTTGTTGTAGTGATAAGAGTTGCACCCTTGTTAAAGTTTAAGGCCTTGTGTTTTTAGATATATATCTTTCTTTCTTTTTTTTTCTTTTTTTACAAAATATGCATATGACCCATATATTTAGGGCCCAAGCCCTGAAAGGGCGAAGGCCCTATTGTTTTCCTTAGGATTATTATTATTATTATTATTAGGGCCCAAGCCCTGAAAGGGCGAAGGCCCTATTGTTTTCCTAACGATTATTAGGGCCCAAGCCCTGAAAGGGCGAAGGCCCTATTGTTTTCCTAAGAATTATTAGGGCCCAAGCCCTGAAAGGGCGAAGGCCCTATTGTTTTCCTAACGATTATTATTATTAGGGCCCAAGCCCTGAAAGGGCGAAGGCCCTATTGTTTTCCTTAGGATTATTATTATTAGGGCCCAAGCCCTGAAAGGGCGAAGGCCCTATTGTTTTCCTTGGGATTATTTTTCTTCACTATTATTATTATAATAATTATTATTTTACTACCTTTTGGGCACTTTTGGGGCCCTTAACGTGCTCGAAAACTCTTGAAACTTTGCACACGGGTCAGAACCCGCGGCCATCAGAGCCGGGCTGAAGCTGGTACCCGGGCGTGGTAGGGCGGCTCGTCAGCGCCCCCTGGAACGGGGTCCGAACACTTGGTCCATAACTCAAACACGCTTGTATGTAATAATATGAAACTCGGTACACATGTTGATCTCATCGTTTCATCTATACCTCACACTCTTACTTTTTACCCCAGCCCAACAGGATGTCGGCTATTGAGGTTTGTTTGTAAAACGCTCGCAATGGAATGTCAAATACTCCTCCTAGAGCTTTGATCCAAATTCGACGAAACTCGGTCAGCGTGAAGTCAAGACATTGAGGATGAAAGTTTGCGAGGGGATTTTTTATATCTCGAACGGTTTGTCCGTGGCGAGGAAACGAAATCATGGCGAGAAACGTGAAACAGGAAGTGTGTTATAACTTCAGCATACATTAACTGATCTTGATGAAACTTCAGCAGTGTGTTCGCTGTAAGAGGACGATCACATGGATGTGACTATTGTGAGTCAAAGTTATAGCGCCACCAACTGGCAGCAGGAAGTGTGTCACTTTCAAAATGCTTTGATATCACCCTTTTATTTTTACCCGATTTGCTTCAAACTTCATATGTATAATGTAAACATACGGCAGATGTAGACCTGTGAATGGATTCTTGATATCTTTGAAACTGTTGCCGTGGCGACGCATCAAACTTTACCCTTCTTTTAGGATGCTTTTAGGATGCTTTTGAGACCCTTAGCATGCTTCAAAATGCACGAAACCCGACAGACACATCACATTTATTAGCCAGTAGACATGTGCAAAGTTTCAGAAACGGGCGTGGTGAGGGCTCAGTAGCGCCACCTTTTGACAAAAGTGGGGTTGTTAGTTTTAACTAGAGTTACAAAAATTGGTATGTATATTGTACTCCTCGAGCCGGACAACTTTCTAATTTAAACTTATTAGCTAGGACCCACAGAAAGTCAGATGTGTTTGTTTGAATGTGGTCTTGCTTAATCTGAGCCTACATCTCTGTCTTTGCCTG
This sequence comes from Pimephales promelas, assembly GCF_988280905.1. Taxonomy (NCBI): domain Eukaryota; kingdom Metazoa; phylum Chordata; class Actinopteri; order Cypriniformes; family Leuciscidae; genus Pimephales; species Pimephales promelas. Next base: position 6,043,733 of record NC_142793.1, read on the forward strand.
TCTGTGTGTGTGTGAGTGTGCAGGGGGAGGGGGCTTAACCATTTCACTGCTGTGTGTATGGCCTGCATAAAGAAAATACATTTCTCAAGCCTGGTATTTTTTAAATAAGTTTTTATTTTTATTTTTTATAAGTAAAGACATATAACTAGTTTAATTGTAGTGCATTGACAATAGTTTTATATAATTAGTTTATTAATCAGATTAACTTGGTCAATAAACTTGGTCTGAAAATTTGGTCCATAAATCAAACACACTTGCATGTAATAATATGAAACTTGGTACACATATAGATCTCATCGTTTCATATATAGCCTACTTCACACTCTTACTTTTTACCCCAGCCCAACAGGAAGACGGCTATTTAGGGTTGTGTTTAAAACACATGCAATGGAATTTAAAGTATTGCTCCTAGAGCACTGAACCAAATTCGACAAAACTCGATCAGCGTGAAGTCAAGACATTAAGGATGAAAAGGTGCCAAGGGATTTTTTATATCTCGAACGGTTTGGCCGTGGCGAGGAAACGAAATTATGGCGAGAAACATGAAACAGGATGTGTGTTATAACTTCAGCATACATTAACTGATCTTGATGAAACTTCAGCAGTGTTTTCGCTGTAAGAGACCGATCACATGGATGTGACTATTGTGAGTCAAAATTATAGCGCCACCAACTGGCAGCAGGAAGTGTGTCACTTTCAAAATGCTTTGAAACCACTCTCTTATTTTTAACCGATTTGCTTCAAACTTCATCTGTATAATGTAAATACACGGCAGATGTAGACCTGTAAATGAATTTTTGATATCTTTGATACTGTTGCCGTGGCAACGAATCAAACTTTAACATTCTTTTTTGATGCTTTTGGGACTCTTAGCATGCTTGAAATTGCTTGAAACTCAACAGATACATCACATTTATTAGCCAGTAGACATGTGCAACTATGGCAAAAGATTAAAGTAATGTCAAAGTAAACACTAAAAGCCTCATATCTTCTAAAAATGTAATTATACATCATTTGTTTCTAAATTAAATTATACAAATATTATAACTTCCCCAATTTTTCCTTTTTTTCATTTAAGAATTATGTTTACGTTCAAAAACAGCCAGAATTGTTGTAAAATTCATAAAAAAATAATAATCTGAGTCATACGTAGTGCTATACTGCCCTCTTGTGTTCAATATCAGGTAGGCCTATTGTGTATATTCCCACCGGTTAATCAACGTGTGACTCCGCTGGGACTTGGGAGCTTTTAAATCGCTTACTTAAAACCGAAAGTCGAAATACGGATGTCCGCACAAGACATTAATGGTGTGGAGTAGAGCGAGCATTTTAAATAAATTCCTATTAAGTAGGATTGAACTAAACAGAAAGAATGTTCACTCTGTTCTGCTGGTTCCTCGCTGGTGGATCATATGATTACTTTGTCATAATCTATGACAAAAATGCTATTATAAACCATATTAATAATAGATAATACACATTGCTCTTATTTTTGAAAAATACATTCATGAAAAACAAGATAAAAAAAAATCATAAAAAAATATAGCCATGGCTGCTATAAATGTTTGAAATGCATAGGACAGATGTTTAATGACGCAGCAACATATAATTGAAAGGCAATTAATAATCTGTCATTACGTCACTGCATTATGATATTACGGCTCCAATACGGTGCAGCACAAAGCACTTATGTGCATCCCGAGCGGAGAATGATGTGCTTGAAGCCACATGAAGTTACAGCGCAGTGAGTCCGTATTGAAAAGTTCAAAGCACAAAGGAAATACATATTTATGAACAGTGTATTATACATTATCTATCTATGCAATAGTTTATTGAGCCTTTTCTTTTAAAGGTTTTAAATTTCAGTTACTGTGTGCGTGAAGAACAATTATAGTGCTCTGACTCTAGTGTTGTGATCTAACCGACAGCGTCCGACACCCGGTAGAAAGTAACACGGTTAAGTTACAGCAATAAAGTCCAGCAAGAAAAAGTTTCTTCATTCGAAAATATAGACCTTTAGACCTTTATCTTAAAGATCCAGTATAATAGGATTAACATTCAATCATCTTGAAGATCGTTTCATCATTGACTGTAACCGAATGTGACGTGCTGTTTGAATGCTGAATGGTGAATGACTGAAAGGCGCAGAGAGGGAAAAGTTTGTGTTCTTGAATTTAATGACTTAAATATTAATTTCTATATCACATAATAGCTTCAGAACACTAATAATACAGTACACAAAAACTTTATGGTACTTTAGAAAGTTTTTGTGCCTTTGTGCCTAACATAGAATAGTATATATGCACAATATAGAATTTGAATCAGCCTCGTCAAAGATGGCAGTGTCAGAGCCGATACCGATCCTGAGTATCTAATCGGCGCACTTCTTTTCAACAGTCAAATTGAAATTGAAATTGAAATTGCTTGAAACTCAACAGATACATCACATTTATTAGCCAGTAGACATGTGCAAAGTTTCAGAAACGGGCATAGTGCAAGGACTAAATAGCGCCACCTTTTGACAAAAGTGGGGTTGTTAGTTTTATCTACAGTTACAAAAATCGCTATATACATTGTACTCCTCAAGCCGGACAACTTTCTAATACATAGTCATTAGCTCGGACCAAGAGGAAGTCAGATATTTTGGTTTGAATATGGTGAGCCTCTCTCTGAGCCTGCGTCCCTGTATGGCAAGCCCTTTTAACATTTAAAAGCTAAGTTTGCCTGTCCGGAATTAACATTGTAGATATCAACAACGTCTTTCTGTCTATTCGTAATTACATTTTGGATAGTTTGTATTATCATTTAAGATATCTGTAACATAATTGTGACTAGTCGAAATGACAGAGTATGGCAAGCCGTTTTAACATTTAATCATGAAAGGGCCAAAGCCTTCGGCACTGCCAACCCGCACTGCCAACCCTTTAGGTAACTAAAGGAACCGGGGTTGCGGTGCCACCGGCTTGGGCCCGCCATCGCTGCTCGCAGCTATATTTATTATTATTATTATTATTTATACGACTATTCGGGCACTTTTGGGGCCCTTAACATGCTCAAAAACTCTTGAAACTTTGCACACGGGTCAGAACCCGCGGCCATCAGGGCCGGGCTGAAGATGGTACCCGGGCGTGGCAGGGGGGCTAGACAGCGCCCCCTGGAACGGGGTCCGAAAACTTGGTCCATAACTCAAACACGCTTGTATGTAATAATATGAAACTCGGTACACACGTTGATCTCATCGTTCATATATACCTCAAACTATTACTTTTTACCCCAGCCCAACAGGAAGTCAGTTATTTAGGGTTGTTCATAAAACACTCGCAATGGAATTTGAAGTACTCCTCCTAGAGAATTCAAACACACGGCACGAAACTAGGTCAGCATGAAGTCAAGGCATTGAGGATGAAAGTTTGCGAGGGGATTTTTGATATCTCGAACGGTTTGGCCGTGGCGAGGAAACGAAATTATGGCGAGAATCGTGAAAAAGGAAGTGTGTCAGAACTTCAGCATACATTAACTGATCTTGATGAAACTTCAGCAGTTTGTTTGCTGTAAGAGGACGATCACATGGATGTGAATATTGTGAGTCAAAGTTATAGCGCCACCAACTGGCAGCAGGAAGTGTGTCACTTTCAAAATGCTTTGAAATCAACCTCTTATTTTTACCCGATTTGCTTCAAACTTAATCTGTATAATGTAAATACATAGCAGATGAAGACCTGTGAATGGATTCTTGATATCTTTGATACTGTTGCCGTGGCAACGCATCAAACTTTAAAATTCTTTTTTTTTATGATTTTGAGACTCTTAGCGGCTTTTGGGGCCCTTAACGGGTTTGAAAACTCTTGAAACTTTGCACACAGGTCAGAACCCGCGGCCATCAGAGCCGGGCTGAAGATGGTACCTGGGTGTGGCAGGGGGGCTAGACAGCGCCCCCTGGAACGGGGTCCGAACACTTGGTCCATAAATCAAACACGCTTGAATGTAATAATATGAAACTCGGTACACATGTTGATCTCATCGTTTCATCTATACCTCACACTCTTACTTTTTACCCCAGCCCAACAGGAAGTCGGCTATTGAGGTTTGTTTGTAAAACGCTCGCAATGGAATGTGCAATACTCCTCCTAGAGAATTCAAACACACGGCACGAAACTCGGTCAGCATGAAGTCAAGGCATTGAGGATGAAAGTTTGCGAGGGGATTTTTGATATCTCGAACGGTTTGGCCGTGGCGAGGAAACGAAATTATGGCGAGAAACGTGAAACAGGAAGTGTGTTATAACTTCAGCATACATTAACTGATCTTGATGAAACTTCAGCAGTGTGTTCGCTGTAAGAGGACGATCACATGGATGTGACTATTGTGAGTCAAAGTTATAGCGCCACCAACTGGCAGCAGGAAGTGTGTCACTTTCCAAATGCTTTAAAATCATCCTTTTATTTTGACCCGATTTGCTTCAAACTTCATCTGTATAATGTAAATACATGGCAGATGAAGACCTGAGAATGGATTCTTGATATATCTGATACTGTTGCCGTGGCAACGCATCAAACTTTGAAATTTTTTTAGGATGCTTTTGAGACTCTTAGCATGCTTGAAATTGCATGAAAATCAACAGACACATCACATTTATTAGCCAGTAGACATGTGCAAAGTTTCAGAAACGGGCATGGTGCAGGGACTAAATAGCGCCACCTTTTGACAAAAGTGGCGTTGTTAGTTTTATCTACAGTTACAAAAGTCGGTATATACATTTTACTCCTCAAGCCGGACAACTTTCTAGTTCATAGTCATTAGTTTGGATCAAGAGGAAGTCAGATATTTTGGTTTGAATATGGTGAGCCTCTCTCTGAGCCTACTGTAGGTCCCTATATGGCAAGCCCTTTTAACATTTAAAAGCTAAGTTTGCCTATCCGGAATTAACATTGTAGATATCAACACGCCACCTTTTGACAAAAGTGACTAGTCTTAATTACATTTTGAATAGTTTGTATTATCATTTAAGATATCTGTAATGTAATTGTGACTAGTCGAAACGACAGATAGAGTATGGCAAGCTGTTTTAACATTTCATTTAATCATGAAAGAGCTAAAGCCTGCGACACCGCCACCCCGGTGCCTTTAGGTAACTAAAGGAACCGGGGTTGCGGTGCCACCGGCTTGGGCCCGCCATCGCTGCTCGCAGCTATATTTATTATTATTATTTATACGACTATTCGGGCACTTTTGGGGCCCTTAACATGCTCAAAAACTCTTGAAACTTTGCACACGGGTCAGAATCCGCGGCCATCAGGGCCGGGCTGAAGATGGTACCCGGGCGTGGCAGGGGGGCTAGACAGCGCCCCCTGGAACGGGGTCCGAAAACTTGGTCCATAAATCAAACACGCTTGCATGTAATAATATGAAACTCGGTGCACATATAGATCTCATCGTTCATATATACCTCAAACTATTACTTTTTACCCCAGCCCAACAGGAAGTCGGTTATTTAGGGTTGTTCATAAAACACTCGCAATGGAATGTGCAATACTCCTCCTAGAGAATTCAAACACACGGCACGAAACTCGGTCAGCATGAAGTCAAGGCATTGAGGATGAAAGTTTGTGTGGGGATTTTTGATATCTCGAACGGTTTGGCCGTGGCGAGGAAACGAAATAATGGCGAGAATCGTGAAACAGGAAGTGTGTCAGAACTTCAGCATACATTAACTGATCTTGATGAAACTTCAGCAGTTTGTTCGCTGTAAGAGGACGATCACATGGATGTGACTATTGTGAGTCAAAGTTATAGCGCCACCAACTGGCAGCAGGAACTGTGTCACTTTCAAAATGCTTTGAAATCACCCTCTTATTTTTACCCGATTTGCTTCAAACTTAATCTGTATAATGTAAACACATAGCAGATGAAGACCTGTGAATGGATTCTTGATATCTTTGATACTGTTGCTGTGGCAACGCATCAAACTTTAAAATTCTTTTTTTTTGATGATTTTGAGACTCTTAGCGGCTTTTGGGGCCCTTAACGGGTTTGAAAACTCTTGAAACTTTGCACACAGGTCATATCCCACAGCCCTCAGAGCCGGGCTGAAGATGGTAACTGGGTGTGGCAGGGGGGCTAGACAGCGCCCCCTGGAACGGGGTCCGAAAACTTGGTCCATAAATCAAACATGCTTGCATGTAATAATATGAAACTCGGTGCACATATAGATCTCATCGTTCATATATACCTCATACTATTACTTTTTACCCCAGCCCAACAGGAAGTCGGTTATTTAGGGTTGTTCATAAAACACTCGCAATGGAATTTGCAATACTCCTCCTAGAGAATTCAAACACATGGCACGAAACTCGGTCAGCATGAAGTCAAGGCATTGAGGATGAAAGTTTGCGAGGGGATTTTTGATATCTCGAACGGTTTGGCCGTGGCGAGGAAACGAAATTATGGCGAGAAACGTGAAACAGGAAGTGTGTTATAACTTCAGCATACATTAACTGATCTTGATGAAACTTCAGCAGTGTGTTCGCTGTAAGAGGCCGATCACATGGATGTGACTATTGTGAGTCAAAGTTATAGCGCCACCAACTGGCAGCAGGAAGTGTGTCACTTTCCAAATGCTTTAAAATCATCCTTTTATTTTGACCCGATTTGCTTCAAACTTCATCTGTATAATGTAAATACATGGCAGATGAAGGCCTGAGAATGGATTCTTGATATATCTGATACTGTTGCCGTGGCAACGCATCAAACTTTGAAATTATTTTAGGATGCTTTTGAGACTCTTAGCATGCTTGAAATTGCATGAAAATCAACAGACACATCACATTTATTAGCCAGTAGACATGTGCAAAGTTTCAGAAACGGGCATGGTGCAGGGACTAAATAGCGCCACCTTTTGACAAAAGTGGCGTTGTTAGTTTTATCTACAGTTACAAAAATCGGTATATACATTTTACTCCTCAAGCCGGACAACTTTCTAATTCTTAGTCATTAGTTTGGATCAAGAGGAAGTCAGATATTTTGGTTTGAATATGGTGAGCCTCTCTCTGAGCCTACTGTACGTCCCTATATGGCAAGCCCTTTTAACATTTAAAAGCTAAGTTTGCCTATCCGGAATTAACATTGTAGATATCAACACGCCACCTTTTGACAAAAGTGACTAGTCTTAATTACATTTTGAATAGTTTGTATTATCATTTAAGATATCTGTAATGTAATTGTGACTAGTCGAAACGACAGATAGAGTATGGAAAGCTGTTTTAACATTTCATTTAATCATGAAAGGGCTAAAGCCTGCGACACCGCCACCCCAGTGCCTTTAGGTAACTAAAGGAACCGGGGTTGCGGTGCCACCGGCTTGGGCCCGCCATCGCTGCTCGCAGCTATATTTTTTCTTTAGTATTATTATTTTACTACCTTTTTGGCACTTTTGGAGCCCTTAACATGCTCAAAAACTCTTGAAACTTTGCACACGGGTCAGAACCCGCGGCCATCAGAGCCGGGCTGAAGCTGGTACCTGGGCGTGGCAGGGGGGCTCGTCAGCGCCCCCTGGAACGGGGTCCGAACACTCGGTCCATAACTCAAACACGCTTGCATGTAATAATATGAAACTCGGTACACATGTTGATCTCATCGTTTCATCTATACCTCGCGCTCTTACTTTTTACCCCAGCCCAACAGGAAGTCGGCTATTGAGGTTTGTTTGTAAAACGCTCGCAATGGTATTTGAAATACTCCTCCTAGAGCTTTGATCCAAATTCGACGAAAACTCGGTCAGCTTGAAGTCAAGACATTGAGGATGAAAGTTTGCGAGGGGATTTTTGATATCTCGAACGGTTTGTCCGTGGCGAGGAAATGAAATCATGGCGAGAAACGTGAAACAGGAAGTGTGTTAAAACTTCAGCATACATTAACTGATCTTGATGAAACTTCAGCAGTGTGTTCGCTGTAAGAGGACGATCACATGGATGTGACTATTGTGAGTCAAAGTTATAGCGCCACCAACTGGCAGCAGGAAGTGTGTCACTTTCAAAATGCTTTGAAATCACCCTTTTATTTTTACCCGATTTGCTTCAAACTTCATCTGTATAATGTAAACATAGGGCAGATGTAGACCTGTGAATGGATTCTTGATATCTTTGAAAACTGTTGCCGTGGCGACGCATCAAACTTTACCATTCTTTTAGGATGCTTTTGAGACCCTTAGCATGCTTTAAATTGCATGAAACTCGACAGACACATCACATTTATTAGCCAGTAGACATGTGCAAAGTTGCAGAAACGGGCGTGGTGAGGGCTCAGTAGCGCCACCTTTTGACAAAAGTGGGGTTGTTAGTTTTATCTACAGTTACAAAAATCGGTATGTATATTGTACTCCTCGAGCCGGACAACTTTCTAATTGACACTCATTAGCTAGGACCCACAGAAAGTCAGATATGTTTGTTTGAATGTAGAGAAAATCTCAGAATTTTGCCAGTCTCTCAGTGTCTCTCTGTGTGAGTGAGAGGAGGGGCGCCTGTCAGGTTAATTTTAACCCTTTATTTGCTGTGTGCGACTTCTCTGGCATTTTCGGGGGCCTTAACATCCTCGAAAACTCTTGAAACTTTGCACACGGGTCAGAACCCATGGCCATCAGGGCCGGGCTGAAGCTGGTAACTGGGCGTGGCAGGGCGGCTCGACAGCGCCCCCTGGACTGGGATTTGAACATTTGACCATAAATCAAACACACTTGCATGAATTAATATGAAACTCGGTACAATTATAGATCACATCAGGCCAAACAACTTTCGTGCTCTAAGTTTTATGACAGTTCAAATGGAAGTTATTTATGAATTATGAATTATGGGTTGTTTGAATAATTGTCCTAGGAGAAATACATCAAATCACAATGCATGTGTTTACCAATCACAACCAAACTCGGTGTGCATGAAGTCAAGACATTGAGGATGCTCAATTCCGGACGGATTTTTGATATCTCGAACGGTCTGGCCGTGGCGAGGAAATGAATTTTATGACTAAAAAAGGACACATAAAGTGTGTTATAACTTTGCTCAATTTACCTACAGTTACAAAACTTACCACGTATATTGTTCTCGTCAAGCCGATCAACTTTCCAATTTAAAGTCATTCGCTCTGAGCAACAGAAAGTCAGATATTGTAGTTTGAATGGATTTATTTCCCCTGCGATTCTCTCTCTCTCTCTCTCTCTCTCTGTGTGTGTGTCTGTGTGGGGAGGGGAGGGCTGTTGTCTGTGTTTATGTGTGTGTGTGTGGCTGGCTGTGATTTTTCCTACAAGTCCTTGTCTCTAAGTCCTTGTCTTTTTGCATAACAATTTGCATAACAATATTTTTAAATGACAAAATAGGCATATAACCCCCATCTTTTAAATGTATAGTTTGCTTTAAATAAAAGTAAGATTGTATTTGTAATTGAAGTTGAATGAATTTAAAATTCATGTGCTATATTTCAATATATTTGTTTTCCTTAAGATTTTAAAACACTAACTTCATTCTTATCTGAATTACAAATATTTGTTTCTGTATAAAATAATACTCTGACTAAAAACACATTTGATGTTTTTTTTTGGTAATTTTATTTACATGTATTTATGTGTGTGTGTGTGTGTGTGTGTGTGTGTGTGTGTGTGTGTGTGTGTGTGTGTATAAAGTGCAGGTTTTTTTTTAGATAAAGTAGAATTTCTATAACTATGTGTTGAACTAATAAATCACTCTTGTGTGTTAAACACAATCTACTTAATACAGACAACTTAATTATAAAGATAAATAACAAATCCAAAAAATATATGATTATAATCTATGACAAAAAAAGCCATTACAAACTATATTAATGGAAAATACACATTGCTCTTTGTATTGTTGTAAAATATTCATGAAAAACAAGATGACAAAAATCAAAAAGATAAATTATTTTAGATATAGCCATGTTTTAAATGTATAGCAGAGATGTTAATTGAGGCAGCAACATACAAACTTTCTAGAACAACATGGACCTGGATAGCTGGTTTTTATGGAGGACAGTGAAGAGGAAGAGGGTGCAAATCAAACAGCTCATTCTCAGACTACACAGCAAACAGCTTAAGTTTTTAGTGCTTTGTTTGAGGTTTTTAGTGCTCTGTCCTATCTATTATCAACATATAATAGATGGAACAGAACAAGAAAGGCAATTAATAATCTGTCATTGCGTCACTGCATTATGATATGAAAGGCTCAGTACAGTGTGGCACAATACGCTTATGCGCATCCCGAGTGGAGAATGATGCGCTTAAAGCCACATGTAGTTACAGCGCACAGCGCATCGAGTCCGCATTGATGCAAGCTCTACAATACACTTCTTTTTGATAGTCAAAGCGGGGTTACGTTTTTACACGTCGTACAGAATAAACCTAAAGGCACCAAGGTGGCGGTGCCACCGGCTTTATATTAAATATAAATATAGCTGTGAGCAGCGATAAAGGGCCAAAGCCGGCGGTACCACCATCCCGGTGCCTTTGGGTAACTAAAGGCATCAGGGTTGCGGTGCCACCGGCTTGGGCCCGCAATCGCTGCTCGCAGCTATATTTAGGGCCCAAGCCCTGAAGGGGCGAAGGCCCTATTGTTTTCCTTGGGATTATTAGGGCCCAAGCCCTGAAAGGGCGAAGGCCCTATTGTTTTCCTAAGGATTATTAGGGCCCAAGCCCTGAAAGGGCGAAGGCCCTATTGTTTTCCTTGCGATTATTTTTCTTCTCTATTATTATTATAATAATTATTATTTTACTACCTTTTGGGCACTTTTGGGGCCCTTAACGTGCTCGAAAACTCTTGAAACTTTGCACACGGGTCAGAACCCGCGGCCATCAGAGCCGGGCTGAAGCTGGTACCTGGGCGTGGCAGGGGGGCTCGTCAGCGCCCCCTGGAACGGGGTCCGAACACTCGGTCCATAACTCAAACACGCTTGCATGTAATAATATGAAACTCGGTACACATGTTGATCTCATCGTTTCATCTATACCTCGCGCTCTTACTTTTTACCCCAGCCCAACAGGAAGTCGGCTATTGAGGTTTGTTTGTAAAACGCTCGCAATGGTATTTGAAATACTCCTCCTAGAGCTTTGATCCACATTCGACGAAACTCGGTCAGCGTGAAGTCAAGACATTGAGGATGAAAGTTTGCGAGGGGATTTTTGATATCTCGAACGGTTTGTCCGTGGCGAGGAAACGAAATCATGGCGAGAAACGTGAAACAGGAAGTGTGTTATAACTTCAGCATACATTAACTGATCTTGATGAAACTTCAGCAGTGTGCTCGCTGTAAGAGGACGATCACATGGATGTGACTATTGTGAGTAAAAGTTATAGCGCCACCAACTGGCAGCAGGAAGTGTGTCACTTTCAAAATGCTTTGAAATCACCCTTTTATTTTTACCCGATTTGCTTCAAACTTCATCTGTATAATGTAAACATACGGCAGATGTAGACCTGTGAATGGATTCTTGATATCTTTGAAACTGTTGCCGTGGCGACGCATCAAACTTTGCCCTTCTTTTAGGATGCTTTTAGGATGCTTTTGAGACCCTTAGCATGCTTCAAATTGCATGAAACTCGACAGACACATCACATTTATTAGCCAGTAGACATGTGCAAAGTTGCAGAAACGGGCGTGGTGAGGGCTCAGTAGCGCCACCTTTTGACAAAAGTGGGGTGGTTAGTTTTAACTAGAGTTACAAAAATTGGTATGTATATTGTACTCCTCGAGCCGGACAACTTTCTAATTGACACTTATTAGCTAGGACCCACAGAAACTCAGATATTTTTGTTTGAATATGGCCACTCTGAGCCTTTGGCTGGCTGGCTGGCTGTCTGTGTGTGTGTGTGTGTGCAGGGGGAGGGGGCTTAACCATTTCACTGCTGTGTGTATGACCTGCATAAAGAAAATACATTTCTCAAGCCTGGTATTTTTTAAATAAGTTTTTATTTTTATTTTTTATAAGTAAAGGCATATAACTAGTTTAATTGTAGTGAATTGACAATAGTTTTATATAATTAGTTTATTAATCAGATTAACTTGGTCAATAAACTTGGTCTGAAAATTTGGTCCATAAATCAAACACACTTGCATGTAATAATATGAAACTTGGTACACATATAGATCTCATCGTTTCATATATACTTCACACTCTTACTTTTTACCCCAGCCCAACAGGAAGTTGGCTATTTAGGGTTGTGTTTAAAACACATGCAATGTAATTTAAATTATTGCTCCTAGAGCACTGAACCAAATTCGACGAAACTCGATCAGCGTGAAGTCAAGACATTAAGGATGAAAAAGTGCCACGGGATTTTTGATATCTCGAACGGTTTGGCCGTGGCGAGGAAACGAAATTATGGCGAGAAACATGGAACAGGATGTGTGTTATAACTTCAGCATACATTAACTGATCTTGACGAAACTTCAGCAGTGTTTTCGCTGTAAGAGACCGATCACATGGATGTGACTATTGTGAGTCAAAGTTATAGCGCCACCAACTGGCAGCAGGAAGTGTGTCACTTTCAAAATGCCGTGGCAACGAAACAAACTTTAACATTATTTTTTGATGCTTTTGGGACTCTTAGCTTGCTTGAAATTGCTTGAAACTCAACAGATACATCACATTTATTAGCCAATAGACATGTGCAACTATGGCAAAAGATTAAAGTAATGTCAAAAAAGTAAACACTAAAAGCCTCATATCTTCTAAAAATGTAATTATACATCATTTGTTTCTAAATTAAATTATACAAATATTATAACTTCCCCAATTTTTCCTTTTTTTTCATTTAAGAATTGTGTTTACGTTCAAAAACAGCCAGAATTGTTGTAAAATTCATAAAAAAATAATAATCTGAGTCATACGTAGTGCTATACTGCCCTCTTGTGTTCAATATCAGGTAGGCCTATTGTGTATATTCCCACCGGTTAATCAACGTGTGACTCCGCTGGGACTTGGGAGCTTTTAAATCGCTTACTTAAAACCGAAAGTCAAAATACGGATGTCCGCACAAGACATTAATGGTGTGGAGTAGAGCGAGCATTTTAAATAAATTCCTATTAAGTAGGATTGAACTAAACAGAAAGAATGTTCACTCTGTTCTGCTGGTTCCTCGCTGGTGGATCATATGATTACTTTGTCATAATCTATGACAAAAATGCTATTATAAACCATATTAATAATAGATAATACACATTGCTCTTATTTTTGAAAAATACATTCATGAAAAACAAGATAACAAAAATCATTAAAAAAAATATAGCCATGGCTGCTATAAAGCAACATATAATTGAAAGGCAATTAATAATCTGTCATTACGTCACTGCATTATGATATTACGGCTCCAATACGGTGCAGCACAAAGCACTTATGTGCATCCCGAGCGGAGAATGATGTGCTTGAAGCCACATGAAGTTACAGCGCATTGAGTCCGTATTGAAAAGTTCAAAGCACAAAGGAAATACATATTTATGAACAGTGTATTATACATTATCTATCTATGCAATAGTTTATTGAGCCTTTTCTTTTAAAGGTTTTAAATTTCAGTTACTGTGTGCGTGAAGAACAATTATAGTGCTCTGACTCTAGTGTTGTGATCTAACCGACAGCGTCCGACACCCGGTAGAAAGTAACACGATTAAGTTACAGCAATAAAGTCCAGCAAGAAAAAGTTTCTTCATTCGAAAATATAGACCTTTAGACCTTTATCTTAAAGATCCAGTATAATAGGATTAACATTGAATCATTGAAGATCGTTTCATCATTGACTGTAACCGAATGTGACGTGCTGTTTGAATGCTGAATGGAGAATGACTGACAGGCGCAGAGAGGGAAAAGTTTGTGTTCTTGAATTTAATGACTTAAATATTAATTTCTATATCACATAATAGCTTCAGAACACTAATAATACAGTACACAAAAACTTTATGGTACTTTAGAAAGTTTTTGTGCCTTTGTGCCTAACAGAATAGTATATGCACAATATAGAATTTGAATCAGCCTCGTCAAAGATGGCAGTGTCAGAGCCGATACCGATCCTGAGTATCTAATCGGCGCACTTCTTTTCAACAGTCAAATTGAAATTGAAATTGCTTGAAACTCAACAGATACATCACATTTATTAGCCAGTAGACGTGCAAAGTTTCAGAAACGGGCAATGTGCAAGGACTAAATAGCGCCACCTTTTGACAAAAGTGGGGTTGTTAGTTTTATCTACAGTTACAAAAATCGGTATATACATTGTACTCCTCAAGCCGGACAACTTTCTAATACATAGTCATTAGCTCGGACCAAGAGGAAGTCAGATATTTTGGTTTGAATATGGTGAGCCTCTCTCTGAGCCTACGTCCCTGTATGGCAAGCCCTTTTAACATTTAAAAGCTAAGTTTGCCTGTCCGGAATTAACATTGTAGATATCAACAACGTCTTTCTGTCTATTCGTAATTACATTTTGGATAGTTTGTATTATCATTTAAGACATCTGTAACATAATTGTGACTAGTCGAAATGACAGAGTATGGCAAGCCGTTTTAACATTTAATCATAAAAGGGCCAAAGCCTTCGGCACCGCTACCCGGGTGCCTTTAGGTAACTAAAGGAACCGGGGTTGCGGTGCCACCGGCTTGGGCCCGCCATCGCTGCTCGCAGCTATATTTATTATTATTATTATTATTTATACGACTATTCGGGCACTTTTGGGGCCCTTAACATGCTCAAAAACTCTTGAAACTTAGCACACGGGTCAGAACCCGCGGCCATCAGGGCCTGGCTGAAGATGGTACCCGGGCGTGGCAGGGGGGCTAGACAGCGCCCCCTGGAACGGGGTCCGAAAACTTGGTCCATAACTCAAACACGCTTGCATGTAATAATATGAAACTCGGTGCACATATAGATCTCATCGTTCATATATACCTCAAACTATTACTTTTTACCCCAGCCCAACAGGAAGTCGGTTACTTAGGGTTGTTCATAAAACACTCGCAATGGAATTTGAAGTACTACTCCTAGAGAATTCAAACACACGGCACGAAACTCGGTCAGCATGAAGTCAAGGCATTGACGATGAAAGTTTGCGAGGGGATTTTTGATATCTCGAACGGTTTGGCCATGGCGAGGAAACGAAATTATGGCGAGAAACGTGAAACAGGAAGTGTGTTATAACTTCAGCATACATTAACTGATCTTGATGAAACTTCAGCAGTATGTTCGCTGTAAGAGGACGATCACATGGATGTGACTATTGTGAGTCAGAGTTATAGCGCCACCAACTGGTAGCAGGAAGTGTGTCACTTTCAAAATGCTTTGAACTCACCCTTTTATTTTTACCCGATGTGCTTCAAACTTAATCTGTATAATGTAAATACATAGCAGAAGAAGACCTGTGAATGGATTCTTGATATCTTTGATACTGTTGCCGTGGCAACGCATCAAACTTTAAAATTCTTTTTTTTTATGATTTTGAGACTCTTAGCGGCTTTTGGGGCCCTTAACGGGTTTGAAAACTCTTGAAACTTTGCACACAGGTCAGATCCCACAGCCATCAGAGCCGGGCTGAAGATGGTACCTGGGTGTGGCAGGGGGGCTAGACAGCGCCCCCTGGAACGGGGTCCGAACACTTGGTCCATAAATCAAACACGCTTGCATGTAATAATATGAAACTCGGTACACATGTTGATCTCATCTTTTCATCTATACCTCACGCTCTTACTTTTTACCCCAGCCAAACAGGAAGTCGGCTATTGAGGTTTGTTTGTAAAACGCTCGCAATGGAATGTGCAATACTCCTCCTAGAGAATTCAAACACACGGCACGAAACTCGGTCAGCATGAAGTCAAGGCATTGAGGATGAAAGTTTGCGAGGGGATTTTTTATATCTCGAACGGTTTGGCCGTGGCGAGGAAACAAAATTATGGCGAGAAACGTGAAACAGGAAGTGTGTTATAACTTCAGCATAGATTAACTGATCTTGATGAAACTTCAGCAGTGTGTTCGCTGTAAGAGGACGATCACGTGGATGTGACTATTGTGAGTCAGAGTTATAGCGCCACCAACTGGCAGCAGGAAGTGTGTCACTTTCAAACTGCTTTGATATCACCCTCTTATTTTTAACCGATTTGCTTCAAACTTCATCTGTATAATGTAAAAATACAGCAGATGTAGACCTGTGAATGGATTCTTGATATCTTTGATACTGTTGCTGTGGCAACAAATCAAACTTTAACATTCTTTTTTGATACTTTTGGGACTCTTAGCATGCTTGAAATTGCTTGAAACAGATAGATACAGATAGCTCGACAGATACATCACATTTATTAGCCAGTAGGCATGTGCAACTTTGGCAAAAGATTAAAGTAATGTCAAAAAAGTAAACAGTAAACACTAAAAGCCTCATATCTTCTAAAAATGTAATTATACATCATTTGTTTCTAAATTAAATTATACAAATATTATAATTAAACCAGTTTTTCCCTTTTTTCATTTAAGAATTATGTTTACGTTCAAAAACAGCCAGAAAGGTTTTAAAATTCAGAAGAAGAAAAAATAATCTGAGTCATACGTAGTGCTATACTGCCCTCTTGTGTTCAATATCAGGTAGACCTATTGTGTATATTCCCACCGGTTAATCAACGTGTGACTCCGCTGGGACTCGGGAACTTTTAAATCGCTTACTTAAAACCGAAAGTCAAAATACAGATATCCGCACAAGACATTAATGTTGTGGAGTAGAGCGAGCATTTTAAATAAATTCCTATTAAGTAGGATTGAACTAAACAGAATGAACGTTCACTCTGTTCTGCTGGTTCCTCGCTGTTGGCGCGCACAGTTATGAATGCTTGTGCAGCCATGAGTTTTAGTTTAATTTTAAAATTAGCGCAATTTCGGGATTTTTATTATTTGAATTTATTTTTAAAAAACACAATGTTGAGTTTTATTGTAACACTGTTTAATCGCGCCCACGGTTATATTTTGTATATTATATATAATTATAATGTATTTCTGTATAAAATAATACTACAATAAAAAACACATTTGTGACCGAACTGATCCAGCAAAATTAGTCACAGTGACCCAAATTTAAAAATTGAGATTTTGATATTAATGGAAAGAGGACACTGTAAGCTTTCAAATGATACCTTGGTCATACCTTGAATGGTTGTAACGATATACAGATTTGAATTCTGGTCGTCTGCCCTTTTTTTCCAATTGAAAACCTAAGAAAATCGCTTTTAAAGTTTTTTTGCCCGTTTTTTTTTTTTTTGATATCTTTCAAAATCCATAGCATTTTAAGGGATAAACTATTTATTTTATATAGCTTAATTTGACCAAATAGATTAACATATAAATGCAATTTAACGAGGCTGAAACTCAACTTATTTTTAATTTTTTTGAAATAAATAATTAAAAAGTCACTTTTACAAAAATGTTCAAAATCAGAAAGATTAAAGAGGAGTCAGAGAGAAATTCAGTTTTCATACGGATTAGCCCACATAAGCAGAGAGCAGTCTGTTTTCTTTCATTTTGAATGGTTGTGTTTAAAAGTAGACATTTCAATATATATGTCTGTGAGGATACCTTATACGCTGACTTTCGGTTCATGAGACAAGCTTCAGTTCACGTGCCGCGCGTAGCCGCGTCGTGATTAGGCCTAGCCTATTGTCTGCAATTTATTTCTTATTATTAAATCCTAGTAATTGGTTGATGAAACATTGATTTAAATTAAGATAATTATTTTAAAACGAAATTTACTTTAAAGAAAGGCTTTGTGCTTGCATGTTTAAGCTATGTGAAAGTTTTAGTGCTGCTTCCAGAGAACGGTCACGTTCGGATTGTTTTTCCTCATAAATGCGAACACGGAAAATAAAATAAAGATTTTATGTTCTGGAGAGAGTCAACCCTTCTTCATCCGGTGAGTATTACTTTTGGTTTGTGCAGTGTTGTTCACATAGGCCAATTTATTAAAATATTTAATTATCTGGGAATTGGATGCTGAAATTGCCCAATTTAAAAAAAAATAGTAATAATTTAAGTTTTGTGGTGTAAGTCTACGTATTTTATAGGCTAATGTTAACTTCAAATAATACTAATAGTAATTTAAAGATGTTGTAGCTAGCATTGGGTCTGGACGTGAAGGATAACTTCGGGAGTTGAAGGGACGTGTCGGTGTCGTGATTCTGTCTTCTCACACCGCGACACAGGTTCGTGGATCTGAGTGTCGCGATCGTTACAGCCTTACATAGGCTATATTCTTCTTGCAGATAAATATACTCAAGCAGTTTAGGTTAGAAGCCTCCAGTGAGTTCAACGTTTCAGGGGATACCCGGGAAATGCTCAGAGGTGACGAGGGGAGTTGAGAAGAGCAATGTTTATTTCAGCGAATTTAAAGCTTTGACAACTTTAATCGTTATTTAAATACCTTTACTCAATTATCTCGACTACGAAACCCTGTGAGATTATTTTTGAATGTCTGTTCTTTGAAATTAGCAAAAAAAAAATATAATTTTTTTTTTGTTATTTCATGGTTTTTCCACATAATCGGCCCATATCTTAAAATGGAAGGTTGCAACTTCCGACTCATTTCGCCAGAGCGGGTCACATTTGATTTTTATTTTTTAAACAATGTAATGTGTAACCTAAAAATAAACAGATTATTTGATAAATGATATATTTAAATCTCCATATTGTAGCCTAATATCTGCAGGGCAGCCTAGTCTTAATAAATGTATGCTTCATTTTTCATTAGTAAATTTGATCAATAAATTCAATAATTTAGAATAATAAGACACTATAGGGCTGTTACCCTAGGTAAGGCTGATCAAATTAAATCGGTTACACAATAATGTTACGAGATTGGTTTAACAGGAGTCAATTAAAAATCGCTGTAAAGAACGATATTTTTAAACATAACCCTAAATCACCATAAGGTGTCGCCAGATGACCGTCTTAATGAACGAGTCATGGATTCAAAATGCTGAATCATTCAGTAATGAGAAAACACATTGCTTTGAGATGCGCGATGGGTCGCTGTGATCTTTGTTTAACTATTTTCTCTGCTGAAACAGAAAAAAAGTCAATATTGCATCTAAAAAGTCAATATTGCATCTAAAATGTAAGTGACTTGACTTGTGTGTGTGACTATGTTTGTTGTAGTGATAAGAGTTGCATCCTTGTTAAAGTTTAAGGCCTTGTGTTTTTATGAAGAGTTCAGATGCAAAAGCCTCTAAATGCCATTTGAAATGTTCTTCTTTAATGATGATTTTTTATCAAACTTGTATATTTAAGTTCAGTAATTTCACTTAAATAACAATTAATAGGTAATCATCATTGCCATTTAAGTGAAATCACTGAACTTAAATATACAAGCTTGATAAAAATGATCATTCTAGAAGAAAATTTCAAATGGCACTTAGAGGCTTTTGCATCTGAACTCTTCATATCTTTCTTTCTTTTTTTTTTCTTTTTTTACAAAATATGCATATAACCCATATATTTTAGATTTATTATTTGTTTTAAATTAAATTAAGATTGTATTTTTGGTAATTGAACCTGAATGAATTTAAAAATGAATGTGCTATATTTCAGATCATATATTTGTTTTTCTTAAAATTTGAACTAACTTTATTCTCAGCTGAATTATAAATATTTTATTTCTGTATGAATTAAAAACACATTTGATTTTTCTTTTTTAATCAATGTAGAATGTGTAACTGAAATATAAACAGATTAGGGCTCTGTTCGAGGACAAGTAACTAAAACCAATGCGACATGATGAATGTTTGTTTCCCAAACCATCTGAGTAACAGCTTACTTTTCTTTCTTACTATATTCTTTCTTACTATAAACTGTGCTGTAGAGCTTGCATCAGTCAAAGCAGGGTTACATTTTGCATGTCGTGCACAATAAACCTAAAGGCACCAGGGTGGCGGTGCCACCGGCTTCATATATATATGTATATATACAGTATATATATATATATATATACAGTATATATATATATATATATATATATATAGCTGTGATCCGCGATGAAGGGCCAAAGCCAGTGGCATGGCCACCCTGGTGCTTTTAGGTAACTAAGGAACCGGGGTTGCGGTGCCACCGGCTTGGGCCCTTCATCGCTGCTCGCAGCTATATTTTATTATTCTTCTTCTTCTTTTTATTTTTCTGCTACCTTTTGGGCATTTTTGGGGCCCTTAACATGCTCGAAAACTCTTGAAACTTTGCACACGGGTCAGAACCCGCGGCCATCAGAGCCGGGCTGAAGATGGTACCCGGGCGTGGCAGGGCGGCTCGTCAGCGCCCCCTGGAACGGGGTCCGAACACTTGGTCCATAACTCAAACACGCTTGTATGTAATAATATGAAACTCGGTACACATGTTGATCTCATCGTTTCATCTATACCTCGCGCTCTTACTTTTTACCCCAGCTCAACAGGAAGTCGGCTATTGAGGTTTGTTTGTAAAACGCTCGCAATGGAATGTCAAATACTCCTCCTAGAGCTTTGATCCAAATTCGACTAAAACTCAGTCAGCGTGAAGTCAAGACATTGAGGATGAAAGTTTGCGAGGGGATTTTTGATATCTCGAACGGTTTGTCCGTGGCGAGGAAACGAAATCATGGCGAGAAACGTGAAACAGGAAGTGTGTTATAACTTCAGCATACATTAACTGATCTTGATGAAACTTCAGCAGTGTGTTCGCTGTAAGAGGACGATCACATGGATGTGACTATTGTGAGTCAAAGTTATAGCGCCACCAACTGGCAGCAGGAAGTGTGTCACTTTCAAAATGCTTTGATATCACCCTTTTATTTTTACCCGATTTGCTTCAAACTTCATCTGTATAATGTAAACATACGATAGATGTAGACCTGTGAATGGATTCTTGATATCTTTGAAACTGTTGCCGTGGCGACGCATCAAACTTTACCCTTCTTTTAGGATGCTTTTAGGATGCTTTTGAGACCCTTAGCATGCTTCAAAATGCATGAAACTCGACAGACACATCACATTTATTAGCCAGTAGACATGTGCAAAGTTTCAGAAACGGGCGTGGTGAGGGCTCAGTAGCGCCACCTTTTGACAAAAGTGGGGTTGTTAGTTTTAACTAGAGTTACAAAAATTGGTATGTATATTGTACTCCTCGAGCCGGACAACTTTCTAATTTACACTTATTAGCTAGGACCCACAGAAACTCAGATATTTTTGTTTGAATATGGTCACTCTGAGCCTGCATGTCTCTGTGTCTTTGGCTGGCTGGCTGGCTGTCTGTGTGTGTGTGAGTGTGCAGGGGGAGGGGGCTTAACCATTTCACTGCTGTGTGTATGACCTGCATAAAGAAAATACATTTCTCAAGCCTGGTATTTTTTAAATAAGTTTTTATTTTTATTTTTTATAAGTAAAGACATATAACTAGTTTAATTGTAGTGCATTGACAATAGTTTTATATAATTAGTTTATTAATCAGATTAACTTGGTCAATAAACTTGGTCTGAAAATTTGGTCCATAAATCAAACACACTTGCATGTAATAATATGAAACTTGGTACACATATAGATCTCATCGTTTCATATATAGCCTACTTCACACTCTTACTTTTTACCCCAGCCCAACAGGAAGACGGCTATTTAGGGTTGTGTTTAAAACACATGCAATGGAATTTAAAGTATTGCTCCTAGAGCACTGAACCAAATTCGACAAAACTCGATCAGCGTGAAGTCAAGACATTAAGAATGAAAAGGTGCCAAGGAATTTTTTATATCTCGAACGGTTTGGCCGTGGCGAGGAAACGAAATTATGGCGAGAAACGTGAAACAGGAAGTGTGTTATAACTTCAGCATACATTAACATATCTTGATGAAACTTCATCAGTGTGTTCGCTGTAAGAGGACGATCACATGGATGTGACTATTTCGAGTCAAAGTTATAGCGCCACCAACTGGCAGCAGGAAGTGTGTCACTTTCAAAATGCTTTGAAACCAATCTCTTATTTTTAACCGATTTGCTTCAAACTTCATCTGTATAATGTAAATACACGGCAGATGTAGACCTGTGAATGAATTTTTGATATCTTTGATACTGTTGCCGTGGCAACGAATCGAACTTTAACATTCTTTTTTGATGCTTTTGGGACTCTTAGCATGCTTGAAATTGCTTGAAACTCAACAGATACATCACATTTATTAGCCAGTAGACATGTGCAACTATGGCAAAAGATTAAAGTAATGTCAAAAAAGTAAACACTAAAAGCCTCATATCTTCTAAAAATGTAATTATACATCATTTGTTTCTAAATTAAATTATACAAATATTATAACTTCCCCAATTTTTCCTTTTTTTCATTTAAGAATTATGTTTACGTTCAAAAACAGCCATAATTGTTGTAAAATTCATAAAAAAATAATAATCTGAGTCATACGTAGTGCTATACTGCCCTCTTGTGTTCAATATCAGGTAGGCCTATTGTGTATATTCCCACCGGTTAATCAACGTGTGACTCCGCTGGGACTTGGGAGCTTTTAAATCGCTTACTTAAAATCGAAAGTCGAAATACGGATGTCCGCACAAGACATTAATGGTGTGGAGTAGAGCGAGCATTTTAAATAAATTCCTATTAAGTAGGATTGAACTAAACAGAAAGAATGTTCACTCTGTTCTGCTGGTTCCTCGCTGGTGGATCATATGATTACTTTGTCATAATCTATGACAAAAATGCTATTATAAACCATATTAATAATAGATAATACACATTGCTCTTATTTTTGAAAAATACATTCATGAAAAACAAGATAACAAAAATCATAAAAAAAATATAGCCATGGCTGCTATAAATGTTTGAAATGCATAGGACAGATGTTTAATGACGCAGCAACATATAATTGAAAGGCAATTAATAATCTGTCATTACGTCACTGCATTATGATATTACGGCTCCGATACGGTGCAGCACAAAGCACTTATGTGCATCCCGAGCGGAGAATGATGTGCTTGAAGCCACATGAAGTTACAGCGCAGTGAATCCGTATTGAAAAGTTCAAAGCACAAAGGAAATACATATTTATGAACAGTGTATTATACATTATCTATCTATGCAATAGTTTATTGAGCCTTCTCTTTTAAAGGTTTTAAATTTCAGTTACTGTGTGCGTGAAGAACAATTATAGTGCTCTGACTCTAGTGTTGTGATCTAACCGACAGCGTCCGACACCCGGTAGAAAGTAACACGGTTAAGTTACAGCAATAAAGTCCAGCAAGAAAAAGTTTCTTCATTCGAAAATATAGACATTTAGACCTTTATCTTAAAGATCCAGTATAATAGGATTAACATTCAATCATCTTGAAGATCGTTTCATCATTGACTGTAACCGAATGTGACGTGCTGTTTGAATGCTGAATGGAGAATGACTGACAGGCGCAGAGAGGGAAAAGTTTGTGTTCTTGAATTTAATGACTTAAATATTAATTTCTATATCACATAATAGCTTCAGAACACTAATAATACAGTACACAAAACTTTATGGTACTTTAGAAAGTTTTTGTGCCTTTGTGCCTAACATAGAATAGTATATATGCACAATATAGAATTTGAATCAGCCTCGTCAAAGATGGCAGTGTCAGAGCCGATACCGATCCTGAGTATCTAATCGGCGCACTTCTTTTCAACAGTCAAATTGAAATTGAAATTGAAATTGCTTGAAACTCAACAGATACATCACATTTATTAGCCAGTAGACATGTGCAACGTTTCAGAAACGGGCATAGTGCAAGGACTAAATAGCGCCACCTTTTGACAAAAGTGGGGTTGTTAGTTTTATCTACAGTTACAAAAATCGCTATATACATTGTACTCCTCAAGCCGGACAACTTTCTAATACATAGTCATTAGCTCGGACCAAGAGGAAGTCAGATATTTTGGTTTGAATATGGTGAGCCTCTCTCTGAGCCTACATCCCTGTATGGCAAGCCCTTTTAACATTTAAAAGCTAAGTTTGCCTGTCCGGAATTAACATTGTAGATATCAACAACGTCTTTCTGTCTATTCGTAATTACATTTTGGATAGTTTGTATTATCATTTAAGATATCTGTAACATAATTGTGACTAGTCGAAATGACAGAGTATGGCAAGCCGTTTTAACATTTAATCATAAAAGGGCCAAAGCCTTCGGCACCGCCACCCGGGTGCATTTAGTTAACTAAAGGAACCGGGGTTGCGGTGCCACCGGCTTGGGCCCGCCATCGCTGCTCGCAGCTATATTTATTATTATTATTATTATTTATACGACTATTTGGGCACTTTTGGGGCCCTTAACATGCTCAAAAACTCTTGAAACTTAGCACACGGGTCAGAATCCGCGGCCATCAGGGCTGGGCTGAAGATGGTACCCGGGCGTGGAAGGGGGGGTAGACAGCGCCCCCTGGAACGGGGTCCGAAAACTTGGTCCATAACTCAAACACGCTTGCATGTAATAATATGAAACTCGGTACACATGTTGATCTCATCGTTCATATATACCTCAAACTATTACTTTTTACCCCAGCCCAACAGGAAGTCGGTTATTTAGGGTTGTTCATAAAACACTCGCAATGGAATTTGAAGTACTACTCCTAGAGAATTCAAACACACGGCACGAAACTCAGTCAGCATGAAGTCAAGGCATTGAGGATGAAAGTTTGCGAGGGGATTTTTGATATCTCGAACGGTTTGGCCGTGGCGAGGAAACGAACTTATGGCGATAATCGTGAAACAGGAAGTGTGTCAGAACTTCAGCATACATTAACTGATCTTGATGAAACTTCAGCAGTGTGTTCGCTGTAAGAGGACGATCACATGGATGTGAATATTGTGAGTCAAAGTTATAGCGCCACCAACTGGCAGCAGGAAGTGTGTCACTTTCAAAATGCTTTGAAATCACCCTCTTATTTTTACCCGATTTGCTTCAAACTTAATCTGTATAATGTAAATACATAGCAGATGAAGACCTGTGAATGGATTCTTGATATCTTTGATACTGTTGCCGTGGCAACGCATCAAACTTTAAAATTCTTTTTTTTTGATGATTTTGAGACTCTTAGCGGCTTTTGGGGCCCTTAACGGGTTTGAAAACTCTTGAAACTTTGCACACAGGTCAGATCCCACAGCCATCAGAGCCGGGCTGAAGATGGTACCTGGGTGTGGCAGGGGGGCTAGACAGCGCCCCCTGGAACGGGGTCCGAACACTTGGTCCATAACTCAAACACGCTTGCATGTAATAATATGAAACTCGGTACACATGTTGATCTCATCGTTCATATATACCTCAAACTATTACTTTTTACCCCAGCCCAACAGGAAGTCGGCTATTGAGGTTTGTTTGTAAAACGCTCGCAATGGAATGTGCAATACTCCTCCTAGAGAATTCAAACACACGGCACGAAACTCGGTCAGCATGAAGTCAAGGCATTGAGGATGAAAGTTTACGAGGGGATTTTTGATATCTCGAACGGTTTGGCCGTGGCGAGGAAACGAAATTATGGCGAGAAACGTGAAACAGGAAGTGTGTTATAACTTCAGCATACATTAACTGATCTTGATGAAACTTCAGCAGTGTGTTCGCTGTAAGAGGACGATCACATGGATGTGACTATTGTGAGTCAAAGTTATAGCGCCACCAACTGGCAGCAGGAAGTGTGTCACTTTCAAAATGCTTTGAAATCACCCTTTTATTTTTACCCGATTTGCTTCAAACTTCATCTGTATAATGTAAATATACGGCAGATGTAGACCTGTGAATGGATTCTTGATATCTTTGAAACTGTTGCCGTGGCAAAGCATCAAACTTTACCATTCTTTTAGGATGCTTTTGAGACCCTTAGCATGCTTCAAATCGCATGAAACTCGACAGACACATCACATTTATTAGCCAGTAGACATGTGCAAAGTTTCAGAAACGGGCGTGGTGAGGGCTCAGTAGCACCACCTTTTGACAAAAGTGGGGTTGTTAGTTTTAACTAGAGTTACAAAAATCGGTATGTATATTGTACTCCTCGAGCCGGACAACTTTCTAATTGACACTCATTAGCTAGGACCCACAGAAAGTCAGATATCTTTGTTTGAATGTAGAGAAAATCTTAGAATTTTGCCAGTCTCTCAGTGTCTCTCTGTGTGAGTGAGAGGAGGGGCGCCTGTCAGGTTAATTTTAACCCTTTATTTGCTGTGTGCGACTTCTCTGGCATTTTCGGGGGCCTTAACATCCTCTAAAACTCTTGAAACTTTGCACACGGGTCAGAACCCATGGCCATCAGGGCCGGGCTGAAGCTGGTCATCGGGCGTGGCAGGGTGGCTCGACAGCGCCCCCTGGACTGAGATTCGAACATTTGTCCATAAATCAAACACACTTGCGTGAATTAATATGAAACTCGGTACAATTATAGATCACATCAGGCCAAACAACTTTCGTGCTCTAAGTTTTACGACAATTAAAATGGAAGTTGAGAATTATGGGTTGTTTGAATAGTTGTCCTAGGAGAAATACATCAAATTACAACGCATGTGTTTACCAATCACAACCAAACTCGGTGTGCAAGAAGTCAAGACATTGAGGATGAAAGTTTGTGAGGGGATTTTTGATATCTCAAACGGTTTGGCCGTGGCGAGGAAACGAAATTATGGCGAGAAACGTGAAACAGGAAGTGTGTTATAACTTCAGCATACATTAACATATCTTGATGAAACTTCATCAGTGTGTTCGCTGTAAGAGGACGATCACATGGATGTGACTATTTCGAGTCAAAGTTATAGCGCCACCAACTGGCAGCAGGAAGTGTGTCACTTTCAAAATGCTTTGAAATCAACCTCTTATTTTTACCCGATTTGCTTCAAACTTCATCTGTATAATGTAAATACATGGCAGATGAAGACCTGTGAATGGATTCTTGATATCTTTGATACTGTTGCCGTGGCAACGCATCAAACTTTAAAATTCTTTTTTTTTTTGGATGATTTTGAGACTCTTAATGGCTTTTGAGGCCCTTATCGGGTTTGAAAACTCTTGAAACTTTGCACACAGGTCATATCCCACAGCCATCAGGCCCGGGCTGAAGATGGTACCTAGGCGTGGCAGGGGGGCTAGACAGCGCCCCCTGGAACGGGGTCCGAAAACTTGGTCCATAAATCAAACACGCTTGCATGTAATAATATGAATGAAAAACTTCATCTGTATAATGTAAACAGATGAAAAACTTCATCTGTATAATGATGAAAAACAGATGAAAAACTTCATCTGTATAATGTAAACATACGGTAGATGTAGACCTGGGAATGGATTCTTGATATCTTTTAAACTGTTGCCGTGGCAAAGCTTCAAACTTTGAAATTATTTTAGGATGATTTTGAGACTCTTAGCATGCTTGAAATTGCATGAAACTCAACAGACACATCACATTTATTAGCCAGTAGACATGTGCAAAGTTTCAGAAACGGGCATGGTGCAGGGACTAAATAGCGCCACCTTTTGACAAAAGTGGGGTTGTTATTTTTATCTACAGTTACAAAAATCGTTATATACATTGTACTCCTCAAGCCAGACAACTTTCTAATTCATAGTCATTAGCTCAGACCAAGAGGAAGTCAGATATTTTGGTTTGAATATGGTGAGACTCTCTCTGAGCCTACGTCCGTGTATGGCAAGCCCTTTTAACATTTAAAAGCTAAGTTTGCCTATCCGGAAATTAACATTGTAGATATCAACAATGTCTTTCTGTCTAGTCGTAATTACATTTTGGACAGTTTGTATTATCATTTAAGATATCTGTAACATAATTGTGACTAGTCAAAATGACAGACTATGGCAAGCCGTCTTAACATTTAATCATGAAAGGGCCAAAGCCTTCGGCACCGCCACCCCGGTGCCTTTAGGTAACTAAAGGAGCCAGGGGTTGCGGTGCCACCGGCTTGGGCCCGCCATCGCTGCTCGCAGCTATATTTATTATTATTATTATTATTTATACGACTATTTGGGCACTTTTGGGGCCCTTAACATGCTCAAAAACTCTTGAAACTTTGCACACGGGTCAGAATCCGCGGCCATCAGGGCCGGGCTGAAGATGGTACCCGGGCGTGGCAGGGGGGCTAGACAGCGCCCCCTGGAACGGGGTCCGAAAACTTGGTCCATAACTCAAACACGCTTGCATGTAATAATATGAAACTCGGTACACATGTTGATCTCATCGTTCATATATACCTCAAACTATTACTTTTTACCCCAGCCCAACAGGAAGTCGGTTATTTAGGGTTGTTCATAAAACACTTGCAATGGAATTTGAAGTACTCCTCCTAGAGAATTCAAACACACGGCACGAAACTCGGTCAGCATGAAGTCAAGGCATTGAGGATGAAAGTTTGCGAGGGGATTTTTGATATCTCGAACGGTTTGGCCGTGGCGAGGAAACGAACTTATGGCGATAATCGTGAAACAGGAAGTGTGTCAGAACTTCAGCATACATTAACTGATCTTGATGAAACTTCAGCAGTTTGTTTGCTGTAAGAGGACGATCACATGGATGTGAATATTGTGAGTCAAAGTTATAGCGCCACCAACTGGCAGCAGGAAGTGTGTCACTTTCAAAATGCTTTGAAATCACCCTCTTATTTTTACCCGATTTGCTTCAAACTTAATCTGTATAATGTAAATACATAGCAGATGAAGACCTGTGAATGGATTCTTGATATCTTTGATACTGTTGCCGTGGCAACGCATCAAACTTTAAAATTCTTTTTTTTTTGATGATTTTGAGACTCTTAGCGGCTTTTGGGGCCCTTAACGGGTTTGAAAACTCTTGAAACTTTGCACACAGGTCAGATCCCACAGCCATCAGAGCCGGGCTGAAGATGGTACCTGGGTGTGGCAGGGGGGCTAGACAGCGCCCCCTGGAACGGGGTCCGAACACTTGGTCCATAACTCAAACACGCTTGCATGTAATAATATGAAACTCGGTACACATGTTGATCTCAACGTTCATATATACCTCAAACTATTACTTTTTACCCCAGCCCAACAGGAAGTCGGCTATTGAGGTTTGTTTGTAAAACGCTCGCAATGGAATGTGCAATACTCCTCCTAGAGAATTCAAACACACGGCACGAAACTCGGTCAGCATGAAGTCAAGACATTGAGGATGAAAGTTTGCGAGGGGATTTTTGATATCTCGAACGGTTTGGCCGTGGCGAGGAAACGAAATGATGGCGAGAAACGTGAAACAGGAAGTGTGTTATAACTTCAGCATACATTAACTGATCTTGATGAAACTTCAGCAGTGTGTTCGCTGTAAGAGGACGATCACATGGATGTGACTATTGTGAGTCAAAGTTATAGCGCCACCAACTGGCAGCAGGAAGTGTGTCACTTTCAAAATGCTTTGAAATCACCCTTTTATTTTTACCCGATTTGCTTCAAACTTAATCTGTATAATGTAAATATACGGCAGATGTAGACCTGTGAATGGATTCTTGATATCTTTTAAACTGTTGCCGTGGCAACGCATCAAACTTTAAAATTCTTTTTTTTTGATGATTTTGAGACTCTTAATGGCTTTTGAGGCCCTTAACGGGTTTGAAAACTCTTGAAACTTTGCACACAGGTCATATCCCACAGCCATCAGGCCTGGGCTGAAGATGGTACCTAGGCGTGGCAGGGGGGCTAGACAGCGCCCCCTGGAACGGGGTCCGAAAACTTGGTCCATAAATCAAACACGCTTGCATGTAATAATATGAATGAAAAACTTCATCTGTATAATGTAAACAGATGAAAAACTTCATCTGTATAATGATGAAAAACAGATGAAAAACTTCATCTGTATAATGTAAACATACGGTAGATGTAGACCTGTGAATGGATTCTTGATATCTTTTAAACTGTTGCCGTGGCAAAGCTTCAAACTTTGAAATTATTTTAGGATGCTTTTGAGACTCTTAGCATGCTTGAAATTGCATGAAACTCAACAGACACATCACATTTATTAGCCAGTAGACATGTGCAAAGTTTCAGAAACGGGCATGGTGCAGGGACTAAATAGCACCACCTTTTGACAAAAGTGGGGTTGTTATTTTTATCTACAGTTACAAAAATCATTATATACATTGTACTCCTCAAGCCAGACAACTTTCTAATTCATAGTCATTAGCTCAGACCAAGAGGAAGTCAGATATTTTGGTTTGAATATGGTGAGACTCTCTCTGAGCCTACGTCCGTGTATGGCAAGCCCCTTTAACATTTAAAAGCTAAGTTTGCCTATCCGGAAATTAACATTGTAGATATCAACAATGTCTTTCTGTCTAGTCGTAATTACATTTTGGATAGTTTGTATTATCATTTAAGATATCTGTAACATAATTGTGACTAGTCAAAAGGACAGACTATGGCAAGCCGTTTTAACATTTAATCATGAAAGGGCCAAAGCCTTTGGCACCGCCACCCCGGTGCCTTTAGGTAACTAAAGGAGCCGGGGTTGCGGTGCCACCGGCTTGGGCCCGCCATCGCTGCTCGCAGCTATATTTAGGGCCCAAGCCCTGAAAGGGCGAAGGCCCTATTGTTTTCCTTAGGATTATTATTATTATTATTATTAGGGCCCAAGCCCTGAAAGGGCGAAGGCCCTATTGTTTTCCTAACGATTATTATTATTATTATTATTATTTATACGACTATTTGGGCACTTTTGGGGCCCTTAACATGCTCAAAAACTCTTGAAACTTTGCACACGGGTCAGAATCCGCGGCCATCAGGGCTGGGCTGAAGATGGTACCCGGGCGTGGCAGGGGGGCTAGACAGCGCCCCCTGGAACGGGGTCCGAAAACTTGGTCCATAACTCAAACACGCTTGCATGTAATAATATGAAACTCGGTACACATGTTGATCTCATCGTTCATATATACCTCAAACTATTACTTTTTACCCCAGCCCAACAGGAAGTCGGTTATTTAGGGTTGTTCATAAAACACTCGCAATGGAATGTGCAATACTCCTCCTAGAGAATTCAAACACACGGCACGAAACTCATTCAGCATGAAGTCAAGGCATTGAGGATGAAAGTTTGCGAGGGGATTTTTGATATCTCGAACGGTTTGGCCGTGGCGAGGAAACGAACTTATGGCGATAATCGTGAAACAGGAAGTGTGTCAGAACTTCAGCATACATTAACTGATCTTGATGAAACTTCAGCAGTTTGTTTGCTGTAAGAGGACGATCACATGGATGTGAATATTGTGAGTCAAAGTTATAGCGCCACCAACTGGCAGCAGGAAGTGTGTCACTTTCAAAATGCTTTGAAATCACCCTCTTATTTTTACCCGATTTGCTTCAAACTTAATCTGTATAATGTAAATACATAGCAGATGAAGACCTGTGAATGGATTCTTGATATCTTTGATACTGTTGCCGTGGCAACGCATCAAACTTTAAAATTCTTTTTTTTTGATGATTTTGAGACTCTTAGCGGCTTTTGGGGCCCTTAACGGGTTTGAAAACTCTTGAAACTTTGCACACAGGTCATATCCCACAGCCATCAGAGCCGGGCTGAAGATGGTACCTGGGTGTGGCAGGGGGGCTAGACAGCGCCCCCTGGAACGGGGTCCGAACACTTGGTCCATAACTCAAACACGCTTGCATGTAATAATATGAAACTCGGTACACATGTTGATCTCATCGTTCATATATACCTCAAACTATTACTTTTTACCCCAGCCCAACAGGAAGTCGGCTATTGAGGTTTGTTTGTAAAACGCTCGCAATGGAATGTGCAATACTCCTCCTAGAGAATTCAAACACACGGCACGAAACTCGGTCAGCATGAAGTCAAGGCATTGAGGATGAAAGTTTACGAGGGGATTTTTGATATCTCGAACGGTTTGGCCGTGGCGAGGAAACGAAATTATGGCGAGAAACGTGAAACAGGAAGTGTGTTATAACTTCAGCATACATTAACTGATCTTGATGAAACTTCAGCAGTGTGTTCGCTGTAAGAGGACGATCACATGGATGTGACTATTGTGAGTCAAAGTTATAGCGCCACCAACTGGCAGCAGGAAGTGTGTCACTTTCAAAATGCTTTGAAATCACCCTTTTATTTTTACCCGATTTGCTTCAAACTTCATCTGTATAATGTAAATATACGGCAGATGTAGACCTGTGAATGGATTCTTGATATCTTTGAAACTGTTGCCGTGGCAACGCATCAAACTTTACCATTCTTTTAGGATGCTTTTGAGACCCTTAGCATGCTTCAAATCGCATGAAACTCGACAGACACATCACATTTATTAGCCAGTAGACATGTGCAAAGTTTCAGAAACGGGCGTGGTGAGGGCTCAGTAGCACCACCTTTTGACAAAAGTGGGGTTGTTAGTTTTAACTAGAGTTACAAAAATCGGTATGTATATTGTACTCCTCGAGCCGGACAACTTTCTAATTGACACTCATTAGCTAGGACCCACAGAAAGTCAGATATCTTTGTTTGAATGTAGAGAAAATCTTAGAATTTTGCCAGTCTCTCAGTGTCCCTCTGTGTGAGTGAGAGGAGGGGCGCCTGTCAGGTTAATTTTAACCCTTTATTTGCTGTGTGCGACTTCTCTGGCATTTTCGGGGGCCTTAACATCCTCTAAAACTCTTGAAACTTTGCACACGGGTCAGAACCCATGGCCATCAGGGCCGGGCTGAAGCTGGTCATCGGGCGTGGCAGGGCGGCTCGACAGCGCCCCCTGGACTGGGATTCGAACATTTATCCATAAATCAAACACACTTGCGTGAATTAATATGAAACTCGGTACAATTATAGATCACATCAGGCCAAACAACTTTCGTGCTCTAAGTTTTACGACAATTAAAATGGAAGTTGAGAATTATGGGTTGTTTGAATAGTTGTCCTAGGAGAAATACATCAAATTACAACGCATGTGTTTACCAATCACAACCAAACTCGGTGTGCAAGAAGTCAAGACATTGAGGATGAAAGTTTGTGAGGGGATTTTTGATATCTCAAACGGTTTGGCCGTGGCGAGGAAACGAAATTATGGCGAGAAACGTGAAACAGGAAGTGTGTTATAACTTCAGCATACATTAACATATCTTGATGAAACTTCAGCAGTGTGTTCGCTGTAAGAGGACGATCACATGGATGTGACTATTTCGAGTCAAAGTTATAGCGCCACCAACTGGCAGCAGGAAGTGTGTCACTTTCAAAATGCTTTGAAATCAACCTCTTATTTTTACCCGATTTGCTTCAAACTTCATCTGTATAATGTAAATACATGGCAGATGAAGACCTGTGAATGGATTCTTGATATCTTTGATACTGTTGCCGTGGCAACGCATCAAACTTTAAAATTCTTTTTTTTTTGGATGATTTTGAGACTCTTAATGGCTTTTGAGGCCCTTATCGGGTTTGAAAACTCTTGAAACTTTGCACACAGGTCATATCCCACAGCCATCAGGCCCGGGCTGAAGATGGTACCTAGGCGTGGCAGGGGGGCTAGACAGCGCCCCCTGGAACGGGGTCCGAAAACTTGGTCCATAAATCAAACACGCTTGCATGTAATAATATGAATGAAAAACTTCATCTGTATAATGTAAACATACGGTAGATGTAGACCTGGGAATGGATTCTTGATATCTTTTAAACTGTTGCCGTGGCAAAGCTTCAAACTTTGAAATTATTTTAGGATGCTTTTGAGACTCTTAGCATGCTTGAAATTGCATGAAACTCAACAGACACATCACATTTATTAGCCAGTAGACATGTGCAAAGTTTCAGAAACGGGCATGGTGCAGGGACTAAATAGCGCCACCTTTTGACAAAAGTGGGGTTGTTATTTTTATCTACAGTTACAAAAATCGTTATATACATTGTACTCCTCAAGCCAGACAACTTTCTAATTCATAGTCATTAGCTCAGACCAAGAGGAAGTCAGATATTTTGGTTTGAATATGGTGAGACTCTCTCTGAGCCTACGTCCGTGTATGGCAAGCCCTTTTAACATTTAAAAGCTAAGTTTGCCTATCCGGAAATTAACATTGTAGATATCAACAATGTCTTTCTGTCTAGTCGTAATTACATTTTGGACAGTTTGTATTATCATTTAAGATATCTGTAACATAATTGTGACTAGTCAAAATGACAGACTATGGCAAGCCGTCTTAACATTTAATCATGAAAGGGCCAAAGCCTTCGGCACCGCCACCCCGGTGCCTTTAGGTAACTAAAGGAGCCAGGGGTTGCGGTGCCACCGGCTTGGGCCCGCCATCGCTGCTCGCAGCTATATTTATTATTATTATTTATACGACTATTCGGGCACTTTTGGGGCCCTTAACATGCTCAAAAACTCTTGAAACTTAGCACACGGGTCAGAATCCGCGGCCATCAGGGCCGGGCTGAAGATGGTACCCGGGCGTGGCAGGGGGGCTAGACAGCGCCCCCTGGAACGGGGTCCGAAAACTTGGTCCATAAATCAAACACGCTTGCATGTAATAATATGAAACTCGGTGCACATATAGATCTCATTGTTCATATATACCTCATACTATTACTTTTTACCCCAGCCCAACAGGAAGTCGGTTATTTAGGGTTGTTCATAAAACACTCGCAATGGAATTTGAAGTACTACTCCTAGAGAATTCAAACACACGGCACGAAACTCGGTCGGCATAAAGTCAAGGCATTGACGATGAAAGTTTGCGAGGGGATTTTTGATATCTCGAACGGTTTGGCCGTGGCGAGGAAACGAAATTATGGCGAGAAACGTGAAACAGGAAGTGTGTTATAACTTCAGCATACATTAACTGATCTTGATGAAACTTCAGCAGTATGTTCGCTGTAAGAGGACGATCACATGGATGTGACTATTGTGAGTCAAAGTTATAGCGCCACCAACTGGTAGCAGGAAGTGTGTCACTTTCAAAATGCTTTGAACTCACCCTTTTATTTTTACCCGATGTGCTTCAAACTTAATCTGTATAATGTAAATACATAGCAGATGAAGACCTGTGAATGGATTCTTGATATCTTTGATACTGTTGCCGTGGCAACGCATCAAACTTTAGAATTCTTTTTTTTTATGATTTTGAGACTCTTAGCGGCTTTTGGGGCCCTTAACGGGTTTGAAAACTCTTGAAACTTTGCACACAGGTCAGATCCCACAGCCATCAGAGCCGGGCTGAAGATGGTACCTGGGTGTGGCAGGGGGGCTAGACAGCGCCCCCTGGAACGGGGTCCGATCACTTGGTCCATAAATCAAACACGCTTGCATGTAATAATATGAAACTCGGTACACATGTTGATCTCATCGTTTCATCTATACCTCACGCTCTTACTTTTTACCCCAGCCAAACAGGAAGTCGGCTATTGAGGTTTGTTTGTAAAACACTCGCAATGGAATGTGCAATACTCCTCCTAGAGAATTCAAACACACGGCACGAAACTCGGTCAGCATGAAGTCAAGGCATTGAGGATGAAAGTTTGCGAGGGGATTTTTGATATCTCGAACGGTTTGGCCGTGGCGAGGAAACAAAATTATGGCGAGAAACGTGAAACAGGAAGTGTGTTATAACTTCAGCATACATTAACTGATCTTGATGAAACTTCAGCAGTGTGTTCACTGTAAGAGGCTGATTACATGGATGTGACTATTGTGAGTCAAAGTTATAGCGCCACCAACTGGCAGCAGGAAGTGTGTCACTTTCAAAATGCTTTGATATCACCCTCTTATTTTTAACCGATTTGCTTCAAACTTCATCTGTAAAATGTAAAAATACAGCAGATGTAGACCTGTGAATGGATTCTTGATATCTTTGATACTGTTGCTGTGGCAACAAATCAAACTTTAACATTCTTTTTTGATACTTTTGGGACTCTTAGCATGCTTGAAATTGCTTGAAACAGATAGATACATATAGCTCGAGTGATACATTACATTTATTAGTCAGTAGGCATGTGCAACTTTGGCAAAAGATTAAAGTAATGTCAAAAAAGTAAACACTAAAAGCCTCATATCTTCTAAAAATGTAATTATACATAATTTGTTTCTAAATTAAATTATACAAATATTATAATTAAAGCAGTTTTTCCCTTTTTTCATTTAAGAATTATGTTTACGTTCAAAAACAGCCAGAATTGTTGTAAAATTCAGAAAAAAATAATAATCTAAGTCATACGTAGTGCTATACTGCCCTCTTGTGTTCAATATCAGGTAGGCCTATTGTGTATATTCCCATCGGTTAATCAACGTGTGACTCCGCTGGGACTTGGGAGCTTTTAAATCGCTTACTTAAAACCGAAAGTCAAAATACGGATGTCCGCACAAGACATTAATGGTGTGGAGTAGAGCGAGCATTTTAAATAAATTCCTATTAAGTAGGATTGAACTAAACAAAAAGAATGTTCACTCTGTTCTGCTGGTTCCTCGCTGGTGGATCATATGATTACTTTGTCATAATCTATGACAAAAATGCTATTATAAACTATATTAATAATAGATAATACACATTGCTCTTATTTTTAAAAAATACATTCATGAAAAACAAGATAACAAAAATCATAAAAAGATATAGCCATGGCTGCTATAAATGTTTGAAATGCATAGGACAGATGTTTAATGACGCAGCAACATATAATTGAAAGGCAATTAATAATCTGTCATTATGTCACTGCATTATGATATTACGGCTCTAATACGGTGCAGCACAAAGCACTTATGTGCATCCCGAGCGGAGAATGATGTGCTTGAAGCCACATGAAGTTACAGCGTGTTGAGTCCGCATTGAAAAGTTCAAAGCACAAAGGAAAAACATATTTATGAACAGTGTATTATACATTATCTATCTATGCAATAGTTTATTGAGCCTTTTCTTTTAAAGGTTTTAAATTTCAGTTACTGTGTGCGTGAAGAACAATTATAGTGCTCTGACTCTAGTGTTGTGATCTAACCGACAGCGTCCGACACCCAGTAGAAAGTAACACGATTAAGTTACAGCAATAAAGTCCAGCAAGAAAAAGTTTCTTCATTCGAAAATATAGACCTTTAGACCTTTATCTTAAAGACCCAGTATAATAGGATTAACATTGAATCATCTTGAAGATCGTTTCATCATTGACTGTAACCGAATGCGACGTGCTGTTTGAATGCTGAATGGAGAATGACTGACAGGCGCAGAGAGGGAAAAGTTTACGTGTTCTTGAATTTAATGACTTAAATATTAATATCTATATCACATAATAGCTTCAGAACACTTATAATACAGTACACAAAAATTGTATGGTACTTTAGAAAATTTTTGTGCCTTTGTGCCTTACATAGAATAGTACATGCACAATATAGAATTTGAATCAGCCTCGTCAAAGATGGCAGTGTCAGAGCCGATACCGATCCTGATTATCTAATCGGCGCACTTCTTTTCAACAGTCAAATTGAAATTGAAATTGAAATTGCTTGAAACTCAACAGATACATCACATTTATTAGCCAGTAGACATGTGCAAAGTTTCAGAAACGGGCATGGTGCAAGGACTAAATAGCGCCACCTTTTGACAAAAGTGGGGTTGTTAGTTTTATCTACAGTTACAAAAATCGGTATATACATTGTACTCCTCAAGCCGGACAACTTTCTAATACATAGTCATTAGCTCGGACCAAGAGGAAGAGAGATTTTTTTGTTTGAATATGGTGAGCCTCTCTCTGAGCCTACGTCCCTGTATGGCAAGCCCGTTCAACATTTAAAAGCTAAGTTTGCCTATCCGGAATTAACATTGTAGATATCAACAACATCTTTCTGTCTATTCGTAATTACATTTTGGATTGTTTGTATTATCATTTAAGATATCTGTAACATAATTGTGACTAGTCAAAATGACTATAATGAGATGATTATGGCAAGCCGTTTTAACATTTAATCATAAAAGGGCCAAAGCCTTCGGCACCGCCACCCGGGTGCCTTTAGGTAACTAAAGGAACCGGGGTTGCGGTGCCACCGGCTTGGGCCCGCCATCGCTGCTCGCAGCTATATATATATTTTTTTTTTCTTTTTTTTTTCTAACGACTATTCGGGCACTTTTGGGGCCCTTAACATGCTCGAAAACTCTTGAAACTTTGAACACGGGTCAGAACCCGCGGCCATCAGGGCAGGGCTGAAGCTGGTACCCGGGCGTGGCAGGGGGGCTCGACAGCGCCCCCTGGAACGGGGTCCGAACACTTGGTCCATAAATCAAACACGCTTGCATGTAATAATATGAAACTCGGTACACATGTTGATCTCATCGTTTCATCAATACCTCGCGCTTTTACTTTTTACCCCAGCCCAACAGGAAGTCGGCTATTTAGGGTTGTTCGTAAAACACTCGCAATGGAATTTTTAATACTCCTCCTAGAGCTTTGATCCAAATTCGACGAAACTCGGTCAGCGTGAAGTCAAGACATTGAGGATGAAAGTTTGCGAGGGGATTTTTGATATCTCGAACGGTTTGGCCATGGCGAGGAAACAAAATTATGGCGAGAAACGTGAAACAGGAAGTGTATCATAACTTCAGCATACATTAACTGATCTTGATGAAACTTCAGCAGTGTGTTCGCTGTAAGAGGATGATCACATGGATGTGACTATTGTGAGACAAAGTTATAGCGCCACCAACTGGCAGCAGGAAGTGTGTCATTTTCAAAATGCTTTGAAATCACCCTCTAATTTTAACTCGATTTGCTTCAAACTTCATCTGTATAATGCAAATACATGGCAGATGAAGACCTGTAAATGGATTCTTGATATCTTTGAAACTGTTGCCGTGGCAACGCATCAAACTTTACCATTCTTTTAGGATGCTTTTGAGACTCTTAGCATGCTTCAAATTGCATGAAACTCGACAGACACATCACATTTATTAGCCAGTAGACATGTGCAACGTTTCAGAAACGGGTGTGGTGAGGGCTCAGTAGCGCCACCTTTTGACAAAAGTGGGGTTGTTAGTTTTATCTACAGTTACAAAAATCAGTATGTATATTGTACTCCTCGAGCCGGACAACTTTCTAATTGACACTTATTAGCTAGGACCCACAGAAAGTCAGATATGTTTGTTTGAATGTAGAGAAAATCTCAGAATTTTGCCAGTCTCTCAGTGTCCCTCTGTGTGAGTGAGAGGAGGGGCGCCTGTCAGGTTAATTTTAACCCTTTATTTGCTGTGTGCGACTTCTCTGGCATTTTCGGGGGCCTTAACATCCTCTAAAACTCTTGAAACTTTGCACACGGGTCAGAACCCATGGCCATCAGGGCCAGGCAGAAGCTGGTAACCGGGCGTGGCAGGGCGGCTCGACAGCGCCCCCTGGACTGGGATTCGAAAATTTGTCCATAAATCAAACAAACTTGCATGAATTAATATGAAACTCGGTACAATTAAAGATCACATCAGGCCAAACAACTTTCGTGCTCTAAGTTTTAAGAAGGAAGTTGGGAATTATGGGTTGTTTGAATAATTCTCCTAGGAGAAATACATCAAATTACAACGCATGTGTTTACCAATCACAACCAAACTCGGTGTGCATGAAGTCAAGACATTGAGGATGCTCAATTCCGGACGGATTTTTGATATCTCGAACGGTCTGGCCGTGACGAGGAAATGAATTTTATGACTAAAAAAGGACACATAAAGTGTGTTATAACTTTGCTCATTTTACCTACAGTTACAAAACTTTCCACGTATATTGTTCTCGTCAAGCCAATCAACTTTCCAATTTAAAGTCATTCGCTCTGAGCAACAGAAAGTCAGATATTGTAGTTTGAATGGATTTATTTCCCCTGCGATTCACTCTCTCTCTCTCTCTCTCTCTCTCTCTCTCTCTCTCTCTCTGTGTGGGTGTGTGTGTCTGTGTGGGGAGGGGAGGGCTGTTGTCTGTGTTTGTGTGTGTGTGTGTGTGTGTGTGTGTGTGTGTGCATGTGTGTGTGTGTGTGGGGGGAGGGGAGGGCTGTTGTCTGTGTTTATGTATGTTTGAACCACACAGTGTGGCTGGCTGCGATTTTTCCTATAAGTCCTTGTCTTTTTGCATAACAATTTTGTATTTTTTTTAAATGACAAAATAGGCATATAACCCCCATCTTTTAAATGTATAGTTTGCTTTAAATAAAAGTAAGATTGTATTTGTAATTGAAGCTGAATGAATTTAAAATTCTTGTGCTATATTTCAATATATTTGTTTTCCTTAAGATTTTAAAACACTAACTTCATTCTTTTCTGAATTACAAATATTTGTTTCTGTATAAAATAATACTCTGACTAAAAACACATTTGATGTTTCTTTTTGTATTTTCATTTACATGTATTTATGTGTGTGTGTGTGTGTGTGTGTGTGTGTGTGTGTGTGTGTGTGTGTGTGTGTGTGTGTGTGTGTGTGTGTGTGTATGTGTGTGTGTGTGTGTGTGTGTGTGTATAAAGTGCAGGTTTTTTTAGATAAAGTAGAATTTCTATAACTATGTGTTGAACTGATAAATCACTGTGTGTTAAACACAATCTACTTAATACAGACAACTTCATTATAAAGATAAATAACAAATCCAAAAAAATATATGATTATAATCTATGACAAAAAAAGCCATTACAAACTATATTAGTGGTAAATACACATTGCTCTTTGTATTGTTGTAAAATACATTCATGAAAAACAAGATAACAAAAATCAAAAAGATAAATTATTTTAGATAATTATTTTAAATGTATAGCAGAGATGTTAATTGAGGCAGCAACATACAAACTTTCTAGAACAACATGGACCTGGATAGCTGGTTTTTATGGAGGACAGTGAATAGGAAGAGGGTGCAAATCAAACAGCTCATTCTCAGACTACACAGCAAACAGCTTAAGTTTTTTGTGCTTTGTTTGAGGTTTTTAGTGCTCTGTCCTATCTATTATCTACATATAATAGATAGAACAGAACAAGAAAGGCAATTAATAATCTGTCATTGCATTATGATATGAAAGGCTCAGTACAGTGTGGCACAAAACGCTTATGCGCATCCCGAGTGGAGAATGATGCGCTTAAAGCCACATGGAGTTACAGCGCACAGCGCATCGAGTCCGCATTGATGCAAGCTTTACAATACACTTCTTTTCGACAGTCAAAGTGGGGGTTACGTTTTTGCACGTCATACAGAATAACCCTAAAGGCACCAAGGTGGCGGTGCCACCAGCTTTATATTAAATATAAATATAGCTGTGAGCAGCGATAAAGGGCCAAAGCCGGCGGTACCACCATCCCGGTGCCTTTAGGTAACTAAAGGCATCGGGGTTGCGGTGCCACCAGCTTGGGCCCGCAATCGCTGCTCGCAGCTATATTTATTATTATTATTATTATTTATACGACTATTTGGGCACTTTTGGGGCCCTTAACATGCTCAAAAACTCTTGAAACTTTGCACATGGGTCAGAATCCGCGGCCATCAGGGCCGGGCTGAAGATGGTACCCGGGCGTGGCAGGGGGGCTAGACAGCGCCCCCTGGAACGGGGTCCGAAAACTTGGTCCATAAATCAAACACGCTTGCATGTAATAATATGAAACTCGGTGCACATATAGATCTCATCGTTCATATATACCTCAAACTATTACTTTTTACCCCAGCCCAACAGGAAGTCGGTTATTTAGGGTTGTTCATAAAACACTCGCAATGGAATTTGAAGTACTCCTCCTAGAGAATTCAAACACACGGCACGAAACTCGGTCAGCATGAAGTCAAGACATTGAGGATGAAAGTTTGCGAGGGGATTTTTGATATCTCGAACGGTTTGGCCGTGGCAAGGAAACGAAATTATGGCGAGAATCGTGAAACAGGAAGTGTGTCAGAACTTCAGCATACATTAACTGATCTTGATGAAACTTCAGCAGTTTGTTTGCTGTAAGAGGACGACCACATGGATGTGAATATTGTGAGTCAAAGTTATAGCGCCACCAACTGGCAGCAGGAAGTGTGTCACTTTCAAAATGCTTTGAAATCACCCTCTTATTTTTACCCGATTTGCTTCAAACTTAATGTGTATAATGTAAATACATAGCAGATGAAGACCTGTGAATGGATTCTTGATATCTTTGATACTGTTGCCGTGGCAACGCATCAAACTTTAAAATTCTTTTTTTGATGATTTTGAGACTCTTAGCGGCTTTTGGGGCCCTTAACGGGTTTGAAAACTCTTGAAACTTTGCACACAGGTCAGATCCCACAGCCATCAGAGCCGGGCTGAAGATGGTACCTGGGCGTGGCAGGGGGGCTAGACAGCGCCCCCCTGAACGGGGTCCGAACACTTGGTCCATAAATCAAACACGCTTGAATGTAATAATATGAAACTCGGTACACATGTTGATCTCATCGTTTCATCTATACCTCACACTCTTACTTTTTACCCCAGCCCAACAGGAAGTCGGCTATTGAGGTTTGTTTGTAAAACGCTCGCAATGGAATGTGCAATACTCCTCCTAGAGAATTCAAACACACGGCACGAAACTCGGTCAGCATGAAGTCAAGGCATTGAGGATGAAAGTTTGCGAGGGGATTTTTGATATCTCGAATGGTTTGGCCGTGGCGAGGAAACGAAATTATGGCGAGAAACGTGAAACAGGAAGTGTGTTATAACTTCAGCATACATTAACTGATCTTGATGAAACTTCAGCAGTGTGTTCGCTGTAAGAGGACGATCACATGGATGTGACTATTGTGAGTCAAAGTTATAGCGCCACCAACTGGCAGCAGGAAGTGTGTCACTTTCAAAATGCTTTGAAATCACCCTTTTATTTTTACCCGATTTGCTTCAAACTTAATCTGTATAATGTAAATATACGGCAGATGTAGACCTGTGAATGGATTCTTGATATCTTTTAAACTGTTGCCGTGGCAACGCATCAAACTTTACCATTCTTTTAGGATGCTTTTGAGACCCTTAGCATGCTTCAAATCGCATGAAACTCGACAGACACATCACATTTATTAGCCAGTAGACATGTGCAAAGTTTCAGAAACGGGCGTGGTGAGGGCTCAGTAGCACCACCTTTTGACAAAAGTGGGGTTGTTAGTTTTAACTAGAGTTACAAAAATCGGTATGTATATTGTACTCCTCGAGCCGGACAACTTTCTAATTGACACTCATTAGCTAGGACCCACAGAAAGTCAGATATCTTTGTTTGAATGTAGAGAAAATCTTAGAATTTTGCCAGTCTCTCAGTGTCTCTCTGTGTGAGTGAGAGGAGGGGCGCCTGTCAGGTTAATTTTAACCCTTTATTTGCTGTGTGCGACTTCTCTGGCATTTTCGGGGGCCTTAACATCCTCTAAAACTCTTGAAACTTTGCACACGGGTCAGAACCCATGGCCATCAGGGCCAGGCTGAAGCTGGTCATCGGGCGTGGCAGGGCGGCTCGACAGCGCCCCCTGGACAGGGATTCGAACATTTGTCCATAAATCAAACACACTTGCGTGAATTAATATGAAACTCGGTACAATTATAGATCACATCAGGCCAAACAACTTTCGTGCTCTAAGTTTTACGACAATTAAAATGGAAGTTGAGAATTGTGGGTTGTTTGAATAGTTGTCCTAGGACAAATACATCAAATTACAACGCATGTGTTTACCAATCACAACCAAACTCGGTGTGCAAGAAGTCAAGACATTGAGGATGAAAGTTTGTGAGGGGATTTTTGATATCTCAAACGGTTTGGCCGTGGCGAGGAAACAAAATTATGGCGAGAAACGTGAAACAGGAAGTGTGTTATAACTTCAGCATACATTAACATATCTTGATGAAACTTCATTAGTGTGTTCGCTGTAAGAGGACGATCACATGGATGTGACT
Source organism: Pimephales promelas (assembly GCF_988280905.1). Classification (NCBI taxonomy): domain Eukaryota; kingdom Metazoa; phylum Chordata; class Actinopteri; order Cypriniformes; family Leuciscidae; genus Pimephales; species Pimephales promelas. The sequence goes on from NC_142793.1 coordinate 6,087,585, forward strand.
ATTTCGAGTCAAAGTTATAGCGCCACCAACTGGCAGCAGGAAGTGTGTCACTTTCAAAATGCTTTGAAATCACCCCCTTATTTTTACCCGATTTGCTTCAAACTTCATCTGTATAATGTAAATACATGGCAGATGAAGACCTGTGAATGGATTCTTGATATCTTTGATACTGTTGCCGTGGCAACGCATCAAACTTTAAAATTCTTTTTTTTGATGATTTTGAGACTCTTAATGGCTTATGAGGCCCTTAACGGGTTTGAAAACTCTTGAAACTTTGCACACAGGTCATATCCCACAGCCATCAGGCCCGGGCTGAAGATGGTACCTAGGCGTGGCAGGGGGGCTAGACAGCGCCCCCTGGAACGGGGTCCGAAAACTTGGTCCATAAATCAAACACGCTTGCATGTAATAATATGAATGAAAAACTTCATCTGTATAATGTAAACAGATGAAAAACTTCATCTGTATAATGATGAAAAACAGATGAAAAACTTCATCTGTATAATGTAAACATATGGTAGATGTAGACCTGTGAATGGATTCTTGATATCTTTTAAACTGTTGCCGTGGCAAAGCTTCAAACTTTGAAATTATTTTAGGATGCTTTTGAGACTCTTAGCATGCTTGAAATTGCATGAAACTCAACAGACACATCACATTTATTAGCCAGTAGACATGTGCAAAGTTTCAGAAACGGGCATGGTGCAGGGACTAAATAGCGCCACCTTTTGACAAAAGTGGGGTTGTTATTTTTATCTACAGTTACAAAAATCGTTATATACATTGTACTCCTCAAGCCAGACAACTTTCTAATTAATAGTCATTAGCTCAGACCAAGAGGAAGTCAGATATTTTGGTTTGAATATGGTGAGACTCTCTCTGAGCCTACGTCCGTGTATGGCAAGCCCTTTTAACATTTAAAAGCTAAGTTTGCCTATCCGGAAATTAACATTGTAGGTATCAACAATGTCTTTCTGTCTAGTCGTAATTACATTTTGGATAGTTTGTATTATCATTTAAGATATCTGTAACATAATTGTGACTAGTCAAAATGACAGACTATGGCAAGCCGTTTTAACATTTAATCATGAAAGGGCCAAAGCCTTCGGCACCGCCACCCCGGTGCCTTTAGGTAACTAAAGGAGCCGGGGTTGCGGTGCCACCGGCTTGGGCCCGCCATCGCTGCTCGCAGCTATATTTTTTTTTTTTTTTCTTTTATTTTTCTAACGACTATTCGGGCACTTTTGGGGCCCTTAACATGCTCGAAAACTCTTGAAACTTTGCACACGGGTCAGAACCCGCGGCCATCAGGGCCGGGCTGAAGATGGTACCTAGGCGTGGCAGGGGGGCTAGACAGCGCCCCCTGGAACGGGGTCCGAACACTTGGTCCATAAATCAAACACGCTTGCATGTAATAATATGAAACTCGGTACACATGTTGATCTCATCGTTTCATCTATACCTCGCGCTTTTACTTTTTACCCCAGCCCAACAGGAAGTCGGCTATTTAGGGTTGTTCGTAAAACACTCGCAATGGAATTTTTAATACTCCTCCTAGAGCTTTGATCCAAATTCGACGAAACTCGGTCAGCGTGAAGTCAAGACATTGAGGATGAAAGTTTGCGAGGGGATTTTTGATATCTCGAACGGTTTGGCCGTGGCGAGGAAACAAAATTATGGCGAGAAACGTGAAACAGGAAGTGTATCATAACTTCAGCACACATCAACCGATCTTGATGAAACTTCAGCAGTGTGTTCGCTGTAAGAGGACGATCACATGGATGTGACTATTGTGAGTCAAAGTTATAGCGCCACCAACTGGCAGCAGGAAGTGTGTCATTTTCAAAATGCTTTGAAATCACCCTCTAATTTTAACTCGATTTGCTTCAAACTTCATCTGTATAATGCAAATACATGGCAAATGAAGACCTGTAAATGGATTCTTGATATCTTTGAAACTGTTGCCGTGGCAACGCATCAAACTTTACCATTCTTTTAGGATGCTTTTGAGACTCTTAGCATGCTTCAAATTGCATGAAACTCGACAGACACATCACATTTATTAGCCAGTAGACATGTGCAACGTTTCAGAAACGGGTGTGGTGAGGGCTCAGTAGCGCCACCTTTTGACAAAAGTGGGGTTGTTAGTTTTATCTACAGTTACAAAAATCAGTATGTATATTGTACTCCTCGAGCCGGACAACTTTCTAATTGACACTCATTAGCTAGGACCCACAGAAAGTCAGATATGTTTGTATGAATGTAGAGAAAATCTTAGAATTTTGCCAGTCTCTCAGTGTCTCTCTGTGTGAGTGAGAGGAGGGGCGGCTGTCAGGTTAATTTTAACCCTTTATTTGCTGTGTGCGACTTCTCTGGCATTTTCGGGGGCCTTAACATCCTCTAAAACTCTTGAAACTTTGCACACGGGTCAGAACCCATGGCCATCAGGGCCGGGCTGAAGCTGGTCATCGGGTGTGGCAGGGCGGCTCGACAGCACCCCCTGGACTGGGATTCGAACATTTGTCCATAAATCAAACACACTTGCGTGAATTAATATGAAACTCGGTACAATTATAGATCACATCAGGCCAAACAACTTTCGTGCTCTAAGTTTTACGACAATTAAAATGGAAGTTGAGAATTATGGGTTGTTTGAATAGTTGTCCTAGGAGAAATACATCAAATTACAACGCATGTGTTTACCAATCACAACCAAACTCGGTGTGCAAGAAGTCAAGACATTGAGGATGAAAGTTTGTGAGGGGATTTTTGATATCTCAAACGGTTTGGCCGTGGCGAGGAAACGAAATTATGGCGAGAAACGTGAAACAGGAAGTGTGTTATAACTTCAGCATACATTAACATATCTGATCAAACTTCATCAGTGTGTTCGCTGGAAGAGGACGATCACATGGATGTGACTATTTCGAGGCAAAGTTATAGCGCCACCAACTGGCAGCAGGAAGTGTGTCACTTTCAAAATGCTTTGAAATCAACCTCTTATTTTTACCCGATTTGCTTCAAACTTCATCTGTATAATGTAAATACATGGCAGATGAAGACCTGTGAATGGATTCTTGATATCTTTGATACTGTTGCCGTGGCAACGCATCAAACTTTAAAATTCTTTTTTTTTTGATGATTTTGAGACTCTTAATGGCTTTTGAGGCCCTTAACGGGTTTGAAAACTCTTGAAACTTTGCACACAGGTCATATCCCACAGCCATCAGGCCCGGCCTGAAGATGGTACCTAGGCGTGGCAGGGGGGCTAGACAGCGCCCCCTGGAACGGGGTCCGAAAACTTGGTCCATAAATCAAACACGCTTGCATGTAATAATATGAATGAAAAACTTCATCTGTATAATGTAAACAGATGAAAAACTTAATCTGTATAATGATGAAAAACAGATGAAAAACTTCATCTGTATAATGTAAACATACGGTAGATGTAGACCTGTGAATGGATTCTTGATATCTTTTAAAGTGTTGCCGTGGCAAAGCTTCAAACTTTGAAATTATTTTAGGATGCTTTTGAGACTCTTAGCATGCTTGAAATTGCATGAAACTCAACAGACACATCACATTTATTAGCCAGTAGACATGTGCAAAGTTTCAGAAACGGGCGTGGTGAGGGCTCAGTAGCGCCACCTTTTGACAAAAGTGGGGTTGTTAGTTTTAACTAGAGTTACAAAAATTGGTATGTATATTGTACTCCTCGAGCCGGACAACTTTCTAATTGACACTTATTAGCTAGGACCCACAGAAAGTCAGATATTTTTGTTTGAATATGGCCACTCTGAGCCTACATGTCTCTGTGTCTCTGTGTCTTTGGCTGGCTGGCTGACTGGCTGGCTGTCTGTGTGTGTGTGTGTGTGTGTGTGTGTGCAGGGGGAGGGGGCTTAACCATTTCACTGCTGTGTGTATGACCTGCATAAAGAAAATACATTTCTCAAGCCTGGTATTTTTTAAATAAGTTTTTATTTTTATTTTTTATAAGTAAAGGCATATAACTAGTTTAATTGTAGTGAATTGACAATAGTTTTATATAATTAGTTTATTAATCAGATTAACTTGGTCAATAAACTTGGTCTGAAAATTTGGTCCATAAATCAAACACACTTGCATGTAATAATATGAAACTTGGTACACATATAGATCTCATCGTTTCATATATACTTCACACTCTTACTTTTTACCCCAGCCCAACAGGAAGTCGGCTATTTAGGGTTGTGTTTAAAACACATGCAATGGAATTTAAATTATTGCTCCTAGAGCACTGAACCAAATTCGACGAAACTCGATCAGCGTGAAGTCAAGACATTAAGGATGAAAAAGTGCCACAGGATTTTTGATATCTCGAACGGTTTGGCCGTGGCGAGGAAACGAAATTATGGCGAGAAACATGAAACAGGATGTGTGTTATAACTTCAGCATACATTAACTGATCTTGATGAAACTTCAGCAGTGTTTTCGCTGTAAGAGACCGATCACATGGATGTGACTATTGTGAGTCAAAGTTATAGCGCCACCAACTGGCAGCAGGAAGTGTGTCACTTTCAAAATGCTTTGAAATCACTCTCTTATTTTTAACCGATTTGCTTCAAACTTCATCTGTATAATGTAAATACACGGCAGATGTAGACCTGTGAATGAATTTTTGATATCTTTGATACTGTTGCCGTGGCAACGAAACAAACTTTAACATTCTTTTTTGATGCTTTTGGGACTCTTAGCATGCTTGAAATTGCTTGAAACTCAACAGATACATCACATTTATTAGCCAGTAGACATGTGCAACTATGGCAAAAGATTAAAGTAATGTGAAAAAAGTAAAAACTAAAAGCCTCATATCTTCTAAAAATGTAATTATACATCATTTGTTTCTAAATTAAATTATACAAATATTATAACTTCCCCAATTTTTCCCTTTTTTCATTTAAGAATTATGTTTACGTTCAAAAACAGCCAGAATTGTTGTAAAATTCAGAAAAAAATAATAATCTGAGTCATACGTAGTGCTATACTGCCCTCTTGTGTTCAATATCAGGTAGGCCTATTGTGTATATTCCCACCGGTTAATCAACGTGTGACTCCGCTGGGACTTGGGAGCTTTTAAATCGCTTACTTAAAACCGAAAGTCGAAATACGGATGTCCGCACAAGACATTAATGGTGTGGAGTAGAGCGAGCATTTTAAATAAATTCCTATTAAGTAGGATTGAACTAAACAGAAAGAATGTTCACTCTGTTCTGCTGGTTCCTCGCTGGTGGATCATATGATTACTTTGTCATAATCTATGACAAAAATGCTATTATAAACTATATTAATAATAGATAATACACATTGCTCTTATTTTTAAAAAATACATTCATGAAAAACAAGATAACAAAAATCATAAAAAGATATAGCCATGGCTGCTATAAATGTTTGAAATGCATAGGACAGATGTTTAATGACGCAGCAACATATAATTGAAAGGCAATTAATAATCTGTCATTACGTCACTGCATTATGATATCACGGCTCTAATACGGTGCAGCACAAAGCACTTATGTGCATCCCGAGCGGAGAATGATGTGCTTGAAGCCACATGAAGTTACAGCGCATTGAGTCCGTATTGAAAAGTTCAAAGCACAAAGGAAATACATATTTATGAACAGTGTATTATACATTATCTATCTATGCAATAGTTTATTGAGCCTTTTCTTTTAAAGGTTTTAAATTTCAGTTACTGTGTGCGTGAAGAACAATTATAGTGCTCTGACTCTAGTGTTGTGATCTAACCGACAGCGTCCGACACCCGGTAGAAAGTAACACGGTTAAGTTACAGCAATAAAGTCCAGCAAGAAAAAGTTTCTTCATTCGAAAATATAGACCTTTAGACCTTTATCTTAAAGATCCAGTATAATAGGATTAACATTCAATCATCTTGAAGATCGTTTCATCATTGACTGTAACCGAATGTGACGTGCTGTTTGAATGCTGAATGGAGAATGACTGACAGGCGCAGAGAGGGAAAAGTTTGTGTTCTTGAATTTAATGACTTAAATATTAATTTCTACATCACATAATAGCTTCAGAACACTAATAATACAGTACACAAAAACTTTATGGTACTTTAGAAAGTTTTTGTGCCTTTGTGCCTAACATAGAATAGTATATATGCACAATATAGAATTTGAATCAGTCTCGTCAAAGATGGCAGTGTCAGAGCCGATACCGATCCTGAGTATCTAATCGGCGCACTTCTTTTCAACAGTCAAATTGAAATTGAAATTAATATTGCTTGAAACTCAACAGATACATCACATTTATTAGCCAGTAGACATGTGCAAAGTTTCAGAAACGGACATAGTGCAAGGACTAAATAGCGCCACCTTTTGACAAAAGTGGGGTTGTTAGTTTTATCTACAGTTACAAAAATCGGTATATACATTGTACTCCTCAAGCCGGACAACTTTCTAATACATAGTCATTAGCTCGGACCAAGAGGAAGTCAGATATTTTGGTTTGAATATGGTGAGCCTCTCTCTGAGCCTACGTCCCTGTATGGCAAGCCCTTTTAACATTTAAAAGCTAAGTTTGCCATTGTAGATATCAACAACGTCTTTCTGTCTATTCGTAATTACATTTTGGATAGTTTGTATTATCATTTAAGACATCTGTAACATAATTGTGACTAGTCGAAATGACAGAGTATGGCAAGCCGTTTTAACATTTAATCATAAAAGGGCCAAAGCCTTCGGCACCGCTACCCGGGTGCCTTTAGGTAACTAAAGGAACCGGGGTTGCGGTGCCACCGGCTTGGGCCCGCCATCGCTGCTCGCAGCTATATTTATTATAATAATTATTATTTTACTACCTTTTGGGCACTTTTGGGGCCCTTAACGTGCTCGAAAACTCTTGAAACTTTGCACACGGGTCAGAACCCGCGGCCATCAGAGCCGGGCTGAAGCTGGTACCCGGGCGTGGTAGGGCGGCTCGTCAGCGCCCCCTGGAACGGGGTCCGAACACTTGGTCCATAACTCAAACACGCTTGTATGTAATAATATGAAACTCGGTACACATGTTGATCTCATCGTTTCATCTATACCTCGCGCTCTTACTTTTTACCCCAGCCCAACAGGAAGTCGGCTATTGAGGTTTGTTTGTAAAACGCTCGCAATGGAATGTCAAATACTCCTCCTAGAGCTTTGATCCAAATTCGACGAAACTCGGTCAGCGTGAAGTCAAGACATTGAGGATGAAAGTTTGCGAGGGGATTTTTTTATATCTCGAACGGTTTGTCCGTGGCGAGGAAACGAAATCATGGCGAGAAACGTGAAACAGGAAGTGTGTTATAACTTCAGCATACATTAACTGATCTTGATGAAACTTCAGCAGTGTGTTCGCTGTAAGAGGACGATCACATGGATGTGACTATTGTGAGTCAAAGTTATAGCGCCACCAACTGGCAGCAGGAAGTGTGTCACTTTCAAAATGCTTTGATATCACCCTTTTATTTTTACCCGATTTGCTTCAAACTTCATATGTATAATGTAAACATACGGCAGATGTAGACCTGTGAATGGATTCTTGATATCTTTGAAACTGTTGCCGTGGCGACGCATCAAACTTTACCCTTCTTTTAGGATGCTTTTTGGATGCTTTTGAGACCCTTAGCATGCTTCAAAATGCATGAAACTCGACAGACACATCACATTTATTAGCCAGTAGACATGTGCAAAGTTTCAGAAACGGGCGTGGTGAGGGCTCAGTAGCGCCACCTTTTGACAAAAGTGGGGTTGTTAGTTTTAACTAGAGTTACAAAAATTGGTATGTATATTGTACTCCTCGAGCCAGACAACTTTCTAATTTAAACTTATTAGCTAGGACCCACAGAAAGTCAGATGTGTTTGTTTGAATGTGGTCTTGCTTAATCTGAGCCTACATCTCTGTCTTTGCCTGTCTGTGTGTGTGTGAGTGTGCAGGGGGAGGGGGCTTAACCATTTCACTGCTGTGTGTATGGCCTGCATAAAGAAAATACATTTCTCAAGCCTGGTATTTTTTAAATAAGTTTTTATTTTTATTTTTTGTAAGTAAAGACATATAACTAGTTTAATTGTAGTGCATTGACAATAGTTTTATATAATTAGTTTATTAATCAGATTAACTTGGTCAATAAACTTGGTCTGAAAATTTGGTCCATAAATCAAACACACTTGCATGTAATAATATGAAACTTGGTACACATATAGATCTCATTGTTTCATATATAGCCTACTTCACACTCTTACTTTTTACCCCAGCCCAACAGGAAGACGGCTATTTAGGGTTGTGTTTAAAACACATGCAATGGAATTTAAAGTATTGCTCCTAGAGCACTGAACCAAATTCGACAAAACTCGATCAGCGTGAAGTCAAGACATTAAGGATGAAAAGGTGCCAAGGGATTTTTTATATCTCGAACGGTTTGGCCGTGGCGAGGAAACGAAATTATGGCGAAAAACATGAAACAGGATGTGTGTTATAACTTCAGCATACATTAACTGATCTTGATGAAACTTCAGCAGTGTTTTCGCTGTAAGAGACCGATCACATGGATGTGACTATTGTGAGTCAAAATTATAGCGCCACCAACTGGCAGCAGGAAGTGTGTCACTTTCAAAATGCTTTGAAACCACTCTCTTATTTTTAACCGATTTGCTTCAAACTTCATCTGTATAATGTAAATACACGGCAGATGTAGACCTGTGAATGAATTTTTGATATCTTTGATACTGTTGCCGTGGCAACGAATCAAACTTTAACATTCTTTTTTGATGCTTTTGGGACTCTTAGCATGCTTGAAATTGCTTGAAACTCAACAGATACATCACATTTATTAGCCAGTAGACATGTGCAACTATGGCAAAAGATTAAAGTAATGTCAAAAAAGCAAACACTAAAAGCCTCATATCTTCTAAAAATGTAATTATACATCATTTGTTTCTAAATTAAATTATACAAATATTATAACTTCCCCAATTTTTCCTTTTTTTCATTTAAGAATTATGTTTACGTTCAAAAACAGCCAGAATTGTTGTAAAATTCATAAAAAAATTATAATCTGAGTCATACGTAGTGCTATACTGCCCTCTTGTGTTCAATATCAGGTAGGCCTATTGTGTATATTCCCACCGGTTAATCAACGTGCGACTCCTTCTGGGACTTGGGAGCTTTTAAATCGCTTACTTAAAACCGAAAGTCGAAATACGGATGTCCGCACAAGACATTAATGGTGTGGAGTAGAGCGAGCATTTTAAATAAATTCCTATTAAGTAGGATTGAACTAAACAGAAAGAATGTTCACTCTGTTCTGCTGGTTCCTCGCTGGTGGATCATATGATTACTTTGTCATAATCTATGACAAAAATGCTATTATAAACCATATTAATAATAGATAATACACATTGCTCTTATTTTTGAAAAATACATTCATGAAAAACAAGATAACAAAAATCATAAAAAAATATAGCCATGGCTGCTATAAATGTTTGAAATGCATAGGACAGATGTTTAATGACGCAGCAACATATAATTGAAAGGCAATTAATAATCTGTCATTACATCACTGCATTATGATATTACGGCTCCAATACGGTGCAGCACAAAGCACTTATGTGCATCCCGAGCGGAGAATGATGTGCTTGAAGCCACATGAAGTTACAGCGCATTGAGTCCGTATTGAAAAGTTCAAAGCACAAAGGAAATACATATTTATGAACAGTGTATTATACATTATCTATCTATGCAATAGTTTATTGAGCCTTTTCTTTTAAAGGTTTTAAATTTCAGTTACTGTGTGCGTGAAGAACAATTATAGTGCTCTGACTCTAGTGTTGTGATCTAACCGACAGCGTCCGACACCCGGTAGAAAGTAACACGGTTAAGTTACAGCAATAAAGTCCAGCAAGAAAAAGTTTCTTCATTCGAAAATATAGACCTTTAGACCTTTATCTTAAAGATCCAGTATAATAGGATTAACATTCAATCATCTTGAAGATCGTTTCATCATTGACTGTAACCGAATGTGACGTGCTGTTTGAATGCTGAATGGTGAATGACTGAAAGGCGCAGAGAGGGAAAAGTTTGTGTTCTTGAATTTAATGACTTAAATATTAATTTCTATATCACATAATAGCTTCAGAACACTAATAATACAGTACACAAAAACTTTATGGTACTTTAGAAAGTTTTTGTGCCTTTGTGCCTAACATAGAATAGTATATATGCACAATATAGAATTTGAATCAGCCTCGTCAAAGATGGCAGTGTCAGAGCCGATACCGATCCTGAGTATCTAATCGGCGCACTTCTTTTCAACAGTCAAATTGAAATTGAAATTGAAATTGCTTGAAACTCAACAGATACATCACATTTATTAGCCAGTAGACATGTGCAAAGTTTCAGAAACGGGCATAGTGCAAGGACTAAATAGCGCCACCTTTTGACAAAAGTGGGGTTGTTAGTTTTATCTACAGTTACAAAAATCGCTATATACATTGTACTCCTCAAGCCGGACAACTTTCTAATACATAGTCATTAGCTCGGACCAAGAGGAAGTCAGATATTTTGGTTTGAATATGGTGAGCCTCTCTCTGAGCCTACGTCCCTGTATGGCAAGCCCTTTTAACATTTAAAAGCTAAGTTTGCCTGTCCGGAATTAACATTGTAGATATCAACAACGTCTTTCTGTCTATTCGTAATTACATTTTGGATAGTTTGTATTATCATTTAAGATATCTGTAACATAATTGTGACTAGTCGAAATGACAGAGTATGGCAAGCCGTTTTAACATTTAATCATAAAAGGGCCAAAGCCTTCGGCACCGCCACCCGGGTGCATTTAGGTAACTAAAGGAACCGGGGTTGCGGTGCCACCGGCTTGGGCCCGCCATCGCTGCTCGCAGCTATATTTTAGTCTTGTTCTTATAAGTAAAAATATATAAATTGTATTATTAATTAGTGCACATATATATGTTTCTTGTATCAAAAGATGACTAGTCTATCTCAAGTAGTTTGTGAGTTATTAAGGAAAATGTAAAATACGTTACAATTGCCCCGGGTCTCCCCTACAGACGATTGGTTTATGACATCACAGTCCTGATTCGAAAGCATACAGTATGATCTTGAAGCAGCGCTGTACAGAGTACAGACGATTGGTGTATGACATCACAGTACTGATTCGAAAGCAAACAGTATGATCTTGAAGCAGCACTGTACAGAGTACATACGATTGGTGTATGACATCACAGTACTGATTTGAAAGCATACGTATGATCTTGAAGCAGCACTGTACAGAGTACAGACGATTGGTGTATGACATCACAGTACTGATTCGAAAGCAAACAGTATGATCTTGAAGCAGCACTGTACAGAGTACAGACGATTGGTGTATGACATCACAGTACTGTTTCGAAAGCATGTATGATCTTGAAGCAGCCGAACAACCAATACTTATAAAAGTAATTGGATCAAACATAAAAAATTAAGTATTCCTAACTTTTCAACGTTTACTTAACATATGTGTGTAACAAAAAAATATAAGCTACTAGGTGCACTTAAATGTATGCATAAATAAAATAATAAAAAAACATAATGCATGTCAACTACTACAATAATTGCATCAAAATTAAGTAAATCGATTATATCAGTTTAAGTAACTGTATGAGCCACGTGATATAGGCTATGCAATTTCCCGTGATGCCTATCCAGACAAAAAAAATATGAAACACATGTGAAGACGTTGAGAAGCGGTAAGCTTAATTTTTGTACTTAGGCCTACACATGATCATTTATTGCATTTTTGGTCAAGAAATTTACTTTTAACTGAATTTCAGAATTGCTACAAATTTTGCATCAACAATTAGAAACGTTTCTTACGAATGCAAACATTTGTAGTCTACATGTTAACGAATGAAATAAGTGTTTTGCACGCGAGTAGCTATATATTGTGTTTTTTCAAAATATATGACCATGATGTTGGCTCGTATATGCATTAATGGTGTGTTTACACCGAACGCGAATTTAATTGCGATAGCAGAGTACATTCATAGTCAATGCAAAGACGCGAAGACGCATCATTCGCGCCGGGCGTCGCGAATTGGGTGACTCGTTTGCCGCGAACGTCTTTCTCAGTAGAAAATTTTGAACTTGAGCGGGCTGCAGAAGATTCAAGCGTCTAACTAGACTTGACGTGTTTGACGCGTTCGGTGTGACCAATTCGGACTGCGCTCTCTCTCCCCCACGGATAGATTATAGGCCTACTTTATTAGCGAGTTGTTTTTGGATAAAACTAATGTACTTTGCATACTTACAAATTCCCATGTTCTCTATCTCTATTGTCTATAGGCCTACATGGATCGCGGGAAAGGGGGCCTTGGGCGCGGGTTAGCCTACTTTTGGTAACGTTAACATACAAATATTAATTTCGAAAGCACATTGCCTACAGCTCCGTGTGTGCACGATTTATCATTAAATAATGGCAATCTTGATTCTAGCACAATATTATTCCTAAATGACAGCGTTAATTCAGTAAATTAAACCTTCAAAATTATTATCAAAATAAGTAAATACCCTTTAAACAAAACGTCTCGGTTACGTATGTAACCCTCGTTCCCTGAGTAGGGAACGGAGACGTTACGTCAGAAGTGACGGAGATTGGGGGTTTCGCATAGAAAGCCAATCCTCTTCGAGTATTTAAACACGAGCCAATGGCATGCAATGCCTTGGGGCTGCGGAAATTTGCATAGCGTACTCCGCCCTACTCCGTGAGTATAAAAGGAGGAAGTGAACGCAACCGCAGTATGTCTTCGCTGAGGAGCCAAGACTGAACTCGGCATCTACCCAGCGATACAGCAGAAGTGGCAGGGAGACGTAACGTCTCCGTTCCCTACTCAGGAAACGAGGGTTACATACGTAACCGAGACGTTCCCTTTCGTAGTCACTTCGAGTTACGTCAGAAGTGACGGAGATTGGGGGTCTGTGCCATCACGCCAACTTCAGGCTGTCTTCCAGTGCCCTGCGAAAGTCTGAACCCCCGAGCCTTACCTGTTTTCCTTAGGGGATCCGACTTAGACACAGGATTACCAAGGTACACTGGGAAACATATCCCGAAGGGGACATGCTACCAGCTGCCTACCGAAGGGAGGACTTACGAATACACATATGGCCACATAGGAACACATATGGAATCACTGGAGCACCAACCGCAGGTGGCTACTAATTTCAGCTCCAGGGGTGGCAGATGGCTTGCCAAGGGAAGACACATGCTCAGAGAGGCTTACAGTGGATAATACACATGAGACGGTTACCAAGGGGGAACCGTACGCATGGAGGCACCTAGCCAGCATCCAGAGCCACAGCAGTGGTGCCCGCATCGTCGGTGCTGGAGGACTCAAGGCTTCAATGGAAGAACTGAGGAAATATCGCACTTATCCAGTCCGGGGAGTGGAGTGGCGAGCAAGCGAAGACACCTGAGCGGATCCAGAACTGGCCGAAACGAGTACGTGAGAGGATACCGGCTCAATTCGCAGATTATAGAATCTGGCGAAGGTGTTGGGTGTCGCCCAGCCTGCAGCTCTGCAGATGTCTGTTAGCGAGGCGCCGTGCGCTAAAGCCCAAGAGGAGGCCACACTCCGAGTGGAATGGGCCGTCACACCAAGGGGGCACGGAAGGCCTTGCTGCTGGTAAGACAAAGCAATGGCATCCACACAGTGGGACAGCCGTTGCTTTGAGAGAGCCCTTCCCTTCTGGCTCCCTCCATGACAGACAAAGAGCTGGTCTGAGGTCCTGAAACACTGCGTTCTGTCGACATAGGTGCGGAGAGCACGTACCGGACAGAGCAGTGCCAAGGCTGGGTCTGCCTCCTCCGGGGGCAGCGCTTGCAGGTTCACCACCTGGTCCCGGAAGGGAGTGGTGGGAACCTTGGGCACATATCCAGGCCGGGGTCTCAGGATCACGTGAGAGTAAGCCGGCCCGAACTCCAGGCACGCTTCGTCAACGGAGAATGCGTGCAGGTCCCCCACCCTCTTGATGGAGGCCAATGCAACCAGGAGTGCTGTCTTCATGGACAGAACTTTAACTCTACCGATTGCAAAGGCTCAACGGGATGCCTCTGCAGAGCACTTAAAACTACCGAGAGGTCCCAAGAGGGTACGAGGGGAGGACGAGGCGGATGCAGCCTCCTCGCTCCCCTCAGGAACCTGATGACCAGGTCGTGCTTCCCTAAGGACTTACCTTCCACTGCTTCATGAGAAGCGGCAATGGCCGCGACGTAAACCTTAAGGGTGGAGGGCGACAGCCTGCGCTCCAACCCTTCTTGCAGGAAGGAAAGCACGACACTGATCGAACATCTCCGGGGGTCTTCTCCGCGAGAAGAGCACCAATTGACGAAGAGGTACCACTTCAACGTATAAAGGTGTCTCGTGGACGACGCTCTTGCGGAAGTGATGGTTGCCGCCACCGCAGGTGGCAGCGAACTCAAACCTGCCTCGTGCCGTCCAGGAGCCACACGTGCAGCCTCCAAAGATCGGGACGAGGGTGCCACAGAGTGCCCCGTCTCTGAGAGAGTAGGTCTTGTCTCAGAGGAATAGGCCAAGGAGGTGCTGTCGCGAGGAGCAAGAGATCGGAGAACCACGTCTTGGTGGGCCAGTAGGGGGCTACCAGCAAGACCTGCTCCTCGTCCTCCTTGATCTTGCACAACACCCGTGCAAGGAGGCTCGCTGGGGGAAACGCATACTTGCGTGGGCCCCGTGGCCAGCTGTGCGCCAGCGCATCCGAGCCGAGAGTGCCGCGGGTCAGAGAATAAAACTGGGCGCAGTGGGACGAGTCCCGAGAGGCGAACAGGTCTATCTGTGCCTCCCCGAACTCGTCCCAAATCAGCTGGACCGACTGGGGATGGAGTCGCCATTCGCCGGAGATGGGGCGGACCCGGGACAGCTCGTCGGCTGCCCAGTTCCGGTCTCCAGGAATGTAACTGCACGAAGGGACCTCAGGTGCTTCTGACTCCATATCAAGAGGTGGCGGGCGAGCTGCGACAACTGGCGTGAGCGTAGACCCCCCTGGTGGTTGATGTACGCTACTGCCGTAGTGTTGTCTGAGCGGACAAGCACATGCTGGCCCTTGAGCAACGCTCGTAAGCGGTGTAGGGCGAGCCGTACTGCCAACAGCTCGAGGCAATTGATGTGCATGAGGCGCTGGGCTCCTGTCCAGGAACCGGCGGCTGCATGCCCATTGCACATGGCACCCCAACCCGTGGTAGATGCATCCGTGGAGACAACGAGATGCCTGGAAACTCGCTGAATAGGGACACCGGTCCGTAAGAAGCTGAGGTTCGACCACGGGAAGAAGGTTCGGCGGCACGCTGGAGTCACTGGAACTCGGAGCGAGCCGCGATGCCATGCCCACCTCGGGACTCGATCGCGAAGCCACAGCTGAAGCGGTCTCATATGAAGCAAACCGAGCGGCGTTGCCGCGGCCGCGGATGCCATATGCCCCAGGAGCCTCTGAAATAGTTTCAGTGGAACCGCACTCTTGCCCTCGAACTGTCGAAGACAAGTCAGCAGTGAGTGCGCGCGCTCGTTCGTGAGCTGCGCGGACATGGCGACCGAGTCTATCTCCATGCCGAGAAAAGAGATCCTCTGCACGGGGCAAAGTTTGCTCTTTTCCCGGTTGACCCGAAGGCCCAAACGGGCTAGGTGCCGGAGCACCAAGTCTCTGTGTTCGCAAAGCTGAGCTCGAGAGTGTGCTAGTATCAGCCAGTCGTCGAGATAATTCAGGATGCGAACCCCGTGTTCGCGAAGGGGAACAAGGGCTGCCTCGACGATCTTCGTGAAGACGCGAGGGGACAGAGCTAACCCGAATGGGAGAATGGCGTACTGATATGCCTGGCCCTCGAAGGCAAACCGAAGAAACGGTCTGTGTCGAGGTAAGATGGACACATGGAAGTGCGCGTCCTTCAGGTCGATCGCTGCAAACCAATCCTGATACCGAACACATTCGAAAATGCGTTTGGCCGTGAGCATTTCGAACGGTAGTCGATGGAGAGAGCGGTTCAAAATGCGCAGGTCCAGGATCGGTCGTAACCCACCGGTCTTCTTGGGGACAATGAAGTAGGGGCTGTAAAACCCGGACTCCACCTCGGCTGGAGGGACCGTCTCGATTGCACCCTTCGCCAGCAGGGTCGCAATCTCCGCTCTCAGGAGTGGGGCATTGCCACCAACTATCGTGGAGCGAACTCCCCTGAAGCGGGGAGGAGACCGTGCGAACTGAATCGCGTAGCCGAATCTGATCGTTCTGATGACCCAGCGGGATATCCCGGGAAGCACTAGCCAGGCTTCCAGGAAGTGAGCCAACGGGGTCATGTGAACCACAGACGTCCCCCCGGAGGGGCAGCGTGGCGGGTCGACTGGCACGCGTGCAGGGATGACCCCGCTCGGATGCGACGAAGCCCGCTCCCCGACGGAAGGGACCAGGGAAAGCGGAGCGTTCCACGGGGGTCCGTTCCGCCGGGGGTCTGGCGACAGAGGGGGAAGGGATTGGCGTAGCCCGGGGACGACACTCGCACCCTTCCGCACCCTCAGAGACAGAGAGGAATGTGTGGGCTGACGCACTGGAACGTCGAGCGCACTCATTCCAGTCTGTGGGCTCAGTGATGATGTCAAGTCTTTCTTATCCAACTCAGGGCGCTGCCCACCCGTGGGCGAGCAGCGGGAACTGAAAACGAAAGATTTTCCCCCCGGCCCTCCACCGGGGGCAGGAGGGGGCCTGCTCCCGCCTCCTGGGGAAAAACTCAACTCCATCACTGAGCAGCCCGTATCAGGATCATCGCTTACCTGGCGTTTAGCGGGGTGTGCGGCCTGAGGGGGCTGTGACGCCTGCCGGCGGCCTCCTCCACGCCGTGGCCCGGATGAAGGCTGCTGCTGGGGCGGGGCGGGAGGCAGGGGAGCCGCGGGGGGGCGTCCTCGGCGGCGAGCAGCGGGAGGCATCTGTGCCGACGACTGGGTGGAGGCAGCAGCTGGTCGTCGGGGCAGAACATGTTTGATTGCCTCCGTCTGCTCCTGGGCAGTGGAGACTGCTGGGCAAGAGTTCTCGACTGCACCGCCAAAAAAGGCCAACCTGGGAGAGAAGGGCGTCGAGCAGACGAATCCGCTCAGCGCTCCGAGTGTCTGCCAGGTTGACGCTCCTGGACCACACTAGTGGCCATCACCTGACCAACGGCGCGAGCGGCCACTTTCGTTGCCCTTTTGGAGAGCAAGGTCAGTGGCGGACCGCAAATCTTCGAATGCCGTTGGATCAGTCCCGCCCTCGAGCATATCTCTGAGCATCTGCGCTTGCACAGTGCTCATCGCATGCAAAGCGGAGGCCGCCCGTCCCGCCGCTCTACAGGAACGCGCCGCCATGGCAGACGAGAACCTACAGGCTTTGGACGGGTGCCTAGGAGGACCACGGAGGAGGCGCCCTGTGGACACAGCTGCATCGCAACAGAACGCTCCAGCGGGGGCATCCCAGTGCACCCACGGGCGGCCCCCCCATCGAGGGGGGAAAGGCGGGGGAGAGATCGCGCTCTCGAGTGGACAGAGGAGTCCCCCAAGAGCGCGATAACTCCGCATGCAGCTCGGGGAAAAAAAGGCAATGGAGTTGGCCGTGGCCTCGCGGCGGCAGCTTTGTCCAAAAACCAATTATCCCTCCGTGAGAGATCGGGGGAGAATGGAGGATGCCACCCTAACCCAATACTCCCAGCGGCTTGAGACAGCATGCCGTCAGCTCGGGATCCGACACGGGCAGCGCTGGCTCTCCCGAAGGGGGCAGTGCAGCCGCATCCTCATCTCCCGAGGACTGTAGCCCACCTAGTGATGCTGCGATCGACATCACATCATCATCTGGAGCGCTGCTCGAAGCAGCCGGTACCGCTGAAGAGGCAGCCGACTGAATCGAACTAACGCTCGCTGGCTCACGCACTGAGGCGGGAGGTGTGGCCCGAGAAATCGTCGGGGCTTTATGCCACACCGTCACCGTTAATTCGCCGGGTCCCCGGTCGACGGGCCCCCTTTCGTGAAGGAAGCCGATCGAGTAAGGGGGACCGGGGCTCTCACTCTAGTGAGATTTTTTTTTTTTTTTATAAAAATATATATTCTATATATAAAATATAATTTTTTTTTATATATATATATATATATATCTTTTTTTAACCTCAGTGTGGAGATGGTCATGTCCCCATAGCAGGAACATGAGTCATCCACGAACGCTGCTGCTGCATGCTGAATGCCCAGGCATACAGAGCAGCGATCGCGACCATCAGATGACGACAGAAATCGACCGCATCCAGAAGAACACGGGCGAACCGTCTTTAAAAAGACGTGCCGCGTGTAGCTCTTTTACAGAGAGGAGGAAATTCACTCTTTCAGCGCTGAGGCGACCAGGGAGAAGCGCAAAGTCTGGCAGACCACTGCACAGATCGCAGGCAATGCAGAAACTCGCTGGGTACCGCCGTCACACCAACACTGAAGAGGACGCTCGTCTCGAAGAGTAATAGCTTTCAGGAGTGAAGAGGTTCTCTTGGCTCCGAAGCGAAAACATACTGCGGTTGCGTTCACTTCCTCCTTTTATACTCACGGAGTAGGGCGGAGTACGCTATGCAAATTTCCGCAGCCCCAAGGCATTGCATGCCATTGGCTCGTGTTTAAATACTCGAAGAGGATTGGCTTTCTATGCGAAACCCCCAATCTCCGTCACTTCTGACGTAACTCGAAGTGACTACGAAAGGGAACTTTAGCTTCAAATAAAGATTGTAGATCTTTACTGTTTTCCAGTAGTTACTGCTAAAATGTTTTTGAAGAGATTCGTTCATAACCTCTGGAGGAAAGTCATTAATTAACTTCTGTTTTGTTTAAATTAATAGATATTATTTAATAGACTATTTTTTTTTATATTTATAGGTATTTAATAATGGACTAATTTGTTGCATTTAATTGTTTTTTTTTATTGGTTTTTGAAAAAAAAAAAAAAAAATATATATATATATATATATATATATAATTATATACACACACACACACACACACACACACACACACACACACACACACACACACACACACACACACACACTAAGATTGTTTAATATTTTTAAAAGAAGTCTCTTCTGCCCACCAAGCCTTCATTTCTTTGATCCAAGAAAAACTGTAATATTGTGACTATATTATTATTATTATTTTAACAACTATTTTCTATTTGAATATATTTTAAGATGCAATTTAAATAAATAATAAAGTGAAATGCTTTATTGTGTGTGATTTGCATGTTATTTATTTTAAGACATGTAAGCTGAAGATCTAAACTAAGTTAAAATGGTTGGTTCAACTGATTTAATTGTCTTATTTTATATATATAAATGAGCTTTAAATTTTAAGTTAACAGAACTAAGATTTATTTTGATCTCACATGGCCTGCACTGTGTTGGATTTACTTAAAAGATATGTGCACATTTTTTGATACAAAAATGGTGCATATATATTTTAAGTAAATCCAACTCATCATTTTTTAGAGTGTGGACAATATGAAACTAAAACGACATAAGCTTAATTTAAAATGTCTTAGGAACTACTGGATATTTAGAGGTGGATAAACGTAATTGAAAGGTGGATAAACGCACTTTGGAGGTGCAAACGCAATTCCCGAATATTGGGAGGTGGGTAAATGGCATTTACGTGCATTTAGCCTCCACTATATCCCTGGGTGTATGACATCACAGTACTGATTTGAAAATATACAGTGATCAACTAGAAGCAGCACTATACAGAGTACAGACGATTGGTGTATGACATCACAGTACTGATTCGAAAGCATACAGCAGACAGTGATCGACAGCACTGTACAGAGTACAGACGATTGGTGTATGCAGAGGTGTAGTTGAAGAGGTGGGTAAACTATAAATTCTGGTGGACCAAGACATGGTCACCAGGTAAGGTGGGCCACTGCCTACCGGTGTATGTGTGTCTCCTGATGACATTGCTATATAGGGAGGGCTCGACATTAAGCCTTTTCATATGCTAAGTAAATCTGTAAATCTGAGTAAAAAAGTTGCTTGTTCAGATTTTTAAAAAATTTGACTTATTCTTAAAAAATATTCTCATCATTGATATATCAGCTTTGATATTTAAATCACCATATTGTAATTTCTGCACCTTTAAAGGGCACCCCCCTCCCCCAATATTATTAAATGTATGCTTCATATTTCATTTTAAATTCCTAAATTTGATCAATAAATTCAATTATTTCTAATAATAAGACACCATAGGGCTGTTACCCTAGGGGTTGATCAAATTAAATCATTTACACTGAAAAATTACAATTGCATGAAATAATGTTATGAAATTGATTTTAATTTACATATAAGAAAGAATGATGCTACTTTTAAACATTTAACACTAAACCGCCAGTAGGTGGTGGCAGGCGACCGTCTTAATGAGTGAAAAAGTTCGCCTTAGGTTTAACAACCTATACTAAATTAACTAAATTAAAGAAACTAAATTAACGACATAAGCTTAATTTAAAATGTCTTAGGAACTAGGATATTTAGAGGTGGATAAACGCAATTGAAAGGTGGATAAACGCACTTTGGAGGTGGGTAAACGCAATTCCCGAATATTGGGAGGTGCGTAAACGGCATTTGCGCATTTAGCCTTCACTACATCCCTGGGTGTATGACATCACAGTACTGATTCGAAAGCATGCAGTGTACTTTGATCACCTTGACGAAGCACTGGGGAGACCGGGGGCAATTGTAACAGGGGGCAATTGTACCACACTCAATTCCTCCAATCAGAAACAAGCTAGAGTGATGACACTTAATCTGTACATGCCCAATAGGATTCTCTCTCTATCTGTGGAAAAGAAGCGTGACATTTTCAACTTTAGCAGAAGTTATTAACGACAAACTGATTTTGAGGTGTGAAAGTTATTTTTTGGATGTACAGTATTTTTCTTCTGCTGTCTAAAGTTTAGATGTCTGTCAATTAAAACTTGTATACATTTTATCCCTAGGTTATTGATTAAAAACGAACATAAACAACACTGTAACACTGTGTTACAGTTGCCCCCGAGCCACAAGGCCCATTGTAATAAGCTTGTTTGTGTGTGTTGACATACTTTTCTGTTAAAAAAATGAACATATTTCACTAAATTCTATTGTAAAACTTCATTTTAAAAGGGTGTATTAAAATAAATGTTTGTTCCAGTATTAACAAATCATCAATTAGCATTTTTTATATAAAATAATGTGTGTTTTATATGTGCTTGACAAAGTGGGAATATTATATAAACTCTTAAAATTAACAGCAGTAAAGTGATTACTTTGAGGTAGGCTTTTATTTGAGATAAAGTGGGTTAATAGGAGTTATTTCTCAGTGTTACAATTGCCCCCACACTGCATTTAATTGAATATTTTAGTCTTGTTCTTATAAGTAAAAATATATAAATTGTATTATTAATTAGTGCACATATATATGTTTCTTGTATCAAAAGATGACTAGTCTATCTCAAGTAGTTTGTGAGTTATTAAGGAAAATGTAAAATACGTTACAATTGCCCCGGGTCTCCCCTACAGACGATTGGTTTATGACATCACAGTCCTGATTCGAAAGCATACAGTATGATCTTGAAGCAGCACTGTACAGAGTACATACGATTGGTGTATGACATCACAGTACTGATTTGAAAGCATACGTATGATCTTGAAGCAGCACTGTACAGAGTACAGACGATTGGTGTATGACATCACAGTACTGATTCGAAAGCAAACAGTATGATCTTGAAGCAGCACTGTACAGAGTACAGACGATTGGTGTATGACATCACAGTACTGTTTCGAAAGCATGTATGATCTTGAAGCAGCCGAACAACCAATACTTATAAAAGTAATTGGATCAAACATAAAAAATTAAGTATTCCTAACTTTTCAACGTTTACTTAACATATGTGTGTAACAAAAAAATATAAGCTACTAGGTGCACTTAAATGTATGCATAAATAAAATAATAAAAAAACATAATGCATGTCAACTACTACAATAATTGCATCAAAATTAAGTAAATCGATTATATCAGTTTAAGTAACTGTATGAGCCACGTGATATAGGCTATGCAATTTCCCGTGATGCCTATCCAGACAAAAAAAATATGAAACACATGTGAAGACGTTGAGAAGCGGTAAGCTTAATTTTTGTACTTAGGCCTACACATGATCATTTATTGCATTTTTGGTCAAGAAATTTACTTTTAACTGAATTTCAGAATTGCTACAAATTTTGCATCAACAATTAGAAACGTTTCTTACGAATGCAAACATTTGTAGTCTACATGTTAACGAATGAAATAAGTGTTTTGCATGCGAGTAGCTATATATTGTGTTTTTTCAAAATATATGACCATGATGTTGGCTCGTATATGCATTAATGGTGTGTTTACACCGAACGCGAATTTAATTGCGATAGCAGAGTACATTCATAGTCAATGCAAAGACGCGAAGACGCATCATTCGCGCCGGGCGTCGCGAATTGGGTGACTCGTTTGCCGCGAACGTCTTTCTCAGTAGAAAATTTTGAACTTGAGCGGGCTGCAGAAGATTCAAGCGTCTAACTAGACTTGACGTGTTTGACGCGTTCGGTGTGACCAATTCGGACTGCGCTCTCTCTCCCCCACGGATAGATTATAGGCCTACTTTATTAGCGAGTTGTTTTTGGATAAAACTAATGTACTTTGCATACTTACAAATTCCCATGTTCTCTATCTCTATTGTCTATAGGCCTACATGGATCGCGGGAAAGGGGGCCTTGGGCGCGGGTTAGCCTACTTTTGGTAATGTTAACATACAAATATTAATTTCGAAAGCACATTGCCTACAGCTCCGTGTGTGCACGATTTATCATTAAATAATGGCAATCTTGATTCTAGCACAATATTATTCCTAAATGACAGCGTTAATTCAGTAAATTAAACCTTCAAAATTATTATCAAAATAAGTAAATACCCTTTAAACAAAACTTTAGCTTCAAATAAAGATTGTAGATCTTTACTGTTTTCCAGTAGTTACTGCTAAAATGTTTTTGAAGAGATTCGTTCATAACCTCTGGAGGAAAGTCATTAATTAACTTCTGTTTTGTTTAAATTAATAGATATTATTTAATAGACTATTTTTTTATATTTATAGGCATTTAATAATGTACTAATTTGTTGCATTTAATTGTTTTTTTATTGGTTTTTGAAAAAAATAATATATATATATATATATATATATATAATTATATACACACACACACACACACACACACACACTAAGATTGTTTAATATTTTTAAAAGAAGTCTCTTCTGCCCACCAAGCCTTCATTTCTTTGATCCAAGAAAAACTGTAATATTGTGACTATATTATTATTATTATTTTAACAACTATTTTCTATTTGAATATATTTTAAGATGCAATTTAAATAAATAATAAAGTGAAATGCTTTATTGTGTGTGATTTGCATGTTATTTATTTTAAGACATGTAAGCTGAAGATCTAAACTAAGTTAAAATGGTTGGTTCAACTGATTTAATTGTCTTATTTTATATATATAAATGAGCTTAAATTTTAAGTTAACAGAACTAAGATTTATTTTGATCTCACATGGCCTGCACTGTGTTGGATTTACTTAAAAGATATGTGCACATTTTTTGATACAAAAATGGTGCATATATATTTTAAGTAAATCCAACTCATCATTTTTTAGAGTGTGGACAATATGAAACTAAAACGACATAAGCTTAATTTAAAATGTCTTAGGAACTACTGGATATTTAGAGGTGGATAAACGTAATTGAAAGGTGGATAAACGCACTTTGGAGGTGCAAACGCAATTCCCGAATATTGGGAGGTGGGTAAATGGCATTTACGTGCATTTAGCCTCCACTACATCCCTGGGTATGACATCACAGTACTGATTCGAAAATATACAGTGATCAACTAGAAGCAGCACTATACAGAGTACAGACGATTGGTGTATGACATCACAGTACTGATTCGAAAGCATACAGCAGACAGTGATCGACAGCACTGTACAGAGTACAGACGATTGGTGTATGCAGAGGTGTAGTTGAAGAGGTGGGTAAACTATAAATTCTGGTGGACCAAGACATGGTCACCAGGTAAGGTGGGCCACTGCCTACCGGTGTATGTGTGTCTCCTGATGACATTGCTATATAGGGAGGGCTCGACATTAAGCCTTTTCATATGCTAAGTAAATCTGCCTTTCACTTGTCCGAGTAAAAAAGTTGCTTGTTCAGATTTTTTAAAAATTTGACTTATTCTTAAAAAATATTCTCATCATTGATATATCAGCTTTGATATTTAAATCACCATATTGTAATTTCTGCACCTTTAAAGGGCACCCCCCTCCCCCAATATTATTAAATGTATGCTTCATATTTCATTTTAAATTCCTAAATTTGATCAATAAATTCAATTATTTCTAATAATAAGACACCATAGGGCTGTTACCCTAGGGGTTGATCAAATTAAATCATTTACACTGAAAAATTACAATTGCATGAAATAATGTTATGAAATTGATTTTAATTTACATATAAGAAAGAATGATGCTACTTTTAAACATTTAACACTAAACCGCCAGTAGGTGGTGGCAGGCGACCGTCTTAATGAGTGAAAAAGTTCGCCTTAGGTTTAACAACCTATACTAAATTAACTAAATTAAAGAAACTAAATTAACGACATAAGCTTAATTTAAAATGTCTTAGGAACTAGGATATTTAGAGGTGGATAAACGCAATTGAAAGGTGGATAAACGCACTTTGGAGGTGGGTAAACGCAATTCCCGAATATTGGGAGGTGCGTAAACGGCATTTGCGCATTTAGCCTTCACTACATCCCTGGGTGTATGACATCACAGTACTGATTCGAAAGCATGCAGTGTACTTTGATCACCTTGACGAAGCACTGGGGAGACCGGGGGCAATTGTAACAGGGGGCAATTGTACCACACTCAATTCCTCCAATCAGAAACAAGCTAGAGTGATGACACTTAATCTGTACATGCCCAATAGGATTCTCTCTCTATCTGTGGAAAAGAAGCGTGACATTTTCAACTTTAGCAGAAGTTATTAACGACAAACTGATTTTGAGGTGTGAAAGTTATTTTTTGGATGTACAGTATTTTTCTTCTGCTGTCTAAAGTTTAGATGTCTGTCAATTTAAACTTGTATACATTTTATCCCTAGGTTATTGATTAAAAACGAAAATAAACAACACTGTAACACTGTGTTACAGTTGCCCCCGAGCCACAAGGCCCATTGTAATAAGCTTGTTTGTGTGTGTTGACATACTTTTCTGTTAAAAAAATGAACATATTTCACTAAATTCTATTGTAAAACTTCATTTTAAAAGGGTGTATTAAAATAAATGTTTGTTCCAGTATTAACAAATCATCAATTAGCATTTTTTATATAAAATAATGTGTGTTTTATATGTGCTTGACAAAGTGGGAATATTATATAAACTCTTAAAATTAACAGCAGTAAAGTGATTACTTTGAGGTAGGCTTTTATTTGAGATAAAGTGGGTTAATAGGAGTTATTTCTCAGTGTTACAATTGCCCCCACACTGCATTTAATTGAATATTTTACTCTTGTTCTTATAAGTAAAAATATATAAATTGTATTATTAATTAGTGCACATATATATGTTTCTTGTATCAAAAGATAGTCTATCTCAAGTAGTTTGTGAGTTATTAAGGAAAATGTAAAATACGTTACAATTGCCCCGGGTCTCCCCTACAGACGATTGGTTTATGACATCACAGTCCTGATTCGAAAGCATACAGTATGATCTTGAAGCAGCACTGTACAGAGTACAGACGATTGGTGTATGACATCACAGTACTGATTTGAAAGCATACGTATGTCACGGGTGACAAAATCGCTTGGCGATCGGAACCCTCCTCAGAGTCGCAAGTTCCCTAGGGGAACGGATTGTGTGCAACACACCACTGCAGTTCCGGGCGTGATGGAACCATGCCCGCACTGATTAGCGCTAATGCCCTGCAGCTGCGAGAGAGAGAGGAGCGGCACTCACACAGGTTTCCTGTTTGACGAGTCAAGATAAACAAGATAAAAGGAGACAGACAGGAGGGAGAAAAGGGCTCAGACGGGGGAAACACAGACGGGGAAGACACAGATGGAGGAGGCTCAGATGGAGGACCCACTGACAAGGAAGGGACAGGGGAAAGGGAGAGACGCCCATTCAAGCTTGCTAGATCAGAGTGATTGTTTGTAGGAAGCCTGCTGGTCTGAGCTATCGACTGGATCTGTGCTGGGAAAGGAAAGAGCAAAGATAAGTGAACTGATTTTAACTTATGAACATTTAAACCGCTTGAAGAGGATACAGTGAGTGTGGATCTGACTGTTGGAGGAGCTATGTGTTTCAGAGTGTGTGGAGGAGGAATTGAAAGTGAAACCCCATATAAAGTGAGCACAACAAACAGAGCGAGGCCTCTGATCAGCCCTACCGTTAGCCCTATCCATGCTTACACGTTCGTGGAAGGATATTATATCTGCCCCCGTCAGAAGCCCAGAGTGATATAGTGAACTGAAGAGAGAGTACTGTGTACTGTGAGGATCCCCACCTGTTCTACTTGCTGTTTGAGCCCAGAAGCATACAGCACCACTGAGAGAGAGAGTACCCCGTACTGTGAAGAATCCTTACCTGCCATACTTATTGTATGAGTCCGGAAGTCTGCAGCACCGCTGGGGAAAAAGTAAGCTTTTAACCCACTGCTTCATTACCGTGCACCAACGAGAGTACCCTGTACTGTGAAGAATCCTTACCTGCCATAGTCTGGAAGTCTGCAGCACCGCTGGGGGAAAAGTAAGCTTTTAATCCACTGCTTCATTACCGTGCACCAACGAGAGTACCCTGTACTGTGAAGAATCCTTACCTGCCATACTTATTGTATGAGTCCGGAAGTCTGCAGCACCGCTGGGGGAAAAGTAAGCTTTTAATCCACTGCTTCATTACCGTGCACTAACGAGAGTACCCTGTACTGTGAAGAATCCTTACCTGCCATACTTACGGTATGAGTCTGGAAGTCTGCAGCACCGCTGGGGGAAGAGTAAGCTTTTAATCCACTGCTTCATTACCGTGCACTAACGAGAGTACCCTGTACTGTGAAGAATCCTTACCTGCCATACTTACTGTATGAGTCTGGAAGTCTGCAGCACCACTGGGGGAGAAGTAAGCTGCAACCCCCTGCTCCATTATCATGCATCCATGAGAGTATCTTAAACTGTGAGAAACCCTTGGTTCAATAAAGATTGTTACTCCTTTGAAACTTATCTCTGTCTCTGTGGTCCTCTGTTGTGTGCCTGTGGTGTCGGCTCCTCACGGTGGTGACTCGGTTAGAGGGGGGGTGGTTGGTCACCCGAGCGTTCCTCCCCTCGACCTGTGACATCAAAAGTGGCGTAGTCGGCAGGGTACACACCGTGAGTTGTAGCGGCCACAGGTACGCGATGGCGGACGAAGAGGTACCCATGGTAGGGTGGGCTGTGGTCCCGAGGGACCCCGAAGTTGAAGCCAGAGCGGCTCCGCCCTCGCCACCCCGACGACCTCCGTGGGATACCCAAGGACAGCCACTGGAGAGATATGGCAAATGGAATTGAGGAACGTCGGTTCTAGGGACTAGAACCGATTGGCAAGGGGGGGTGTCACGGGTGACAAAATCGCTTGGCGATCGGAACCCTCCTCAGAGTCGCAAGTTCCCTAGGGGAACGGATTGTGTGCAACACACCACTGCAGTTCCGGGCGTGATGGAACCATGCCCGCACTGATTAGCGCTAATGCCCTGCAGGTGCGAGAGAGAGAGGAGCGGCACTCACACAGGTTTCCTGTTTGACGAGTCAAGATAAACAAGATAAAAGGAGACAGACAGGAGGGAGAAAAGGGCTCAGACGGGGGAAACACAGACGGGGAAGACACAGATGGAGGAGGCTCAGATGGAGGACCCACTGACAAGGAAGGGACAGGGGAAAGGGAGAGACGCCCATTCAAGCTTGCTAGATCAGAGTGATTGTTTGTAGGAAGCCTGCTGGTCTGAGCTATCGACTGGATCTGTGCTGGGAAAGGAAAGAGCAAAGATAAGTGAACTGATTTTAACTTATGAACATTTAAACCGCTTGAAGAGGATACAGTGAGTGTGGATCTGACTGTTGGAGGAGCTATGTGTTTCAGAGTGTGTGGAGGAGGAATTGAAAGTGAAACCCCATGTTAAGTGAGCACAACAAACAGAGCGAGGCCTCTGATCAGCCCTACCGTTAGCCCTATCCATGCTTACACGTTCGTGGAAGGATATTATATCTGCCCCCGTCAGAAGCCCAGAGTGATATAGTGAACTGAAGAGAGAGTACTGTGTACTGTGAGGATCCCCACCTGTTCTACTTGCTGTTTGAGCCCAGAAGCATACAGCACCACTGAGAGAGAGAGTACCCCGTACTGTGAAGAATCCTTACCTGCCATACTTATTGTATGAGTCCGGAAGTCTGCAGCACCGCTGGGGAAAAAGTAAGCTTTTAACCCACTGCTTCATTACCGTGCACCAACGAGAGTACCCTGTACTGTGAAGAATCCTTACCTGCCATAGTCTGGAAGTCTGCAGCACCGCTGGGGGAAAAGTAAGCTTTTAATCCACTGCTTCATTACCGTGCACCAACGAGAGTACCCTGTACTGTGAAGAATCCTTACCTGCCATACTTATTGTATGAGTCCGGAAGTCTGCAGCACCGCTGGGGGAAAAGTAAGCTTTTAATCCACTGCTTCATTACCGTGCACTAACGAGAGTACCCTGTACTGTGAAGAATCCTTACCTGCCATACTTACGGTATGAGTCTGGAAGTCTGCAGCACCGCTGGGGGAAGAGTAAGCTTTTAATCCACTGCTTCATTACCGTGCACTAACGAGAGTACCCTGTACTGTGAAGAATCCTTACCTGCCATACTTACGGTATGAGTCTGGAAGTCTGCAGCACCGCTGGGGGAAGAGTAAGCTTTTAATCCACTGCTTCATTACCGTGCACCAACGAGAGTACCCTGTACTGTGAAGAATCCTTACCTGCCATACTTACTGTATGAGTCTGGAAGTCTGCAGCACCACTGGGGGAGAAGTAAGCTGCAACCCCCTGCTCCATTATCATGCATCCATGAGAGTATCTTAAACTGTGAGAAACCCTTGGTTCAATAAAGATTGTTACTCCTTTGAAACTTATCTCTGTCTCTGTGGTCCTCTGTTGTGTGCCTGTGGTGTCGGCTCCTCACGGTGGTGACTCGGTTAGAGGGGGGGTGGTTGGTCACCCGAGCGTTCCTCCCCTCGACCTGTGACACGTATGATCTTGAAGCAGCACTGTACAGAGTACAGACGATTGGTGTATGACATCACAGTACTGATTCGAAAGCAAACAGTATGATCTTGAAGCAGCACTGTACAGAGTACAGACGATTGGTGTATGACATCACAGTACTGTTTCGAAAGCATGATCTTGAAGCAGCCGAACAACCAATACTTATGAAAGTAATTGGATCAAACATAAAAAATTAAGTATTCCTAACTTTTCAACGTTTACTTAACATATGTGTGTAACAAAAAAATATAAGCTACTAGGTGCACTTAAATGTATGGATAAATAAAATAATAAAAAAACATAATGCATGTCAACTACTACAATAATTGCATCAAAATTAAGTAAATCGATTATATCAGTTTAAGTAACTGTATGAGCCACGTGATATAGGCTATGCAATTTCCCGTGATGCCTATCCAGACAAAAAAAATATGAAACACATGTGAAGACGTTGAGAAGCGGTAAGCTTAATTTTTGTACTTAGGCCTACACATGATCATTTATTGCATTTTTGGTCAAGAAATTTACTTTTAACTGAATTTCAGAATTGCTACAAATTTTGCATCAACAATTAGAAACGTTTCTTACGAATGCAAACATTTGTAGTCTACATGTTAACGAATGAAATAAGTGTTTTGCACGCGAGTAGCTATATATTGTGTTTTTTCAAAATATATGACCATGATGTTGGCTCGTATATGCATTAATGGTGTGTTTACACCGAACGCGAATTTAATTGCGATAGCAGAGTACCTTCATAGTCAATGCAAAGACGCGAAGACGCATCATTCGCGCCGGGCATCGCGAATTGGGTGACTCGTTTGCCGCGAACGTCTTTCTCAGTAGAAAATTTTGAACTTGAGCGGGCTGCAGAAGATTCAAGCGTCTAACTAGACTTGACGTGTTTGACGCGTTCGGTGTGACCAATTCGGACTGCGCTCTCTCTCCCCCACGGATAGATTATAGGCCTACTTTATTAGCGAGTTGTTTTTGGATAAAACTAATGTACTTTGCATACTTACAAATTCCCATGTTCTCTATCTCTATAGGCCTACATGGATCGCGGGAAAGGGGGCCTTGGGCGCGGGTTAGCCTACTTTTGGTAACGTTAACATACAAATATTAATTTCGAAAGCACATTGCCTACAGCTCCGTGTGTGCACGATTTATCATTAAATAATGGCAATCTTGATTCTAGCACAATATTATTCCTAAATGACAGCATTAATTCAGTAAATTAAACCTTCAAAATTATTATCAAAATAAGTAAATACCCTTTAAACAAAACTTTAGCTTCAAATAAAGATTGTAGATCTTTACTGTTTTCCAGTAGTTACTGCTAAAATGTTTTTGAAGAGATTCGTTCATAACCTCTGGAGGAAAGTCATTAATTAACTTCTGTTTTGTTTAAATTAATAGATATTATTTAATAGACTATATTTTTTTATATTTATAGGTATTTAATAATGGACTAATTTGTTGCATTTAATTGTTTTTTTTATTGGTTTTTGAAAAAAATAATATATATAGGTTTTTGAAAAAAATAATATATATATATATATATATATAATTATATATATAGACACACACACACACACACACACACACACACTAAGATTGTTTAATATTTTTAAAAGAAGTCTCTTCTGCCCACCAAGCCTTCATTTCTTTGATCCAAGAAAAACTGTAATATTGTGACTATATTATTATTATTATTTTAACAACTATTTTCTATTTGAATATATTTTAAGATGCAATTTAAATAAATAATAAAGTGAAATGCTTTATTGTGTGTGATTTGCATGTTATTTATTTTAAGACATGTAAGCTGAAGATCTAAACTAAGTTAAAATGGTTGG
The DNA here is from genome assembly GCF_988280905.1 of Pimephales promelas. Lineage (NCBI taxonomy): Eukaryota > Metazoa > Chordata > Actinopteri > Cypriniformes > Leuciscidae > Pimephales > Pimephales promelas. Next base: position 6,118,903 of record NC_142793.1, read on the forward strand.
TTCAACTGATTTAATTGTCTTATTTTATATATATAAATGAGCTTAAATTTTAAGTTAACAGAACTAAGATTTATTTTGATCTCACATGGCCTGCACTGTGTTGGATTTACTTAAAAGATATGTGCACATTTTTTGATACAAAAATGGTGCATATATATTTTAAGTAAATCCAACTCATCATTTTTTAGAGTGTGGACAATATGAAACTAAAACGACATAAGCTTAATTTAAAATGTCTTAGGAACTACTTGATATTTAGAGGTGGATAAACGTAATTGAAAGGTGGATAAACGCACTTTGGAGGTGCAAACGCAATTCCCGAATATTGGGAGGTGGGTAAATGGCATTTACGTGCATTTAGCCTCCACTACATCCCTGGGTATGACATCACAGTACTGATTCGAAAATATACAGTGATCAACTAGAAGCAGCACTATACAGAGTACAGACGATTGGTGTATGACATCACAGTACTGATTCGAAAGCATACAGCAGACAGTGATCGACAGCACTGTACAGAGTACAGACGATTGGTGTATGCAGAGGTGTAGTTGAAGAGGTGGGTAAACTATAAATTCTGGTGGACCAAGACATGGTCACCAGGTAAGGTGGGCCACTGCCTACCGGTGTATGTGTGTCTCCTGATGACATTGCTATATAGGGAGGGCTCGACATTAAGCCTTTTCATATGCTAAGTAAATCTGCCTTTCACTTGTCCGAGTAAAAAAGTTGCTTGTTCAGATTTTTTAAAAATTTGACTTATTCTTAAAAAATATTCTCATCATTGATATATCAGCTTTGATATTTAAATCACCATATTGTAATTTCTGCACCTTTAAAGGGCACCCCCCTCCCCCAATATTATTAAATGTATGCTTCATATTTCATTTTAAATTCCTAAATTTGATCAATAAATTCAATTATTTCTAATAATAAGACACCATAGGGCTGTTACTCTAGGGGTTGATCAAATTAAATCATTTACACTGAAAAATTACAATTGCATGAAATAATGTTATGAAATTGATTTTAATTTACATATAAGAAAGAATGATGCTACTTTTAAACATTTAACACTAAACCGCCAGTAGGTGGTGGCAGGCGACCGTCTTAATGAGTAAAAAAGTTCGCCTTAGGTTTAACAACCTATACTAAATTAACTAAATTAAAGAAACTAAATTAACGACATAAGCTTAATTTAAAATGTCTTAGGAACTAGGATATTTAGAGGTGGATAAACGCAATTGAAAGGTGGATAAACGCACTTTGGAGGTGGGTAAACGCAATTCCCGAATATTGGGAGGTGCGTAAACGGCATTTGCGCATTTAGCCTTCACTACATCCCTGGGTGTATGACATCACAGTACTGATTCGAAAGCATGCAGTGTACTTTGATCACCTTGACGAAGCACTGGGGAGACCGGGGGCAATTGTAACAGGGGGCAATTGTACCACACTCAATTCCTCCAATCAGAAACAAGCTAGAGTGATGACACTTAATCTGTACATGCCCAATAGGATTCTCTCTCTATCTGTGGAAAAGAAGCGTGACATTTTCAACTTTAGCAGAAGTTATTAACGACAAACTGATTTTGAGGTGTGAAAGTTATTTTTTGGATGTACAGTATTTTTCTTCTGCTGTCTAAAGTTTAGATGTCTGTCAATTTAAACTTGTATACATTTTATCCCTAGGTTATTGATTAAAAACGAACATAAACAGCACTGTAACACTGTGTTACAGTTGCCCCCGAGCCACAAGGCCCATTGTAATAAGCTTGTTTGTGTGTGTTGACATACTTTTCTGTTAAAAAAATGAACATATTTCACTAAATTCTATTGTAAAACTTCATTTTAAAAGGGTGTATTAAAATAAATGTTTGTTCCAGTATTAACAAATCATCAATTAGCATTTTTTATATAAAATAATGTGTGTTTTATATGTGCTTGACAAAGTGGGAATATTATATAAACTCTTAAAATTAACAGCAGTAAAGTGATTACTTTGAGGTAGGCTTTTATTTGAGATAAAGTGGGTTAATAGGAGTTATTTCTCAGTGTTACAATTGCCCCCACACTGCATTTAATTGAATATTTTAGTCTTGTTCTTATAAGTAAAAATATATAAATTGTATTATTAATTAGTGCACATATATATGTTTCTTGTATCAAAAGATGACTAGTCTATCTCAAGTAGTTTGTGAGTTATTAAGGAAAATGTAAAATACGTTACAATTGCCCCGGGTCTCCCCTACAGACGATTGGTTTATGACATCACAGTCCTGATTCGAAAGCATACAGTATGATCTTGAAGCAGCACTGTACAGAGTACAGACGATTGGTGTATGACATCACAGTACTGATTCAAAAGCAAACAGTATGATCTTGAAGCAGCACTGTACAGAGTACATACGATTGGTGTATGACATCACAGTACTGATTCAAAAGCAAACAGTATGATCTTGAAGCAGCACTGTACAGAGTACAGACGATTGGTGTATGACATCACAGTACTGATTCGAAAGCAAACAGTATGATCTTGAAGCAGCACTGTACAGAGTACAGACGATTGGTGTATGACATCACAGTACTGTTTCGAAAGCATGTATGATCTTGAAGCAGCCGAACAACCAATACTTATGAAAGTAATTGGATCAAACATAAAAAAAATAAAGTATTCCTAACTTTTCAACGTTTACTTAACATATGTGTGTAACAAAAAAAAATAAGCTACTAGGTGCACTTAAATGTATGCATAAATAAAATAATAAAAAAACATAATGCATGTCAACTACTACAATAATTGCATCAAAATTAAGTAAATCGATTATATCAGTTTAAGTAACTGTATGAGCCACGTGATATAGGCTATGCAATTTCCCGTGATGCCTATCCAGACAAAAAAAATATGAAACACATGTGAAGACGTTGAGAAGCGGTAAGCTTAATTTTTGTACTTAGGCCTACACATGATCATTTATTGCATTTTTGGTCAAGAAATTTACTTTTAACTGAATTTCAGAATTGCTACAAATTTTGCATCAACAATTAGAAACGTTTCTTACGAATGCAAACATTTGTAGTCTACATGTTAACGAATGAAATAAGTGTTTTGCACGCGAGTAGCTATATATTGTGTTTTTTTCAAAATATATGACCATGATGTTGGCTCGTATATGCATTAATGGTGTGTTTACACCGAACGCGAATTTAATTGCGATAGCAGAGTACATTCATAGTCAATGCAAAGACGCGAAGACGCATCATTCGCGCCGGGCGTCGCGAATTGGGTGACTCGTTTGCCGCGAACGTCTTTCTCAGTAGAAAATTTTGAACTTGAGCGGGCTGCAGAAGATTCAAGCGTCTAACTAGACTTGACGTGTTTGACGCGTTCGGTGTGACCAATTCGGACTGCGCTCTCTCTCCCCCACGGATAGATTATAGGCCTACTTTATTAGCGAGTTGTTTTTGGATAAAACTAATGTACTTTGCATACTTACAAATTCCCATGTTCTCTATCTCTATTGTCTATAGGCCTACATGGATCGCGGGAAAGGGGGCCTTGGGCGCGGGTTAGCCTACTTTTGGTAACGTTAACATACAAATATTAATTTCGAAAGCACATTGCCTACAGCTCCGTGTGTGCACGATTTATCATTAAATAATGGCAATCTTGATTCTAGCACAATATTATTCCTAAATGACAGCATTAATTCAGTAAATTAAACCTTCAAAATTATTATCAAAATAAGTAAATACCCTTTAAACAAAACTTTAGCTTCAAATAAAGATTGTAGATCTTTACTGTTTTCCAGTAGTTACTGCTAAAATGTTTTTGAAGAGATTCGTTCATAACCTCTGGAGGAAAGTAATTAATTAACTTCTGTTTTGTTTAAATTAATAGATATTATTTAATAGACTATTTTTTTTATATTTATAGGTATTTAATAATGGACTAATTTGTTGCATTTAATTGTTTTTTTTTATTGGTTTTTGAAAAAAATAATATATATATATATATATATATATATATATATATATATATATATATATATATATATAATTATATATATAGACACACACACACACACACACACACACACACACACACTAAGATTGTTTAATATTTTTAAAAGAAGTCTCTTCTGCCCACCAAGCCTTCATTTCTTTGATCCAAGAAAAACTGTAATATTGTGACTATATTATTATTATTATTTTAACAACTATTTTCTATTTGAATATATTTTAAGATGCAATTTAAATAAATAATAAAGTGAAATGCTTTATTGTGTGTGATTTGCATGTTATTTATTTTAAGACATGTAAGCTGAAGATCTAAACTAAGTTAAAATGGTTGGTTCAACTGATTTAATTGTCTTATTTTATATATATAAATGAGCTTAAATTTTAAGTTAACAGAACTAAGATTTATTTTGATCTCACATGGCCTGCACTGTGTTGGATTTACTTAAAAGATATGTGCACATTTTTTGATCCAAAAATGGTGCATATATATTTTAAGTAAATCCAACTCATAATTTTTTAGAGTGTGGACAATATGAAACTAAAACGACATAAGCTTAATTTAAAATGTCTTAGGAACTACTGGATATTTAGAGGTGGATAAACGTAATTGAAAGGTGGATAAACGCACTTTGGAGGTGCAAACGCAATTCCCGAATATTGGGAGGTGGGTAAATGGCATTTACGTGCATTTAGCCTCCACTACATCCCTGGGTATGACATCACAGTACTGATTCGAAAATATACAGTGATCAACTAGAAGCAGCACTATACAGAGTACAGACGATTGGTGTATGACATCACAGTACTGATTCGAAAGCATACAGCAGACAGTGATCGACAGCACTGTACAGAGTACAGACGATTGGTGTATGCAGAGGTGTAGTTGAAGAGGTGGGTAAACTATAAATTCTGGTGGACCAAGACATGGTCACCAGGTAAGGTGGGCCACTGCCTACCGGTGTATGTGTGTCTCCTGATGACATTGCTATATAGGGAGGGCTCGACATTAAGCCTTTTCATATGCTAAGTAAATCTGCCTTTCACTTGTCCGAGTAAAAAAGTTGCTTGTTCAGATTTTTTAAAAATTTGACTTATTCTTAAAAAATATTCTCATCATTGATATATCAGCTTTGATATTTAAATCACCATATTGTAATTTCTGCACCTTTAAAGGGCACCCCCCTCCCCCAATATTATTAAATGTATGCTTCATATTTCATTTTAAATTCCTAAATTTGATCAATAAATTCAATTATTTCTAATAATAAGACACCATAGGGCTGTTACTCTAGGGGTTGATCAAATTAAATCATTTACACTGAAAAATTACAATTGCATGAAATAATGTTATGAAATTGATTTTAATTTACATATAAGAAAGAATGATGCTACTTTTAAACATTTAACACTAAACCGCCAGTAGGTGGTGGCAGGCGACCGTCTTAATGAGTAAAAAAGTTCGCCTTAGGTTTAACAACCTATACTAAATTAACTAAATTAAAGAAACTAAATTAACGACATAAGCTTAATTTAAAATGTCTTAGGAACTAGGATATTTAGAGGTGGATAAACGCAATTGAAAGGTGGATAAACGCACTTTGGAGGTGGGTAAACGCAATTCTCGAATATTGGGAGGTGCGTAAACGGCATTTGCGCATTTAGCCTTCACTACATCCCTGGGTGTATGACATCACAGTACTGATTCGAAAGCATGCAGTGTACTTTGATCACCTTGACGAAGCACTGGGGAGACCGGGGGCAATTGTAACAGGGGGCAATTGTACCACACTCAATTCCTCCAATCAGAAACAAGCTAGAGTGATGACACTTAATCTGTACATGCCCAATAGGATTCTCTCTCTATCTGTGGAAAAGAAGCGTGACATTTTCAACTTTAGCAGAAGTTATTAACGACAAACTGATTTTGAGGTGTGAAAGTTATTTTTTGGATGTACAGTATTTTTCTTCTGCTGTCTAAAGTTTAGATGTCTGTCAATTAAAACTTGTATACATTTTATCCCTAGGTTATTGATTAAAAACGAACATAAACAACACTGTAACACTGTGTTACAGTTGCCCCCGAGCCACAAGGCCCATTGTAATAAGCTTGTTTGTGTGTGTTGACATACTTTTCTGTTAAAAAAATGAACATATTTCACTAAATTCTATTGTAAAACTTCATTTTAAAAGGGTGTATTAAAATAAATGTTTGTTCCAGTATTAACAAATCATCAATTAGCATTTTTTATATAAAATAATGTGTGTTTTATATGTGCTTGACAAAGTGGGAATATTATATAAACTCTTAAAATTAACAGCAGTAAAGTGATTACTTTGAGGTAGGCTTTTATTTGAGATAAAGTGGGTTAATAGGAGTTATTTCTCAGTGTTACAATTGCCCCCACACTGCATTTAATTGAATATTTTAGTCTTGTTCTTATAAGTAAAAATATATAAATTGTATTATTAATTAGTGCACATATATATGTTTCTTGTATCAAAAGATGACTAGTCTATCTCAAGTAGTTTGTGAGTTATTAAGGAAAATGTAAAATACGTTACAATTGCCCCGGGTCTCCCCTACAGACGATTGGTTTATGACATCACAGTCCTGATTCGAAAGCATACAGTATGATCTTGAAGCAGCACTGTACAGAGTACATACGATTGGTGTATGACATCACAGTACTGATTTGAAAGCATACGTATGATCTTGAAGCAGCACTGTACAGAGTACAGACGATTGGTGTATGACATCACAGTACTGATTCGAAAGCAAACAGTATGATCTTGAAGCAGCACTGTACAGAGTACAGACGATTGGTGTATGACATCACAGTACTGTTTCGAAAGCATGTATGATCTTGAAGCAGCCGAACAACCAATACTTATAAAAGTAATTGGATCAAACATAAAAAATTAAGTATTCCTAACTTTTCAACGTTTACTTAACATATGTGTGTAACAAAAAAATATAAGCTACTAGGTGCACTTAAATGTATGCATAAATAAAATAATAAAAAAACATAATGCATGTCAACTACTACAATAATTGCATCAAAATTAAGTAAATCGATTATATCAGTTTAAGTAACTGTATGAGCCACGTGATATAGGCTATGCAATTTCCCGTGATGCCTATCCAGACAAAAAAAATATGAAACACATGTGAAGACGTTGAGAAGCGGTAAGCTTAATTTTTGTACTTAGGCCTACACATGATCATTTATTGCATTTTTGGTCAAGAAATTTACTTTTAACTGAATTTCAGAATTGCTACAAATTTTGCATCAACAATTAGAAACGTTTCTTACGAATGCAAACATTTGTAGTCTACATGTTAACGAATGAAATAAGTGTTTTGCACGCGAGTAGCTATATATTGTGTTTTTTCAAAATATATGACCATGATGTTGGCTCGTATATGCATTAATGGTGTGTTTACACCGAACGCGAATTTAATTGCGATAGCAGAGTACATTCATAGTCAATGCAAAGACGCGAAGACGCATCATTCGCGCCGGGCGTCGCGAATTGGGTGACTCGTTTGCCGCGAACGTCTTTCTCAGTAGAAAATTTTGAACTTGAGCGGGCTGCAGAAGATTCAAGCGTCTAACTAGACTTGACGTGTTTGACGCGTTCGGTGTGACCAATTCGGACTGCGCTCTCTCTCCCCCACGGATAGATTATAGGCCTACTTTATTAGCGAGTTGTTTTTGGATAAAACTAATGTACTTTGCATACTTACAAATTCCCATGTTCTCTATCTCTATTGTCTATAGGCCTACATGGATCGCGGGAAAGGGGGCCTTGGGCGCGGGTTAGCCTACTTTTGGTAATGTTAACATACAAATATTAATTTCGAAAGCACATTGCCTACAGCTCCGTGTGTGCACGATTTATCATTAAATAATGGCAATCTTGATTCTAGCACAATATTATTCCTAAATGACAGCGTTAATTCAGTAAATTAAACCTTCAAAATTATTATCAAAATAAGTAAATACCCTTTAAACAAAACTTTAGCTTCAAATAAAGATTGTAGATCTTTACTGTTTTCCAGTAGTTACTGCTAAAATGTTTTTGAAGAGATTCGTTCATAACCTCTGGAGGAAAGTCATTAATTAACTTCTGTTTTGTTTAAATTAATAGATATTATTTAATAGACTATTTTTTTATATTTATAGGCATTTAATAATGTACTAATTTGTTGCATTTAATTGTTTTTTTATTGGTTTTTGAAAAAAATAATATATATATATATATATATATATATAATTATATACACACACACACACACACACACACACACTAAGATTGTTTAATATTTTTAAAAGAAGTCTCTTCTGCCCACCAAGCCTTCATTTCTTTGATCCAAGAAAAACTGTAATATTGTGACTATATTATTATTATTATTTTAACAACTATTTTCTATTTGAATATATTTTAAGATGCAATTTAAATAAATAATAAAGTGAAATGCTTTATTGTGTGTGATTTGCATGTTATTTATTTTAAGACATGTAAGCTGAAGATCTAAACTAAGTTAAAATGGTTGGTTCAACTGATTTAATTGTCTTATTTTATATATATAAATGAGCTTAAATTTTAAGTTAACAGAACTAAGATTTATTTTGATCTCACATGGCCTGCACTGTGTTGGATTTACTTAAAAGATATGTGCACATTTTTTGATACAAAAATGGTGCATATATATTTTAAGTAAATCCAACTCATCATTTTTTAGAGTGTGGACAATATGAAACTAAAACGACATAAGCTTAATTTAAAATGTCTTAGGAACTACTGGATATTTAGAGGTGGATAAACGTAATTGAAAGGTGGATAAACGCACTTTGGAGGTGCAAACGCAATTCCCGAATATTGGGAGGTGGGTAAATGGCATTTACGTGCATTTAGCCTCCACTACATCCCTGGGTATGACATCACAGTACTGATTCGAAAATATACAGTGATCAACTAGAAGCAGCACTATACAGAGTACAGACGATTGGTGTATGACATCACAGTACTGATTCGAAAGCATACAGCAGACAGTGATCGACAGCACTGTACAGAGTACAGACGATTGGTGTATGCAGAGGTGTAGTTGAAGAGGTGGGTAAACTATAAATTCTGGTGGACCAAGACATGGTCACCAGGTAAGGTGGGCCACTGCCTACCGGTGTATGTGTGTCTCCTGATGACATTGCTATATAGGGAGGGCTCGACATTAAGCCTTTTCATATGCTAAGTAAATCTGCCTTTCACTTGTCCGAGTAAAAAAGTTGCTTGTTCAGATTTTTTAAAAATTTGACTTATTCTTAAAAAATATTCTCATCATTGATATATCAGCTTTGATATTTAAATCACCATATTGTAATTTCTGCACCTTTAAAGGGCACCCCCCTCCCCCAATATTATTAAATGTATGCTTCATATTTCATTTTAAATTCCTAAATTTGATCAATAAATTCAATTATTTCTAATAATAAGACACCATAGGGCTGTTACCCTAGGGGTTGATCAAATTAAATCATTTACACTGAAAAATTACAATTGCATGAAATAATGTTATGAAATTGATTTTAATTTACATATAAGAAAGAATGATGCTACTTTTAAACATTTAACACTAAACCGCCAGTAGGTGGTGGCAGGCGACCGTCTTAATGAGTGAAAAAGTTCGCCTTAGGTTTAACAACCTATACTAAATTAACTAAATTAAAGAAACTAAATTAACGACATAAGCTTAATTTAAAATGTCTTAGGAACTAGGATATTTAGAGGTGGATAAACGCAATTGAAAGGTGGATAAACGCACTTTGGAGGTGGGTAAACGCAATTCCCGAATATTGGGAGGTGCGTAAACGGCATTTGCGCATTTAGCCTTCACTACATCCCTGGGTGTATGACATCACAGTACTGATTCGAAAGCATGCAGTGTACTTTGATCACCTTGACGAAGCACTGGGGAGACCGGGGGCAATTGTAACAGGGGGCAATTGTACCACACTCAATTCCTCCAATCAGAAACAAGCTAGAGTGATGACACTTAATCTGTACATGCCCAATAGGATTCTCTCTCTATCTGTGGAAAAGAAGCGTGACATTTTCAACTTTAGCAGAAGTTATTAACGACAAACTGATTTTGAGGTGTGAAAGTTATTTTTTGGATGTACAGTATTTTTCTTCTGCTGTCTAAAGTTTAGATGTCTGTCAATTTAAACTTGTATACATTTTATCCCTAGGTTATTGATTAAAAACGAAAATAAACAACACTGTAACACTGTGTTACAGTTGCCCCCGAGCCACAAGGCCCATTGTAATAAGCTTGTTTGTGTGTGTTGACATACTTTTCTGTTAAAAAAATGAACATATTTCACTAAATTCTATTGTAAAACTTCATTTTAAAAGGGTGTATTAAAATAAATGTTTGTTCCAGTATTAACAAATCATCAATTAGCATTTTTTATATAAAATAATGTGTGTTTTATATGTGCTTGACAAAGTGGGAATATTATATAAACTCTTAAAATTAACAGCAGTAAAGTGATTACTTTGAGGTAGGCTTTTATTTGAGATAAAGTGGGTTAATAGGAGTTATTTCTCAGTGTTACAATTGCCCCCACACTGCATTTAATTGAATATTTTACTCTTGTTCTTATAAGTAAAAATATATAAATTGTATTATTAATTAGTGCACATATATATGTTTCTTGTATCAAAAGATAGTCTATCTCAAGTAGTTTGTGAGTTATTAAGGAAAATGTAAAATACGTTACAATTGCCCCGGGTCTCCCCTACAGACGATTGGTTTATGACATCACAGTCCTGATTCGAAAGCATACAGTATGATCTTGAAGCAGCACTGTACAGAGTACAGACGATTGGTGTATGACATCACAGTACTGATTTGAAAGCATACGTATGTCACGGGTGACAAAATCGCTTGGCGATCGGAACCCTCCTCAGAGTCGCAAGTTCCCTAGGGGAACGGATTGTGTGCAACACACCACTGCAGTTCCGGGCGTGATGGAACCATGCCCGCACTGATTAGCGCTAATGCCCTGCAGCTGCGAGAGAGAGAGGAGCGGCACTCACACAGGTTTCCTGTTTGACGAGTCAAGATAAACAAGATAAAAGGAGACAGACAGGAGGGAGAAAAGGGCTCAGACGGGGGAAACACAGACGGGGAAGACACAGATGGAGGAGGCTCAGATGGAGGACCCACTGACAAGGAAGGGACAGGGGAAAGGGAGAGACGCCCATTCAAGCTTGCTAGATCAGAGTGATTGTTTGTAGGAAGCCTGCTGGTCTGAGCTATCGACTGGATCTGTGCTGGGAAAGGAAAGAGCAAAGATAAGTGAACTGATTTTAACTTATGAACATTTAAACCGCTTGAAGAGGATACAGTGAGTGTGGATCTGACTGTTGGAGGAGCTATGTGTTTCAGAGTGTGTGGAGGAGGAATTGAAAGTGAAACCCCATGTAAAGTGAGCACAACAAACAGAGCGAGGCCTCTGATCAGCCCTACCGTTAGCCCTATCCATGCTTACACGTTCGTGGAAGGATATTATATCTGCCCCCGTCAGAAGCCCAGAGTGATATAGTGAACTGAAGAGAGAGTACTGTGTACTGTGAGGATCCCCACCTGTTCTACTTGCTGTTTGAGCCCAGAAGCATACAGCACCACTGAGAGAGAGAGTACCCCGTACTGTGAAGAATCCTTACCTGCCATACTTATTGTATGAGTCCGGAAGTCTGCAGCACCGCTGGGGAAAAAGTAAGCTTTTAACCCACTGCTTCATTACCGTGCACCAACGAGAGTACCCTGTACTGTGAAGAATCCTTACCTGCCATAGTCTGGAAGTCTGCAGCACCGCTGGGGGAAAAGTAAGCTTTTAATCCACTGCTTCATTACCGTGCACCAACGAGAGTACCCTGTACTGTGAAGAATCCTTACCTGCCATACTTATTGTATGAGTCCGGAAGTCTGCAGCACCGCTGGGGGAAAAGTAAGCTTTTAATCCACTGCTTCATTACCGTGCACTAACGAGAGTACCCTGTACTGTGAAGAATCCTTACCTGCCATACTTACGGTATGAGTCTGGAAGTCTGCAGCACCGCTGGGGGAAGAGTAAGCTTTTAATCCACTGCTTCATTACCGTGCACTAACGAGAGTACCCTGTACTGTGAAGAATCCTTACCTGCCATACTTACGGTATGAGTCTGGAAGTCTGCAGCACCGCTGGGGGAAGAGTAAGCTTTTAATCCACTGCTTCATTACCGTGCACCAACGAGAGTACCCTGTACTGTGAAGAATCCTTACCTGCCATACTTACTGTATGAGTCTGGAAGTCTGCAGCACCACTGGGGGAGAAGTAAGCTGCAACCCCCTGCTCCATTATCATGCATCCATGAGAGTATCTTAAACTGTGAGAAACCCTTGGTTCAATAAAGATTGTTACTCCTTTGAAACTTATCTCTGTCTCTGTGGTCCTCTGTTGTGTGCCTGTGGTGTCGGCTCCTCACGGTGGTGACTCGGTTAGAGGGGGGGTGGTTGGTCACCCGAGCGTTCCTCCCCTCGACCTGTGACACGTATGATCTTGAAGCAGCACTGTACAGAGTACAGACGATTGGTGTATGACATCACAGTACTGATTCGAAAAGCAAACAGTATGATCTTGAAGCAGCACTGTACAGAGTACAGACGATTGGTGTATGACATCACAGTACTGTTTCGAAAGCATGATCTTGAAGCAGCCGAACAACCAATACTTATGAAAGTAATTGGATCAAACATAAAAAATTAAGTATTCCTAACTTTTCAACGTTTACTTAACATATGTGTGTAACAAAAAAATATAAGCTACTAGGTGCACTTAAATGTATGGATAAATAAAATAATAAAAAAACATAATGCATGTCAACTACTACAATAATTGCATCAAAATTAAGTAAATCGATTATATCAGTTTAAGTAACTGTATGAGCCACGTGATATAGGCTATGCAATTTCCCGTGATGCCTATCCAGACAAAAAAAATATGAAACACATGTGAAGACGTTGAGAAGCGGTAAGCTTAATTTTTGTACTTAGGCCTACACATGATCATTTATTGCATTTTTGGTCAAGAAATTTACTTTTAACTGAATTTCAGAATTGCTACAAATTTTGCATCAACAATTAGAAACGTTTCTTACGAATGCAAACATTTGTAGTCTACATGTTAACGAATGAAATAAGTGTTTTGCACGCGAGTAGCTATATATTGTGTTTTTTCAAAATATATGACCATGATGTTGGCTCGTATATGCATTAATGGTGTGTTTACACCGAACGCGAATTTAATTGCGATAGCAGAGTACATTCATAGTCAATGCAAAGACGCGAAGACGCATCATTCGCGCCGGGCATCGCGAATTGGGTGACTCGTTTGCCGCGAACGTCTTTCTCAGTAGAAAATTTTGAACTTGAGCGGGCTGCAGAAGATTCAAGCGTCTAACTAGACTTGACGTGTTTGACGCGTTCGGTGTGACCAATTCGGACTGCGCTCTCTCTCCCCCACGGATAGATTATAGGCCTACTTTATTAGCGAGTTGTTTTTGGATAAAACTAATGTACTTTGCATACTTACAAATTCCCATGTTCTCTATCTCTATAGGCCTACATGGATCGCGGGAAAGGGGGCCTTGGGCGCGGGTTAGCCTACTTTTGGTAACGTTAACATACAAATATTAATTTCGAAAGCACATTGCCTACAGCTCCGTGTGTGCACGATTTATCATTAAATAATGGCAATCTTGATTCTAGCACAATATTATTCCTAAATGACAGCATTAATTCAGTAAATTAAACCTTCAAAATTATTATCAAAATAAGTAAATACCCTTTAAACAAAACTTTAGCTTCAAATAAAGATTGTAGATCTTTACTGTTTTCCAGTAGTTACTGCTAAAATGTTTTTGAAGAGATTCGTTCATAACCTCTGGAGGAAAGTCATTAATTAACTTCTGTTTTGTTTAAATTAATAGATATTATTTAATAGACTATATTTTTTTATATTTATAGGTATTTAATAATGGACTAATTTGTTGCATTTAATTGTTTTTTTTATTGGTTTTTGAAAAAAATAATATATATAGGTTTTTGAAAAAAATAATATATATATATATATATATATAATTATATATATAGACACACACACACACACACACACACACACACACTAAGATTGTTTAATATTTTTAAAAGAAGTCTCTTCTGCCCACCAAGCCTTCATTTCTTTGATCCAAGAAAAACTGTAATATTGTGACTATATTATTATTATTATTTTAACAACTATTTTCTATTTGAATATATTTTAAGATGCAATTTAAATAAATAATAAAGTGAAATGCTTTATTGTGTGTGATTTGCATGTTATTTATTTTAAGACATGTAAGCTGAAGATCTAAACTAAGTTAAAATGGTTGGTTCAACTGATTTAATTGTCTTATTTTATATATATAAATGAGCTTAAATTTTAAGTTAACAGAACTAAGATTTATTTTGATCTCACATGGCCTGCACTGTGTTGGATTTACTTAAAAGATATGTGCACATTTTTTGATACAAAAATGGTGCATATATATTTTAAGTAAATCCAACTCATCATTTTTTAGAGTGTGGACAATATGAAACTAAAACGACATAAGCTTAATTTAAAATGTCTTAGGAACTACTTGATATTTAGAGGTGGATAAACGTAATTGAAAGGTGGATAAACGCACTTTGGAGGTGCAAACGCAATTCCCGAATATTGGGAGGTGGGTAAATGGCATTTACGTGCATTTAGCCTCCACTACATCCCTGGGTATGACATCACAGTACTGATTCGAAAATATACAGTGATCAACTAGAAGCAGCACTATACAGAGTACAGACGATTGGTGTATGACATCACAGTACTGATTCGAAAGCATACAGCAGACAGTGATCGACAGCACTGTACAGAGTACAGACGATTGGTGTATGCAGAGGTGTAGTTGAAGAGGTGGGTAAACTATAAATTCTGGTGGACCAAGACATGGTCACCAGGTAAGGTGGGCCACTGCCTACCGGTGTATGTGTGTCTCCTGATGACATTGCTATATAGGGAGGGCTCGACATTAAGCCTTTTCATATGCTAAGTAAATCTGCCTTTCACTTGTCCGAGTAAAAAAGTTGCTTGTTCAGATTTTTTAAAAATTTGACTTATTCTTAAAAAATATTCTCATCATTGATATATCAGCTTTGATATTTAAATCACCATATTGTAATTTCTGCACCTTTAAAGGGCACCCCCCTCCCCCAATATTATTAAATGTATGCTTCATATTTCATTTTAAATTCCTAAATTTGATCAATAAATTCAATTATTTCTAATAATAAGACACCATAGGGCTGTTACTCTAGGGGTTGATCAAATTAAATCATTTACACTGAAAAATTACAATTGCATGAAATAATGTTATGAAATTGATTTTAATTTACATATAAGAAAGAATGATGCTACTTTTAAACATTTAACACTAAACCGCCAGTAGGTGGTGGCAGGCGACCGTCTTAATGAGTAAAAAAGTTCGCCTTAGGTTTAACAACCTATACTAAATTAACTAAATTAAAGAAACTAAATTAACGACATAAGCTTAATTTAAAATGTCTTAGGAACTAGGATATTTAGAGGTGGATAAACGCAATTGAAAGGTGGATAAACGCACTTTGGAGGTGGGTAAACGCAATTCCCGAATATTGGGAGGTGCGTAAACGGCATTTGCGCATTTAGCCTTCACTACATCCCTGGGTGTATGACATCACAGTACTGATTCGAAAGCATGCAGTGTACTTTGATCACCTTGACGAAGCACTGGGGAGACCGGGGGCAATTGTAACAGGGGGCAATTGTACCACACTCAATTCCTCCAATCAGAAACAAGCTAGAGTGATGACACTTAATCTGTACATGCCCAATAGGATTCTCTCTCTATCTGTGGAAAAGAAGCGTGACATTTTCAACTTTAGCAGAAGTTATTAACGACAAACTGATTTTGAGGTGTGAAAGTTATTTTTTGGATGTACAGTATTTTTCTTCTGCTGTCTAAAGTTTAGATGTCTGTCAATTTAAACTTGTATACATTTTATCCCTAGGTTATTGATTAAAAACGAACATAAACAGCACTGTAACACTGTGTTACAGTTGCCCCCGAGCCACAAGGCCCATTGTAATAAGCTTGTTTGTGTGTGTTGACATACTTTTCTGTTAAAAAAATGAACATATTTCACTAAATTCTATTGTAAAACTTCATTTTAAAAGGGTGTATTAAAATAAATGTTTGTTCCAGTATTAACAAATCATCAATTAGCATTTTTTATATAAAATAATGTGTGTTTTATATGTGCTTGACAAAGTGGGAATATTATATAAACTCTTAAAATTAACAGCAGTAAAGTGATTACTTTGAGGTAGGCTTTTATTTGAGATAAAGTGGGTTAATAGGAGTTATTTCTCAGTGTTACAATTGCCCCCACACTGCATTTAATTGAATATTTTAGTCTTGTTCTTATAAGTAAAAATATATAAATTGTATTATTAATTAGTGCACATATATATGTTTCTTGTATCAAAAGATGACTAGTCTATCTCAAGTAGTTTGTGAGTTATTAAGGAAAATGTAAAATACGTTACAATTGCCCCGGGTCTCCCCTACAGACGATTGGTTTATGACATCACAGTCCTGATTCGAAAGCATACAGTATGATCTTGAAGCAGCACTGTACAGAGTACAGACGATTGGTGTATGACATCACAGTACTGATTCAAAAGCAAACAGTATGATCTTGAAGCAGCACTGTACAGAGTACATACGATTGGTGTATGACATCACAGTACTGATTCAAAAGCAAACAGTATGATCTTGAAGCAGCACTGTACAGAGTACAGACGATTGGTGTATGACATCACAGTACTGATTCGAAAGCAAACAGTATGATCTTGAAGCAGCACTGTACAGAGTACAGACGATTGGTGTATGACATCACAGTACTGTTTCGAAAGCATGTATGATCTTGAAGCAGCCGAACAACCAATACTTATGAAAGTAATTGGATCAAACATAAAAAAAATAAAGTATTCCTAACTTTTCAACGTTTACTTAACATATGTGTGTAACAAAAAAAAATAAGCTACTAGGTGCACTTAAATGTATGCATAAATAAAATAATAAAAAAACATAATGCATGTCAACTACTACAATAATTGCATCAAAATTAAGTAAATCGATTATATCAGTTTAAGTAACTGTATGAGCCACGTGATATAGGCTATGCAATTTCCCGTGATGCCTATCCAGACAAAAAAAATATGAAACACATGTGAAGACGTTGAGAAGCGGTAAGCTTAATTTTTGTACTTAGGCCTACACATGATCATTTATTGCATTTTTGGTCAAGAAATTTACTTTTAACTGAATTTCAGAATTGCTACAAATTTTGCATCAACAATTAGAAACGTTTCTTACGAATGCAAACATTTGTAGTCTACATGTTAACGAATGAAATAAGTGTTTTGCACGCGAGTAGCTATATATTGTGTTTTTTTCAAAATATATGACCATGATGTTGGCTCGTATATGCATTAATGGTGTGTTTACACCGAACGCGAATTTAATTGCGATAGCAGAGTACATTCATAGTCAATGCAAAGACGCGAAGACGCATCATTCGCGCCGGGCGTCGCGAATTGGGTGACTCGTTTGCCGCGAACGTCTTTCTCAGTAGAAAATTTTGAACTTGAGCGGGCTGCAGAAGATTCAAGCGTCTAACTAGACTTGACGTGTTTGACGCGTTCGGTGTGACCAATTCGGACTGCGCTCTCTCTCCCCCACGGATAGATTATAGGCCTACTTTATTAGCGAGTTGTTTTTGGATAAAACTAATGTACTTTGCATACTTACAAATTCCCATGTTCTCTATCTCTATTGTCTATAGGCCTACATGGATCGCGGGAAAGGGGGCCTTGGGCGCGGGTTAGCCTACTTTTGGTAACGTTAACATACAAATATTAATTTCGAAAGCACATTGCCTACAGCTCCGTGTGTGCACGATTTATCATTAAATAATGGCAATCTTGATTCTAGCACAATATTATTCCTAAATGACAGCATTAATTCAGTAAATTAAACCTTCAAAATTATTATCAAAATAAGTAAATACCCTTTAAACAAAACTTTAGCTTCAAATAAAGATTGTAGATCTTTACTGTTTTCCAGTAGTTACTGCTAAAATGTTTTTGAAGAGATTCGTTCATAACCTCTGGAGGAAAGTAATTAATTAACTTCTGTTTTGTTTAAATTAATAGATATTATTTAATAGACTATTTTTTTTATATTTATAGGTATTTAATAATGGACTAATTTGTTGCATTTAATTGTTTTTTTTTATTGGTTTTTGAAAAAAATAATATATATATATATATATATATATATATATATAATTATATATATAGACACACACACACACACACACACACACACACACACACACACACACACACACACTAAGATTGTTTAATATTTTTAAAAGAAGTCTCTTCTGCCCACCAAGCCTTCATTTCTTTGATCCAAGAAAAACTGTAATATTGTGACTATATTATTATTATTATTTTAACAACTATTTTCTATTTGAATATATTTTAAGATGCAATTTAAATAAATAATAAAGTGAAATGCTTTATTGTGTGTGATTTGCATGTTATTTATTTTAAGACATGTAAGCTGAAGATCTAAACTAAGTTAAAATGGTTGGTTCAACTGATTTAATTGTCTTATTTTATATATATAAATGAGCTTAAATTTTAAGTTAACAGAACTAAGATTTATTTTGATCTCACATGGCCTGCACTGTGTTGGATTTACTTAAAAGATATGTGCACATTTTTTGATCCAAAAATGGTGCATATATATTTTAAGTAAATCCAACTCATAATTTTTTAGAGTGTGGACAATATGAAACTAAAACGACATAAGCTTAATTTAAAATGTCTTAGGAACTACTGGATATTTAGAGGTGGATAAACGTAATTGAAAGGTGGATAAACGCACTTTGGAGGTGCAAACGCAATTCCCGAATATTGGGAGGTGGGTAAATGGCATTTACGTGCATTTAGCCTCCACTACATCCCTGGGTATGACATCACAGTACTGATTCGAAAATATACAGTGATCAACTAGAAGCAGCACTATACAGAGTACAGACGATTGGTGTATGACATCACAGTACTGATTCGAAAGCATACAGCAGACAGTGATCGACAGCACTGTACAGAGTACAGACGATTGGTGTATGCAGAGGTGTAGTTGAAGAGGTGGGTAAACTATAAATTCTGGTGGACCAAGACATGGTCACCAGGTAAGGTGGGCCACTGCCTACCGGTGTATGTGTGTCTCCTGATGACATTGCTATATAGGGAGGGCTCGACATTAAGCCTTTTCATATGCTAAGTAAATCTGCCTTTCACTTGTCCGAGTAAAAAAGTTGCTTGTTCAGATTTTTTAAAAATTTGACTTATTCTTAAAAAATATTCTCATCATTGATATATCAGCTTTGATATTTAAATCACCATATTGTAATTTCTGCACCTTTAAAGGGCACCCCCCTCCCCCAATATTATTAAATGTATGCTTCATATTTCATTTTAAATTCCTAAATTTGATCAATAAATTCAATTATTTCTAATAATAAGACACCATAGGGCTGTTACTCTAGGGGTTGATCAAATTAAATCATTTACACTGAAAAATTACAATTGCATGAAATAATGTTATGAAATTGATTTTAATTTACATATAAGAAAGAATGATGCTACTTTTAAACATTTAACACTAAACCGCCAGTAGGTGGTGGCAGGCGACCGTCTTAATGAGTAAAAAAGTTCGCCTTAGGTTTAACAACCTATACTAAATTAACTAAATTAAAGAAACTAAATTAACGACATAAGCTTAATTTAAAATGTCTTAGGAACTAGGATATTTAGAGGTGGATAAACGCAATTGAAAGGTGGATAAACGCACTTTGGAGGTGGGTAAACGCAATTCTCGAATATTGGGAGGTGCGTAAACGGCATTTGCGCATTTAGCCTTCACTACATCCCTGGGTGTATGACATCACAGTACTGATTCGAAAGCATGCAGTGTACTTTGATCACCTTGACGAAGCACTGGGGAGACCGGGGGCAATTGTAACAGGGGGCAATTGTACCACACTCAATTCCTCCAATCAGAAACAAGCTAGAGTGATGACACTTAATCTGTACATGCCCAATAGGATTCTCTCTCTATCTGTGGAAAAGAAGCGTGACATTTTCAACTTTAGCAGAAGTTATTAACGACAAACTGATTTTGAGGTGTGAAAGTTATTTTTTGGATGTACAGTATTTTTCTTCTGCTGTCTAAAGTTTAGATGTCTGTCAATTAAAACTTGTATACATTTTATCCCTAGGTTATTGATTAAAAACGAACATAAACAACACTGTAACACTGTGTTACAGTTGCCCCCGAGCCACAAGGCCCATTGTAATAAGCTTGTTTGTGTGTGTTGACATACTTTTCTGTTAAAAAAATGAACATATTTCACTAAATTCTATTGTAAAACTTCATTTTAAAAGGGTGTATTAAAATAAATGTTTGTTCCAGTATTAACAAATCATCAATTAGCATTTTTTATATAAAATAATGTGTGTTTTATATGTGCTTGACAAAGTGGGAATATTATATAAACTCTTAAAATTAACAGCAGTAAAGTGATTACTTTGAGGTAGGCTTTTATTTGAGATAAAGTGGGTTAATAGGAGTTATTTCTCAGTGTTACAATTGCCCCCACACTGCATTTAATTGAATATTTTAGTCTTGTTCTTATAAGTAAAAATATATAAATTGTATTATTAATTAGTGCACATATATATGTTTCTTGTATCAAAAGATGACTAGTCTATCTCAAGTAGTTTGTGAGTTATTAAGGAAAATGTAAAATACGTTACAATTGCCCCGGGTCTCCCCTACAGACGATTGGTTTATGACATCACAGTCCTGATTCGAAAGCATACAGTATGATCTTGAAGCAGCACTGTACAGAGTACATACGATTGGTGTATGACATCACAGTACTGATTTGAAAGCATACGTATGATCTTGAAGCAGCACTGTACAGAGTACAGACGATTGGTGTATGACATCACAGTACTGATTCGAAAGCAAACAGTATGATCTTGAAGCAGCACTGTACAGAGTACAGACGATTGGTGTATGACATCACAGTACTGTTTCGAAAGCATGTATGATCTTGAAGCAGCCGAACAACCAATACTTATAAAAGTAATTGGATCAAACATAAAAAATTAAGTATTCCTAACTTTTCAACGTTTACTTAACATATGTGTGTAACAAAAAAATATAAGCTACTAGGTGCACTTAAATGTATGCATAAATAAAATAATAAAAAAACATAATGCATGTCAACTACTACAATAATTGCATCAAAATTAAGTAAATCGATTATATCAGTTTAAGTAACTGTATGAGCCACGTGATATAGGCTATGCAATTTCCCGTGATGCCTATCCAGACAAAAAAAATATGAAACACATGTGAAGACGTTGAGAAGCGGTAAGCTTAATTTTTGTACTTAGGCCTACACATGATCATTTATTGCATTTTTGGTCAAGAAATTTACTTTTAACTGAATTTCAGAATTGCTACAAATTTTGCATCAACAATTAGAAACGTTTCTTACGAATGCAAACATTTGTAGTCTACATGTTAACGAATGAAATAAGTGTTTTGCACGCGAGTAGCTATATATTGTGTTTTTTCAAAATATATGACCATGATGTTGGCTCGTATATGCATTAATGGTGTGTTTACACCGAACGCGAATTTAATTGCGATAGCAGAGTACATTCATAGTCAATGCAAAGACGCGAAGACGCATCATTCGCGCCGGGCGTCGCGAATTGGGTGACTCGTTTGCCGCGAACGTCTTTCTCAGTAGAAAATTTTGAACTTGAGCGGGCTGCAGAAGATTCAAGCGTCTAACTAGACTTGACGTGTTTGACGCGTTCGGTGTGACCAATTCGGACTGCGCTCTCTCTCCCCCACGGATAGATTATAGGCCTACTTTATTAGCGAGTTGTTTTTGGATAAAACTAATGTACTTTGCATACTTACAAATTCCCATGTTCTCTATCTCTATTGTCTATAGGCCTACATGGATCGCGGGAAAGGGGGCCTTGGGCGCGGGTTAGCCTACTTTTGGTAATGTTAACATACAAATATTAATTTCGAAAGCACATTGCCTACAGCTCCGTGTGTGCACGATTTATCATTAAATAATGGCAATCTTGATTCTAGCACAATATTATTCCTAAATGACAGCGTTAATTCAGTAAATTAAACCTTCAAAATTATTATCAAAATAAGTAAATACCCTTTAAACAAAACTTTAGCTTCAAATAAAGATTGTAGATCTTTACTGTTTTCCAGTAGTTACTGCTAAAATGTTTTTGAAGAGATTCGTTCATAACCTCTGGAGGAAAGTCATTAATTAACTTCTGTTTTGTTTAAATTAATAGATATTATTTAATAGACTATTTTTTTATATTTATAGGCATTTAATAATGTACTAATTTGTTGCATTTAATTGTTTTTTTATTGGTTTTTGAAAAAAATAATATATATATATATATATATATATATATATATAATTATATACACACACACACACACACACACACACACACTAAGATTGTTTAATATTTTTAAAAGAAGTCTCTTCTGCCCACCAAGCCTTCATTTCTTTGATCCAAGAAAAACTGTAATATTGTGACTATATTATTATTATTATTTTAACAACTATTTTCTATTTGAATATATTTTAAGATGCAATTTAAATAAATAATAAAGTGAAATGCTTTATTGTGTGTGATTTGCATGTTATTTATTTTAAGACATGTAAGCTGAAGATCTAAACTAAGTTAAAATGGTTGGTTCAACTGATTTAATTGTCTTATTTTATATATATAAATGAGCTTAAATTTTAAGTTAACAGAACTAAGATTTATTTTGATCTCACATGGCCTGCACTGTGTTGGATTTACTTAAAAGATATGTGCACATTTTTTGATACAAAAATGGTGCATATATATTTTAAGTAAATCCAACTCATCATTTTTTAGAGTGTGGACAATATGAAACTAAAACGACATAAGCTTAATTTAAAATGTCTTAGGAACTACTGGATATTTAGAGGTGGATAAACGTAATTGAAAGGTGGATAAACGCACTTTGGAGGTGCAAACGCAATTCCCGAATATTGGGAGGTGGGTAAATGGCATTTACGTGCATTTAGCCTCCACTACATCCCTGGGTATGACATCACAGTACTGATTCGAAAATATACAGTGATCAACTAGAAGCAGCACTATACAGAGTACAGACGATTGGTGTATGACATCACAGTACTGATTCGAAAGCATACAGCAGACAGTGATCGACAGCACTGTACAGAGTACAGACGATTGGTGTATGCAGAGGTGTAGTTGAAGAGGTGGGTAAACTATAAATTCTGGTGGACCAAGACATGGTCACCAGGTAAGGTGGGCCACTGCCTACCGGTGTATGTGTGTCTCCTGATGACATTGCTATATAGGGAGGGCTCGACATTAAGCCTTTTCATATGCTAAGTAAATCTGCCTTTCACTTGTCCGAGTAAAAAAGTTGCTTGTTCAGATTTTTTAAAAATTTGACTTATTCTTAAAAAATATTCTCATCATTGATATATCAGCTTTGATATTTAAATCACCATATTGTAATTTCTGCACCTTTAAAGGGCACCCCCCTCCCCCAATATTATTAAATGTATGCTTCATATTTCATTTTAAATTCCTAAATTTGATCAATAAATTCAATTATTTCTAATAATAAGACACCATAGGGCTGTTACCCTAGGGGTTGATCAAATTAAATCATTTACACTGAAAAATTACAATTGCATGAAATAATGTTATGAAATTGATTTTAATTTACATATAAGAAAGAATGATGCTACTTTTAAACATTTAACACTAAACCGCCAGTAGGTGGTGGCAGGCGACCGTCTTAATGAGTGAAAAAGTTCGCCTTAGGTTTAACAACCTATACTAAATTAACTAAATTAAAGAAACTAAATTAACGACATAAGCTTAATTTAAAATGTCTTAGGAACTAGGATATTTAGAGGTGGATAAACGCAATTGAAAGGTGGATAAACGCACTTTGGAGGTGGGTAAACGCAATTCCCGAATATTGGGAGGTGCGTAAACGGCATTTGCGCATTTAGCCTTCACTACATCCCTGGGTGTATGACATCACAGTACTGATTCGAAAGCATGCAGTGTACTTTGATCACCTTGACGAAGCACTGGGGAGACCGGGGGCAATTGTAACAGGGGGCAATTGTACCACACTCAATTCCTCCAATCAGAAACAAGCTAGAGTGATGACACTTAATCTGTACATGCCCAATAGGATTCTCTCTCTATCTGTGGAAAAGAAGCGTGACATTTTCAACTTTAGCAGAAGTTATTAACGACAAACTGATTTTGAGGTGTGAAAGTTATTTTTTGGATGTACAGTATTTTTCTTCTGCTGTCTAAAGTTTAGATGTCTGTCAATTTAAACTTGTATACATTTTATCCCTAGGTTATTGATTAAAAACGAAAATAAACAACACTGTAACACTGTGTTACAGTTGCCCCCGAGCCACAAGGCCCATTGTAATAAGCTTGTTTGTGTGTGTTGACATACTTTTCTGTTAAAAAAATGAACATATTTCACTAAATTCTATTGTAAAACTTCATTTTAAAAGGGTGTATTAAAATAAATGTTTGTTCCAGTATTAACAAATCATCAATTAGCATTTTTTATATAAAATAATGTGTGTTTTATATGTGCTTGACAAAGTGGGAATATTATATAAACTCTTAAAATTAACAGCAGTAAAGTGATTACTTTGAGGTAGGCTTTTATTTGAGATAAAGTGGGTTAATAGGAGTTATTTCTCAGTGTTACAATTGCCCCCACACTGCATTTAATTGAATATTTTACTCTTGTTCTTATAAGTAAAAATATATAAATTGTATTATTAATTAGTGCACATATATATGTTTCTTGTATCAAAAGATAGTCTATCTCAAGTAGTTTGTGAGTTATTAAGGAAAATGTAAAATACGTTACAATTGCCCCGGGTCTCCCCTACAGACGATTGGTTTATGACATCACAGTCCTGATTCGAAAGCATACAGTATGATCTTGAAGCAGCACTGTACAGAGTACAGACGATTGGTGTATGACATCACAGTACTGATTTGAAAGCATACGTATGTCACGGGTGACAAAATCGCTTGGCGATCGGAACCCTCCTCAGAGTCGCAAGTTCCCTAGGGGAACGGATTGTGTGCAACACACCACTGCAGTTCCGGGCGTGATGGAACCATGCCCGCACTGATTAGCGCTAATGCCCTGCAGCTGCGAGAGAGAGAGGAGCGGCACTCACACAGGTTTCCTGTTTGACGAGTCAAGATAAACAAGATAAAAGGAGACAGACAGGAGGGAGAAAAGGGCTCAGACGGGGGAAACACAGACGGGGAAGACACAGATGGAGGAGGCTCAGATGGAGGACCCACTGACAAGGAAGGGACAGGGGAAAGGGAGAGACGCCCATTCAAGCTTGCTAGATCAGAGTGATTGTTTGTAGGAAGCCTGCTGGTCTGAGCTATCGACTGGATCTGTGCTGGGAAAGGAAAGAGCAAAGATAAGTGAACTGATTTTAACTTATGAACATTTAAACCGCTTGAAGAGGATACAGTGAGTGTGGATCTGACTGTTGGAGGAGCTATGTGTTTCAGAGTGTGTGGAGGAGGAATTGAAAGTGAAACCCCATATAAAGTGAGCACAACAAACAGAGCGAGGCCTCTGATCAGCCCTACCGTTAGCCCTATCCATGCTTACACGTTCGTGGAAGGATATTATATCTGCCCCCGTCAGAAGCCCAGAGTGATATAGTGAACTGAAGAGAGAGTACTGTGTACTGTGAGGATCCCCACCTGTTCTACTTGCTGTTTGAGCCCAGAAGCATACAGCACCACTGAGAGAGAGAGTACCCCGTACTGTGAAGAATCCTTACCTGCCATACTTATTGTATGAGTCCGGAAGTCTGCAGCACCGCTGGGGAAAAAGTAAGCTTTTAACCCACTGCTTCATTACCGTGCACCAACGAGAGTACCCTGTACTGTGAAGAATCCTTACCTGCCATAGTCTGGAAGTCTGCAGCACCGCTGGGGGAAAAGTAAGCTTTTAATCCACTGCTTCATTACCGTGCACCAACGAGAGTACCCTGTACTGTGAAGAATCCTTACCTGCCATACTTATTGTATGAGTCCGGAAGTCTGCAGCACCGCTGGGGGAAAAGTAAGCTTTTAATCCACTGCTTCATTACCGTGCACTAACGAGAGTACCCTGTACTGTGAAGAATCCTTACCTGCCATACTTACGGTATGAGTCTGGAAGTCTGCAGCACCGCTGGGGGAAGAGTAAGCTTTTAATCCACTGCTTCATTACCGTGCACTAACGAGAGTACCCTGTACTGTGAAGAATCCTTACCTGCCATACTTACTGTATGAGTCTGGAAGTCTGCAGCACCACTGGGGGAGAAGTAAGCTGCAACCCCCTGCTCCATTATCATGCATCCATGAGAGTATCTTAAACTGTGAGAAACCCTTGGTTCAATAAAGATTGTTACTCCTTTGAAACTTATCTCTGTCTCTGTGGTCCTCTGTTGTGTGCCTGTGGTGTCGGCTCCTCACGGTGGTGACTCGGTTAGAGGGGGGGTGGTTGGTCACCCGAGCGTTCCTCCCCTCGACCTGTGACATCAAAAGTGGCGTAGTCGGCAGGGTACACACCGTGAGTTGTAGCGGCCACAGGTACGCGATGGCGGACGAAGAGGTACCCATGGTAGGGTGGGCTGTGGTCCCGAGGGACCCCGAAGTTGAAGCCAGAGCGGCTCCGCCCTCGCCACCCCGACGACCTCCGTGGGATACCCAAGGACAGCCACTGGAGAGATATGGCAAATGGAATTGAGGAACGTCGGTTCTAGGGACTAGAACCGATTGGCAAGGGGGGGTGTCACGGGTGACAAAATCGCTTGGCGATCGGAACCCTCCTCAGAGTCGCAAGTTCCCTAGGGGAACGGATTGTGTGCAACACACCACTGCAGTTCCGGGCGTGATGGAACCATGCCCGCACTGATTAGCGCTAATGCCCTGCAGCTGCGAGAGAGAGAGGAGCGGCACTCACACAGGTTTCCTGTTTGACGAGTCAAGATAAACAAGATAAAAGGAGACAGACAGGAGGGAGAAAAGGGCTCAGACGGGGGAAACACAGACGGGGAAGACACAGATGGAGGAGGCTCAGATGGAGGACCCACTGACAAGGAAGGGACAGGGGAAAGGGAGAGACGCCCATTCAAGCTTGCTAGATCAGAGTGATTGTTTGTAGGAAGCCTGCTGGTCTGAGCTATCGACTGGATCTGTGCTGGGAAAGGAAAGAGCAAAGATAAGTGAACTGATTTTAACTTATGAACATTTAAACCGCTTGAAGAGGATACAGTGAGTGTGGATCTGACTGTTGGAGGAGCTATGTGTTTCAGAGTGTGTGGAGGAGGAATTGAAAGTGAAACCCCATGTAAAGTGAGCACAACAAACAGAGCGAGGCCTCTGATCAGCCCTACCGTTAGCCCTATCCATGCTTACACGTTCGTGGAAGGATATTATATCTGCCCCCGTCAGAAGCCCAGAGTGATATAGTGAACTGAAGAGAGAGTACTGTGTACTGTGAGGATCCCCACCTGTTCTACTTGCTGTTTGAGCCCAGAAGCATACAGCACCACTGAGAGAGAGAGTACCCCGTACTGTGAAGAATCCTTACCTGCCATACTTATTGTATGAGTCCGGAAGTCTGCAGCACCGCTGGGGAAAAAGTAAGCTTTTAACCCACTGCTTCATTACCGTGCACCAACGAGAGTACCCTGTACTGTGAAGAATCCTTACCTGCCATAGTCTGGAAGTCTGCAGCACCGCTGGGGGAAAAGTAAGCTTTTAATCCACTGCTTCATTACCGTGCACCAACGAGAGTACCCTGTACTGTGAAGAATCCTTACCTGCCATACTTATTGTATGAGTCCGGAAGTCTGCAGCACCGCTGGGGGAAAAGTAAGCTTTTAATCCACTGCTTCATTACCGTGCACTAACGAGAGTACCCTGTACTGTGAAGAATCCTTACCTGCCATACTTACGGTATGAGTCTGGAAGTCTGCAGCACCGCTGGGGGAAGAGTAAGCTTTTAATCCACTGCTTCATTACCGTGCACTAACGAGAGTACCCTGTACTGTGAAGAATCCTTACCTGCCATACTTACGGTATGAGTCTGGAAGTCTGCAGCACCGCTGGGGGAAGAGTAAGCTTTTAATCCACTGCTTCATTACCGTGCACCAACGAGAGTACCCTGTACTGTGAAGAATCCTTACCTGCCATACTTACTGTATGAGTCTGGAAGTCTGCAGCACCACTGGGGGAGAAGTAAGCTGCAACCCCCTGCTCCATTATCATGCATCCATGAGAGTATCTTAAACTGTGAGAAACCCTTGGTTCAATAAAGATTGTTACTCCTTTGAAACTTATCTCTGTCTCTGTGGTCCTCTGTTGTGTGCCTGTGGTGTCGGCTCCTCACGGTGGTGACTCGGTTAGAGGGGGGGTGGTTGGTCACCCGAGCGTTCCTCCCCTCGACCTGTGACACGTATGATCTTGAAGCAGCACTGTACAGAGTACAGACGATTGGTGTATGACATCACAGTACTGATTCGAAAGCAAACAGTATGATCTTGAAGCAGCACTGTACAGAGTACAGACGATTGGTGTATGACATCACAGTACTGTTTCGAAAGCATGATCTTGAAGCAGCCGAACAACCAATACTTATGAAAGTAATTGGATCAAACATAAAAAATTAAGTATTCCTAACTTTTCAACGTTTACTTAACATATGTGTGTAACAAAAAAATATAAGCTACTAGGTGCACTTAAATGTATGGATAAATAAAATAATAAAAAAACATAATGCATGTCAACTACTACAATAATTGCATCAAAATTAAGTAAATCGATTATATCAGTTTAAGTAACTGTATGAGCCACGTGATATAGGCTATGCAATTTCCCGTGATGCCTATCCAGACAAAAAAAATATGAAACACATGTGAAGACTTTGAGAAGCGGTAAGCTTAATTTTTGTACTTAGGCCTACACATGATCATTTATTGCATTTTTGGTCAAGAAATTTACTTTTAACTGAATTTCAGAATTGCTACAAATTTTGCATCAACAATTAGAAACGTTTCTTACGAATGCAAACATTTGTAGTCTACATGTTAACGAATGAAATAAGTGTTTTGCACGCGAGTAGCTATATATTGTGTTTTTTCAAAATATATGACCATGATGTTGGCTCGTATATGCATTAATGGTGTGTTTACACCGAACGCGAATTTAATTGCGATAGCAGAGTACATTCATAGTCAATGCAAAGACGCGAAGACGCATCATTCGCGCCGGGCATCGCGAATTGGGTGACTCGTTTGCCGCGAACGTCTTTCTCAGTAGAAAATTTTGAACTTGAGCGGGCTGCAGAAGATTCAAGCGTCTAACTAGACTTGACGTGTTTGACGCGTTCGGTGTGACCAATTCGGACTGCGCTCTCTCTCCCCCACGGATAGATTATAGGCCTACTTTATTAGCGAGTTGTTTTTGGATAAAACTAATGTACTTTGCATACTTACAAATTCCCATGTTCTCTATCTCTATAGGCCTACATGGATCGCGGGAAAGGGGGCCTTGGGCGCGGGTTAGCCTACTTTTGGTAACGTTAACATACAAATATTAATTTCGAAAGCACATTGCCTACAGCTCCGTGTGTGCACGATTTATCATTAAATAATGGCAATCTTGATTCTAGCACAATATTATTCCTAAATGACAGCATTAATTCAGTAAATTAAACCTTCAAAATTATTATCAAAATAAGTAAATACCCTTTAAACAAAACTTTAGCTTCAAATAAAGATTGTAGATCTTTACTGTTTTCCAGTAGTTACTGCTAAAATGTTTTTGAAGAGATTCGTTCATAACCTCTGGAGGAAAGTCATTAATTAACTTCTGTTTTGTTTAAATTAATAGATATTATTTAATAGACTATATTTTTTTATATTTATAGGTATTTAATAATGGACTAATTTGTTGCATTTAATTGTTTTTTTTATTGGTTTTTGAAAAAAATAATATATATAGGTTTTTGAAAAAAATAATATATATATATATATATATATAATTATATATATAGACACACACACACACACACACACACACACACACACACACTAAGATTGTTTAATATTTTTAAAAGAAGTCTCTTCTGCCCACCAAGCCTTCATTTCTTTGATCCAAGAAAAACTGTAATATTGTGACTATATTATTATTATTATTTTAACAACTATTTTCTATTTGAATATATTTTAAGATGCAATTTAAATAAATAATAAAGTGAAATGCTTTATTGTGTGTGATTTGCATGTTATTTATTTTAAGACATGTAAGCTGAAGATCTAAACTAAGTTAAAATGGTTGGTTCAACTGATTTAATTGTCTTATTTTATATATATAAATGAGCTTAAATTTTAAGTTAACAGAACTAAGATTTATTTTGATCTCACATGGCCTGCACTGTGTTGGATTTACTTAAAAGATATGTGCACATTTTTTGATACAAAAATGGTGCATATATATTTTAAGTAAATCCAACTCATCATTTTTTAGAGTGTGGACAATATGAAACTAAAACGACATAAGCTTAATTTAAAATGTCTTAGGAACTACTTGATATTTAGAGGTGGATAAACGTAATTGAAAGGTGGATAAACGCACTTTGGAGGTGCAAACGCAATTCCCGAATATTGGGAGGTGGGTAAATGGCATTTACGTGCATTTAGCCTCCACTACATCCCTGGGTCACAGTACTGATTCGAAAATATACAGTGATCAACTAGAAGCAGCACTATACAGAGTACAGACGATTGGTGTATGACATCACAGTACTGATTCGAAAGCATACAGCAGACAGTGATCGACAGCACTGTACAGAGTACAGACGATTGGTGTATGCAGAGGTGTAGTTGAAGAGGTGGGTAAACTATAAATTCTGGTGGACCAAGACATGGTCACCAGGTAAGGTGGGCCACTGCCTACCGGTGTATGTGTGTCTCCTGATGACATTGCTATATAGGGAGGGCTCGACATTAAGCCTTTTCATATGCTAAGTAAATCTGCCTTTCACTTGTCCGAGTAAAAAAGTTGCTTGTTCAGATTTTTTAAAAATTTGACTTATTCTTAAAAAATATTCTCATCATTGATATATCAGCTTTGATATTTAAATCACCATATTGTAATTTCTGCACCTTTAAAGGGCACCCCCCTCCCCCAATATTATTAAATGTATGCTTCATATTTCATTTTAAATTCCTAAATTTGATCAATAAATTCAATTATTTCTAATAATAAGACACCATAGGGCTGTTACTCTAGGGGTTGATCAAATTAAATCATTTACACTGAAAAATTACAATTGCATGAAATAATGTTATGAAATTGATTTTAATTTACATATAAGAAAGAATGATGCTACTTTTAAACATTTAACACTAAACCGCCAGTAGGTGGTGGCAGGCGACCGTCTTAATGAGTAAAAAAGTTCGCCTTAGGTTTAACAACCTATACTAAATTAACTAAATTAAAGAAACTAAATTAACGACATAAGCTTAATTTAAAATGTCTTAGGAACTAGGATATTTAGAGGTGGATAAACGCAATTGAAAGGTGGATAAACGCACTTTGGAGGTGGGTAAACGCAATTCCCGAATATTGGGAGGTGCGTAAACGGCATTTGCGCATTTAGCCTTCACTACATCCCTGGGTGTATGACATCACAGTACTGATTCGAAAGCATGCAGTGTACTTTGATCACCTTGACGAAGCACTGGGGAGACCGGGGGCAATTGTAACAGGGGGCAATTGTACCACACTCAATTCCTCCAATCAGAAACAAGCTAGAGTGATGACACTTAATCTGTACATGCCCAATAGGATTCTCTCTCTATCTGTGGAAAAGAAGCGTGACATTTTCAACTTTAGCAGAAGTTATTAACGACAAACTGATTTTGAGGTGTGAAAGTTATTTTTTGGATGTACAGTATTTTTCTTCTGCTGTCTAAAGTTTAGATGTCTGTCAATTTAAACTTGTATACATTTTATCCCTAGGTTATTGATTAAAAACGAACATAAACAGCACTGTAACACTGTGTTACAGTTGCCCCCGAGCCACAAGGCCCATTGTAATAAGCTTGTTTGTGTGTGTTGACATACTTTTCTGTTAAAAAAATGAACATATTTCACTAAATTCTATTGTAAAACTTCATTTTAAAAGGGTGTATTAAAATAAATGTTTGTTCCAGTATTAACAAATCATCAATTAGCATTTTTTATATAAAATAATGTGTGTTTTATATGTGCTTGACAAAGTGGGAATATTATATAAACTCTTAAAATTAACAGCAGTAAAGTGATTACTTTGAGGTAGGCTTTTATTTGAGATAAAGTGGGTTAATAGGAGTTATTTCTCAGTGTTACAATTGCCCCCACACTGCATTTAATTGAATATTTTAGTCTTGTTCTTATAAGTAAAAATATATAAATTGTATTATTAATTAGTGCACATATATATGTTTCTTGTATCAAAAGATGACTAGTCTATCTCAAGTAGTTTGTGAGTTATTAAGGAAAATGTAAAATACGTTACAATTGCCCCGGGTCTCCCCTACAGACGATTGGTTTATGACATCACAGTCCTGATTCGAAAGCATACAGTATGATCTTGAAGCAGCACTGTACAGAGTACAGACGATTGGTGTATGACATCACAGTACTGATTCAAAAGCAAACAGTATGATCTTGAAGCAGCACTGTACAGAGTACATACGATTGGTGTATGACATCACAGTACTGATTCGAAAGCAAACAGTATGATCTTGAAGCAGCACTGTACAGAGTACAGACGATTGGTGTATGACATCACAGTACTGTTTCGAAAGCATGTATGATCTTGAAGCAGCCGAACAACCAATACTTATGAAAGTAATTGGATCAAACATAAAAAAAATAAAGTATTCCTAACTTTTCAACGTTTACTTAACATATGTGTGTAACAAAAAAAAATAAGCTACTAGGTGCACTTAAATGTATGCATAAATAAAATAATAAAAAAACATAATGCATGTCAACTACTACAATAATTGCATCAAAATTAAGTAAATCGATTATATCAGTTTAAGTAACTGTATGAGCCACGTGATATAGGCTATGCAATTTCCCGTGATGCCTATCCAGACAAAAAAAATATGAAACACATGTGAAGACGTTGAGAAGCGGTAAGCTTAATTTTTGTACTTAGGCCTACACATGATCATTTATTGCATTTTTGGTCAAGAAATTTACTTTTAACTGAATTTCAGAATTGCTACAAATTTTGCATCAACAATTAGAAACGTTTCTTACGAATGCAAACATTTGTAGTCTACATGTTAACGAATGAAATAAGTGTTTTGCACGCGAGTAGCTATATATTGTGTTTTTTTCAAAATATATGACCATGATGTTGGCTCGTATATGCATTAATGGTGTGTTTACACCGAACGCGAATTTAATTGCGATAGCAGAGTACATTCATAGTCAATGCAAAGACGCGAAGACGCATCATTCGCGCCGGGCGTCGCGAATTGGGTGACTCGTTTGCCGCGAACGTCTTTCTCAGTAGAAAATTTTGAACTTGAGCGGGCTGCAGAAGATTCAAGCGTCTAACTAGACTTGACGTGTTTGACGCGTTCGGTGTGACCAATTCGGACTGCGCTCTCTCTCCCCCACGGATAGATTATAGGCCTACTTTATTAGCGAGTTGTTTTTGGATAAAACTAATGTACTTTGCATACTTACAAATTCCCATGTTCTCTATCTCTATTGTCTATAGGCCTACATGGATCGCGGGAAAGGGGGCCTTGGGCGCGGGTTAGCCTACTTTTGGTAACGTTAACATACAAATATTAATTTCGAAAGCACATTGCCTACAGCTCCGTGTGTGCACGATTTATCATTAAATAATGGCAATCTTGATTCTAGCACAATATTATTCCTAAATGACAGCATTAATTCAGTAAATTAAACCTTCAAAATTATTATCAAAATAAGTAAATACCCTTTAAACAAAACTTTAGCTTCAAATAAAGATTGTAGATCTTTACTGTTTTCCAGTAGTTACTGCTAAAATGTTTTTGAAGAGATTCGTTCATAACCTCTGGAGGAAAGTCATTAATTAACTTCTGTTTTGTTTAAATTAATAGATATTATTTAATAGACTATTTTTTTTATATTTATAGGTATTTAATAATGGACTAATTTGTTGCATTTAATTGTTTTTTTTTATTGGTTTTTGAAAAAAATAATATATATATATATATATATATATATATATATATATATATATATAATTATATATATAGACACACACACACACACACACACACACACACACACACACACACACACACACTAAGATTGTTTAATATTTTTAAAAGAAGTCTCTTCTGCCCACCAAGCCTTCATTTCTTTGATCCAAGAAAAACTGTAATATTGTGACTATATTATTATTATTATTTTAACAACTATTTTCTATTTGAATATATTTTAAGATGCAATTTAAATAAATAATAAAGTGAAATGCTTTATTGTGTGTGATTTGCATGTTATTTATTTTAAGACATGTAAGCTGAAGATCTAAACTAAGTTAAAATGGTTGGTTCAACTGATTTAATTGTCTTATTTTATATATATAAATGAGCTTAAATTTTAAGTTAACAGAACTAAGATTTATTTTGATCTCACATGGCCTGCACTGTGTTGGATTTACTTAAAAGATATGTGCACATTTTTTGATCCAAAAATGGTGCATATATATTTTAAGTAAATCCAACTCATAATTTTTTAGAGTGTGGACAATATGAAACTAAAACGACATAAGCTTAATTTAAAATGTCTTAGGAACTACTGGATATTTAGAGGTGGATAAACGTAATTGAAAGGTGGATAAACGCACTTTGGAGGTGCAAACGCAATTCCCGAATATTGGGAGGTGGGTAAATGGCATTTACGTGCATTTAGCCTCCACTACATCCCTGGGTATGACATCACAGTACTGATTCGAAAATATACAGTGATCAACTAGAAGCAGCACTATACAGAGTACAGACGATTGGTGTATGACATCACAGTACTGATTCGAAAGCATACAGCAGACAGTGATCGACAGCACTGTACAGAGTACAGACGATTGGTGTATGCAGAGGTGTAGTTGAAGAGGTGGGTAAACTATAAATTCTGGTGGACCAAGACATGGTCACCAGGTAAGGTGGGCCACTGCCTACCGGTGTATGTGTGTCTCCTGATGACATTGCTATATAGGGAGGGCTCGACATTAAGCCTTTTCATATGCTAAGTAAATCTGCCTTTCACTTGTCCGAGTAAAAAAGTTGCTTGTTCAGATTTTTTAAAAATTTGACTTATTCTTAAAAAATATTCTCATCATTGATATATCAGCTTTGATATTTAAATCACCATATTGTAATTTCTGCACCTTTAAAGGGCACCCCCCTCCCCCAATATTATTAAATGTATGCTTCATATTTCATTTTAAATTCCTAAATTTGATCAATAAATTCAATTATTTCTAATAATAAGACACCATAGGGCTGTTACTCTAGGGGTTGATCAAATTAAATCATTTACACTGAAAAATTACAATTGCATGAAATAATGTTATGAAATTGATTTTAATTTACATATAAGAAAGAATGATGCTACTTTTAAACATTTAACACTAAACCGCCAGTAGGTGGTGGCAGGCGACCGTCTTAATGAGTAAAAAAGTTCGCCTTAGGTTTAACAACCTATACTAAATTAACTAAATTAAAGAAACTAAATTAACGACATAAGCTTAATTTAAAATGTCTTAGGAACTAGGATATTTAGAGGTGGATAAACGCAATTGAAAGGTGGATAAACGCACTTTGGAGGTGGGTAAACGCAATTCCCGAATATTGGGAGGTGCGTAAACGGCATTTGCGCATTTAGCCTTCACTACATCCCTGGGTGTATGACATCACAGTACTGATTCGAAAGCATGCAGTGTACTTTGATCACCTTGACGAAGCACTGGGGAGACCGGGGGCAATTGTAACTAACAGGGGGCAATTGTACCACACTCAATTCCTCCAATCAGAAACAAGCTAGAGTGATGACACTTAATCTGTACATGCCCAATAGGATTCTCTCTCTATCTGTGGAAAAGAAGCGTGACATTTTCAACTTTAGCAGAAGTTATTAACGACAAACTGATTTTGAGGTGTGAAAGTAATTTTTTGGATGTACAGTATTTTTCTTCTGCTGTCTAAAGTTTAGATGTCTGTCAATTTAAACTTGTATACATTTTATCCCTAGGTTATTGATTAAAAACGAACATAAACAACACTGTAACACTGTGTTACAGTTGCCCCCGAGCCACAAGGCCCATTGTAATAAGCTTGTTTGTGTGTGTTGACATACTTTTCTGTTAAAAAAATGAACATATTTCACTAAATTCTATTGTAAAACTTCATTTTAAAAGGGTGTATTAAAATAAATGTTTGTTCCAGTATTAACAAATCATCAATTAGCATTTTTTATATAAAATAATGTGTGTTTTATATGTGCTTGACAAAGTGGGAATATTATATAAACTCTTAAAATTAACAGCAGTAAAGTGATTACTTTGAGGTAGGCTTTTATTTGAGATAAAGTGGGTTAATAGGAGTTATTTCTCAGTGTTACAATTGCCCCCACACTGCATTTAATTGAATATTTTACTCTTGTTCTTATAAGTAAAAATATATAAATTGTATTATTAATTAGTGCACATATATATGTTTCTTGTATCAAAAGATAGTCTATCTCAAGTAGTTTGTGAGTTATTAAGGAAAATGTAAAATACGTTACAATTGCCCCGGGTCTCCCCTACAGACGATTGGTTTATGACATCACAGTCCTGATTCGAAAGCATACAGTATGATCTTGAAGCAGCACTGTACAGAGTACAGACGATTGGTGTATGACATCACAGTACTGATTTGAAAGCATACGTATGTCACGGGTGACAAAATCGCTTGGCGATCGGAACCCTCCTCAGAGTCGCAAGTTCCCTAGGGGAACGGATTGTGTGCAACACACCACTGCAGTTCCGGGCGTGATGGAACCATGCCCGCACTGATTAGCGCTAATGCCCTGCAGCTGCGAGAGAGAGAGGAGCGGCACTCACACAGGTTTCCTGTTTGACGAGTCAAGATAAACAAGATAAAAGGAGACAGACAGGAGGGAGAAAAGGGCTCAGACGGGGGAAACACAGACGGGGAAGACACAGATGGAGGAGGCTCAGATGGAGGACCCACTGACAAGGAAGGGACAGGGGAAAGGGAGAGACGCCCATTCAAGCTTGCTAGATCAGAGTGATTGTTTGTAGGAAGCCTGCTGGTCTGAGCTATCGACTGGATCTGTGCTGGGAAAGGAAAGAGCAAAGATAAGTGAACTGATTTTAACTTATGAACATTTAAACCGCTTGAAGAGGATACAGTGAGTGTGGATCTGACTGTTGGAGGAGCTATGTGTTTCAGAGTGTGTGGAGGAGGAATTGAAAGTGAAACCCCATATAAAGTGAGCACAACAAACAGAGCGAGGCCTCTGATCAGCCCTACCGTTAGCCCTATCCATGCTTACACGTTCGTGGAAGGATATTATATCTGCCCCCGTCAGAAGCCCAGAGTGATATAGTGAACTGAAGAGAGAGTACTGTGTACTGTGAGGATCCCCACCTGTTCTACTTGCTGTTTGAGCCCAGAAGCATACAGCACCACTGAGAGAGAGAGTACCCCGTACTGTGAAGAATCCTTACCTGCCATACTTATTGTATGAGTCCGGAAGTCTGCAGCACCGCTGGGGAAAAAGTAAGCTTTTAACCCACTGCTTCATTACCGTGCACCAACGAGAGTACCCTGTACTGTGAAGAATCCTTACCTGCCATAGTCTGGAAGTCTGCAGCACCGCTGGGGGAAAAGTAAGCTTTTAATCCACTGCTTCATTACCGTGC
Source organism: Pimephales promelas (assembly GCF_988280905.1). NCBI lineage: Eukaryota > Metazoa > Chordata > Actinopteri > Cypriniformes > Leuciscidae > Pimephales > Pimephales promelas. The sequence continues at coordinate 6,157,360 of NC_142793.1, forward strand.
ACCAACGAGAGTACCCTGTACTGTGAAGAATCCTTACCTGCCATACTTATTGTATGAGTCCGGAAGTCTGCAGCACCGCTGGGGGAAAAGTAAGCTTTTAATCCACTGCTTCATTACCGTGCACTAACGAGAGTACCCTGTACTGTGAAGAATCCTTACCTGCCATACTTACGGTATGAGTCTGGAAGTCTGCAGCACCGCTGGGGGAAGAGTAAGCTTTTAATCCACTGCTTCATTACCGTGCACTAACGAGAGTACCCTGTACTGTGAAGAATCCTTACCTGCCATACTTACTGTATGAGTCTGGAAGTCTGCAGCACCACTGGGGGAGAAGTAAGCTGCAACCCCCTGCTCCATTATCATGCATCCATGAGAGTATCTTAAACTGTGAGAAACCCTTGGTTCAATAAAGATTGTTACTCCTTTGAAACTTATCTCTGTCTCTGTGGTCCTCTGTTGTGTGCCTGTGGTGTCGGCTCCTCACGGTGGTGACTCGGTTAGAGGGGGGGTGGTTGGTCACCCGAGCGTTCCTCCCCTCGACCTGTGACATCAAAAGTGGCGTAGTCGGCAGGGTACACACCGTGAGTTGTAGCGGCCACAGGTACGCGATGGCGGACGAAGAGGTACCCATGGTAGGGTGGGCTGTGGTCCCGAGGGACCCCGAAGTTGAAGCCAGAGCGGCTCCGCCCTCGCCACCCCGACGACCTCCGTGGGATACCCAAGGACAGCCACTGGAGAGATATGGCAAATGGAATTGAGGAACGTCGGTTCTAGGGACTAGAACCGATTGGCAAGGGGGGGTGTCACGGGTGACAAAATCGCTTGGCGATCGGAACCCTCCTCAGAGTCGCAAGTTCCCTAGGGGAACGGATTGTGTGCAACACACCACTGCAGTTCCGGGCGTGATGGAACCATGCCCGCACTGATTAGCGCTAATGCCCTGCAGGTGCGAGAGAGAGAGGAGCGGCACTCACACAGGTTTCCTGTTTGACGAGTCAAGATAAACAAGATAAAAGGAGACAGACAGGAGGGAGAAAAGGGCTCAGACGGGGGAAACACAGACGGGGAAGACACAGATGGAGGAGGCTCAGATGGAGGACCCACTGACAAGGAAGGGACAGGGGAAAGGGAGAGACGCCCATTCAAGCTTGCTAGATCAGAGTGATTGTTTGTAGGAAGCCTGCTGGTCTGAGCTATCGACTGGATCTGTGCTGGGAAAGGAAAGAGCAAAGATAAGTGAACTGATTTTAACTTATGAACATTTAAACCGCTTGAAGAGGATACAGTGAGTGTGGATCTGACTGTTGGAGGAGCTATGTGTTTCAGAGTGTGTGGAGGAGGAATTGAAAGTGAAACCCCATGTAAAGTGAGCACAACAAACAGAGCGAGGCCTCTGATCAGCCCTACCGTTAGCCCTATCCATGCTTACACGTTCGTGGAAGGATATTATATCTGCCCCCGTCAGAAGCCCAGAGTGATATAGTGAACTGAAGAGAGAGTACTGTGTACTGTGAGGATCCCCACCTGTTCTACTTGCTGTTTGAGCCCAGAAGCATACAGCACCACTGAGAGAGAGAGTACCCCGTACTGTGAAGAATCCTTACCTGCCATACTTATTGTATGAGTCCGGAAGTCTGCAGCACCGCTGGGGAAAAAGTAAGCTTTTAACCCACTGCTTCATTACCGTGCACCAACGAGAGTACCCTGTACTGTGAAGAATCCTTACCTGCCATAGTCTGGAAGTCTGCAGCACCGCTGGGGGAAAAGTAAGCTTTTAATCCACTGCTTCATTACCGTGCACCAACGAGAGTACCCTGTACTGTGAAGAATCCTTACCTGCCATACTTATTGTATGAGTCCGGAAGTCTGCAGCACCGCTGGGGGAAAAGTAAGCTTTTAATCCACTGCTTCATTACCGTGCACTAACGAGAGTACCCTGTACTGTGAAGAATCCTTACCTGCCATACTTACGGTATGAGTCTGGAAGTCTGCAGCACCGCTGGGGGAAGAGTAAGCTTTTAATCCACTGCTTCATTACCGTGCACTAACGAGAGTACCCTGTACTGTGAAGAATCCTTACCTGCCATACTTACGGTATGAGTCTGGAAGTCTGCAGCACCGCTGGGGGAAGAGTAAGCTTTTAATCCACTGCTTCATTACCGTGCACCAACGAGAGTACCCTGTACTGTGAAGAATCCTTACCTGCCATACTTACTGTATGAGTCTGGAAGTCTGCAGCACCACTGGGGGAGAAGTAAGCTGCAACCCCCTGCTCCATTATCATGCATCCATGAGAGTATCTTAAACTGTGAGAAACCCTTGGTTCAATAAAGATTGTTACTCCTTTGAAACTTATCTCTGTCTCTGTGGTCCTCTGTTGTGTGCCTGTGGTGTCGGCTCCTCACGGTGGTGACTCGGTTAGAGGGGGGGTGGTTGGTCACCCGAGCGTTCCTCCCCTCGACCTGTGACACGTATGATCTTGAAGCAGCACTGTACAGAGTACAGACGATTGGTGTATGACATCACAGTACTGATTCGAAAGCAAACAGTATGATCTTGAAGCAGCACTGTACAGAGTACAGACGATTGGTGTATGACATCACAGTACTGTTTCGAAAGCATGATCTTGAAGCAGCCGAACAACCAATACTTATGAAAGTAATTGGATCAAACATAAAAAATTAAGTATTCCTAACTTTTCAACGTTTACTTAACATATGTGTGTAACAAAAAAATATAAGCTACTAGGTGCACTTAAATGTATGGATAAATAAAATAATAAAAAAACATAATGCATGTCAACTACTACAATAATTGCATCAAAATTAAGTAAATCGATTATATCAGTTTAAGTAACTGTATGAGCCACGTGATATAGGCTATGCAATTTCCCGTGATGCCTATCCAGACAAAAAAAATATGAAACACATGTGAAGACTTTGAGAAGCGGTAAGCTTAATTTTTGTACTTAGGCCTACACATGATCATTTATTGCATTTTTGGTCAAGAAATTTACTTTTAACTGAATTTCAGAATTGCTACAAATTTTGCATCAACAATTAGAAACGTTTCTTACGAATGCAAACATTTGTAGTCTACATGTTAACGAATGAAATAAGTGTTTTGCACGCGAGTAGCTATATATTGTGTTTTTTCAAAATATATGACCATGATGTTGGCTCGTATATGCATTAATGGTGTGTTTACACCGAACGCGAATTTAATTGCGATAGCAGAGTACATTCATAGTCAATGCAAAGACGCGAAGACGCATCATTCGCGCCGGGCATCGCGAATTGGGTGACTCGTTTGCCGCGAACGTCTTTCTCAGTAGAAAATTTTGAACTTGAGCGGGCTGCAGAAGATTCAAGCGTCTAACTAGACTTGACGTGTTTGACGCGTTCGGTGTGACCAATTCGGACTGCGCTCTCTCTCCCCCACGGATAGATTATAGGCCTACTTTATTAGCGAGTTGTTTTTGGATAAAACTAATGTACTTTGCATACTTACAAATTCCCATGTTCTCTATCTCTATAGGCCTACATGGATCGCGGGAAAGGGGGCCTTGGGCGCGGGTTAGCCTACTTTTGGTAACGTTAACATACAAATATTAATTTCGAAAGCACATTGCCTACAGCTCCGTGTGTGCACGATTTATCATTAAATAATGGCAATCTTGATTCTAGCACAATATTATTCCTAAATGACAGCATTAATTCAGTAAATTAAACCTTCAAAATTATTATCAAAATAAGTAAATACCCTTTAAACAAAACTTTAGCTTCAAATAAAGATTGTAGATCTTTACTGTTTTCCAGTAGTTACTGCTAAAATGTTTTTGAAGAGATTCGTTCATAACCTCTGGAGGAAAGTCATTAATTAACTTCTGTTTTGTTTAAATTAATAGATATTATTTAATAGACTATATTTTTTTATATTTATAGGTATTTAATAATGGACTAATTTGTTGCATTTAATTGTTTTTTTTATTGGTTTTTGAAAAAAATAATATATATAGGTTTTTGAAAAAAATAATATATATATATATATATATATAATTATATATATAGACACACACACACACACACACACACACACACACACACACTAAGATTGTTTAATATTTTTAAAAGAAGTCTCTTCTGCCCACCAAGCCTTCATTTCTTTGATCCAAGAAAAACTGTAATATTGTGACTATATTATTATTATTATTTTAACAACTATTTTCTATTTGAATATATTTTAAGATGCAATTTAAATAAATAATAAAGTGAAATGCTTTATTGTGTGTGATTTGCATGTTATTTATTTTAAGACATGTAAGCTGAAGATCTAAACTAAGTTAAAATGGTTGGTTCAACTGATTTAATTGTCTTATTTTATATATATAAATGAGCTTAAATTTTAAGTTAACAGAACTAAGATTTATTTTGATCTCACATGGCCTGCACTGTGTTGGATTTACTTAAAAGATATGTGCACATTTTTTGATACAAAAATGGTGCATATATATTTTAAGTAAATCCAACTCATCATTTTTTAGAGTGTGGACAATATGAAACTAAAACGACATAAGCTTAATTTAAAATGTCTTAGGAACTACTTGATATTTAGAGGTGGATAAACGTAATTGAAAGGTGGATAAACGCACTTTGGAGGTGCAAACGCAATTCCCGAATATTGGGAGGTGGGTAAATGGCATTTACGTGCATTTAGCCTCCACTACATCCCTGGGTATGACATCACAGTACTGATTCGAAAATATACAGTGATCAACTAGAAGCAGCACTATACAGAGTACAGACGATTGGTGTATGACATCACAGTACTGATTCGAAAGCATACAGCAGACAGTGATCGACAGCACTGTACAGAGTACAGACGATTGGTGTATGCAGAGGTGTAGTTGAAGAGGTGGGTAAACTATAAATTCTGGTGGACCAAGACATGGTCACCAGGTAAGGTGGGCCACTGCCTACCGGTGTATGTGTGTCTCCTGATGACATTGCTATATAGGGAGGGCTCGACATTAAGCCTTTTCATATGCTAAGTAAATCTGCCTTTCACTTGTCCGAGTAAAAAAGTTGCTTGTTCAGATTTTTTAAAAATTTGACTTATTCTTAAAAAATATTCTCATCATTGATATATCAGCTTTGATATTTAAATCACCATATTGTAATTTCTGCACCTTTAAAGGGCACCCCCCTCCCCCAATATTATTAAATGTATGCTTCATATTTCATTTTAAATTCCTAAATTTGATCAATAAATTCAATTATTTCTAATAATAAGACACCATAGGGCTGTTACTCTAGGGGTTGATCAAATTAAATCATTTACACTGAAAAATTACAATTGCATGAAATAATGTTATGAAATTGATTTTAATTTACATATAAGAAAGAATGATGCTACTTTTAAACATTTAACACTAAACCGCCAGTAGGTGGTGGCAGGCGACCGTCTTAATGAGTAAAAAAGTTCGCCTTAGGTTTAACAACCTATACTAAATTAACTAAATTAAAGAAACTAAATTAACGACATAAGCTTAATTTAAAATGTCTTAGGAACTAGGATATTTAGAGGTGGATAAACGCAATTGAAAGGTGGATAAACGCACTTTGGAGGTGGGTAAACGCAATTCCCGAATATTGGGAGGTGCGTAAACGGCATTTGCGCATTTAGCCTTCACTACATCCCTGGGTGTATGACATCACAGTACTGATTCGAAAGCATGCAGTGTACTTTGATCACCTTGACGAAGCACTGGGGAGACCGGGGGCAATTGTAACAGGGGGCAATTGTACCACACTCAATTCCTCCAATCAGAAACAAGCTAGAGTGATGACACTTAATCTGTACATGCCCAATAGGATTCTCTCTCTATCTGTGGAAAAGAAGCGTGACATTTTCAACTTTAGCAGAAGTTATTAACGACAAACTGATTTTGAGGTGTGAAAGTTATTTTTTGGATGTACAGTATTTTTCTTCTGCTGTCTAAAGTTTAGATGTCTGTCAATTTAAACTTGTATACATTTTATCCCTAGGTTATTGATTAAAAACGAACATAAACAGCACTGTAACACTGTGTTACAGTTGCCCCCGAGCCACAAGGCCCATTGTAATAAGCTTGTTTGTGTGTGTTGACATACTTTTCTGTTAAAAAAATGAACATATTTCACTAAATTCTATTGTAAAACTTCATTTTAAAAGGGTGTATTAAAATAAATGTTTGTTCCAGTATTAACAAATCATCAATTAGCATTTTTTATATAAAATAATGTGTGTTTTATATGTGCTTGACAAAGTGGGAATATTATATAAACTCTTAAAATTAACAGCAGTAAAGTGATTACTTTGAGGTAGGCTTTTATTTGAGATAAAGTGGGTTAATAGGAGTTATTTCTCAGTGTTACAATTGCCCCCACACTGCATTTAATTGAATATTTTAGTCTTGTTCTTATAAGTAAAAATATATAAATTGTATTATTAATTAGTGCACATATATATGTTTCTTGTATCAAAAGATGACTAGTCTATCTCAAGTAGTTTGTGAGTTATTAAGGAAAATGTAAAATACGTTACAATTGCCCCGGGTCTCCCCTACAGACGATTGGTTTATGACATCACAGTCCTGATTCGAAAGCATACAGTATGATCTTGAAGCAGCACTGTACAGAGTACAGACGATTGGTGTATGACATCACAGTACTGATTCAAAAGCAAACAGTATGATCTTGAAGCAGCACTGTACAGAGTACATACGATTGGTGTATGACATCACAGTACTGATTTGAAAGCATACGTATGATCTTGAAGCAGCACTGTACAGAGTACAGACGATTGGTGTATGACATCACAGTACTGATTCGAAAGCAAACAGTATGATCTTGAAGCAGCACTGTACAGAGTACAGACGATTGGTGTATGACATCACAGTACTGTTTCGAAAGCATGTATGATCTTGAAGCAGCCGAACAACCAATACTTATGAAAGTAATTGGATCAAACATAAAAAAATAAGTAGTCCTAACTTTTCAACGTTTACTTAACATATGTGTGTAACAAAAAAAATATAAGCTACTAGGTGCACTTAAATGTATGCATAAATAAAATAATAAAAAAACATAATGCATGTCAACTACTACAATAATTGCATCAAAATTAAGTAAATCGATTATATCAGTTTAAGTAACTGTATGAGCCACGTGATATAGGCTATGCAATTTCCCGTGATGCCTATCCAGACAAAAAAAATATGAAACACATGTGAAGACGTTGAGAAGCGGTAAGCTTAATTTTTGTACTTAGGCCTACACATGATCATTTATTGCATTTTTGGTCAAGAAATTTACTTTTAACTGAATTTCAGAATTGCTACAAATTTTGCATCAACAATTAGAAACGTTTCTTACGAATGCAAACATTTGTAGTCTACATGTTAACGAATGAAATAAGTGTTTTGCACGCGAGTAGCTATATATTGTGTTTTTTCAAAATATATGACCATGATGTTGGCTCGTATATGCATTAATGGTGTGTTTACACCGAACGCGAATTTAATTGCGATAGCAGAGTACATTCATAGTCAATGCAAAGACGCGAAGACGCATCATTCGCGCCGGGCGTCGCGAATTGGGTGACTCGTTTGCCGCGAACGTCTTTCTCAGTAGAAAATTTTGAACTTGAGCGGGCTGCAGAAGATTCAAGCGTCTAACTAGACTTGACGTGTTTGACGCGTTCGGTGTGACCAATTCGGACTGCGCTCTCTCTCCCCCACGGATAGATTATAGGCCTACTTTATTAGCGAGTTGTTTTTGGATAAAACTAATGTACTTTGCATACTTACAAATTCCCATGTTCTCTATCTCTATTGTCTATAGGCCTACATGGATCGCGGGAAAGGGGGCCTTGGGCGCGGGTTAGCCTACTTTTGGTAACGTTAACATACAAATATTAATTTCGAAAGCACATTGCCTACAGCTCCGTGTGTGCACGATTTATCATTAAATAATGGCAATCTTGATTCTAGCACAATATTATTCCTAAATGACAGCATTAATTCAGTAAATTAAACCTTCAAAATTATTATCAAAATAAGTAAATACCCTTTAAACAAAACTTTAGCTTCAAATAAAGATTGTAGATCTTTACTGTTTTCCAGTAGTTACTGCTAAAATGTTTTTGAAGAGATTCGTTCATAACCTCTGGAGGAAAGTCATTAATTAACTTCTGTTTTGTTTAAATTAATAGATATTATTTAATAGACTATTTTTTTATATTTATAGGTATTTAATAATGGACTAATTTGTTGCATTTAATTGTTTTTTTTTATTGGATTTTGAAAAAAATAATATATATATATATATATATATATATATATATATATATATATATATAATTATATATATATAGACACACACACACACACACACACACACACACACACACACACACACACACACACACACACACACACACACACACACACACACACTAAGATTGTTTAATATTTTTAAAAGAAGTCTCTTCTGCCCACCAAGCCTTCATTTCTTTGATCCAAGAAAAACTGTAATATTGTGACTATATTATTATTATTATTTTAACAACTATTTTCTATTTGAATATATTTTAAGATGCAATTTAAATAAATAATAAAGTGAAATGCTTTATTGTGTGTGATTTGCATGTTATTTATTTTAAGACATGTAAGCTGAAGATCTAAACTAAGTTAAAATGGTTGGTTCAACTGATTTAATTGTCTTATTTTATATATATAAATGAGCTTAAATTTTAAGTTAACAGAACTAAGATTTATTTTGATCTCACATGGCCTGCACTGTGTTGGATTTACTTAAAAGATATGTGCACATTTTTTGATACAAAAATGGTGCATATATATTTTAAGTAAATCCAACTCATCATTTTTTAGAGTGTGGACAATATGAAACTAAAACGACATAAGCTTAATTTAAAATGTCTTAGGAACTACTGGATATTTAGAGGTGGATAAACGTAATTGAAAGGTGGATAAACGCACTTTGGAGGTGCAAACGCAATTCCCGAATATTGGGAGGTGGGTAAATGGCATTTACGTGCATTTAGCCTCCACTACATCCCTGGGTATGACATCACAGTACTGATTCGAAAATATACAGTGATCAACTAGAAGCAGCACTATACAGAGTACAGACGATTGGTGTATGACATCACAGTACTGATTCGAAAGCATACAGCAGACAGTGATCGACAGCACTGTACAGAGTACAGACGATTGGTGTATGCAGAGGTGTAGTTGAAGAGGTGGGTAAACTATAAATTCTGGTGGACCGACCAAGACATGGTCACCAGGTAAGGTGGGCCACTGCCTACCGGTGTATGTGTGTCTCCTGATGACATTGCTATATAGGGAGGGCTCGACATTAAGCCTTTTCATATGCTAAGTAAATCTGCCTTTCACTTGTCCGAGTAAAAAAGTTGCTTGTTCAGATTTTTTAAAAATTTGACTTATTCTTAAAAAATATTCTCATCATTGATATATCAGCTTTGATATTTAAATCACCATATTGTAATTTCTGCACCTTTAAAGGGCACCCCCCTCCCCCAATATTATTAAATGTATGCTTCATATTTCATTTTAAATTCCTAAATTTGATCAATAAATTCAATTATTTCTAATAATAAGACACCATAGGGCTGTTACTCTAGGGGTTGATCAAATTAAATCATTTACACTGAAAAATTACAATTGCATGAAATAATGTTATGAAATTGATTTTAATTTACATATAAGAAAGAATGATGCTACTTTTAAACATTTAACACTAAACCGCCAGTAGGTGGTGGCAGGCGACCGTCTTAATGAGTAAAAAAGTTCGCCTTAGGTTTAACAACCTATACTAAATTAACTAAATTAAAGAAACTAAATTAACGACATAAGCTTAATTTAAAATGTCTTAGGAACTATATTTAGAGGTGGATAAACGCAATTGAAAGGTGGATAAACGCACTTTGGAGGTGGGTAAACGCAATTCCCGAATATTGGGAGGTGCGTAAACGGCATTTGCGCATTTAGCCTTCACTACATCCCTGGGTGTATGACATCACAGTACTGATTCGAAAGCATGCAGTGTACTTTGATCACCTTGACGAAGCACTGGGGAGACCGGGGGCAATTGTAACTAACAGGGGGCAATTGTACCACACTCAATTCCTCCAATCAGAAACAAGCTAGAGTGATGACACTTAATCTGTACATGCCCAATAGGATTCTCTCTCTATCTGTGGAAAAGAAGCGTGACATTTTCAACTTTAGCAGAAGTTATTAACGACAAACTGATTTTGAGGTGTGAAAGTTATTTTTTGGATGTACAGTATTTTTCTTCTGCTGTCTAAAGTTTAGATGTCTGTCAATTTAAACTTGTATACATTTTATCCCTAGGTTATTGATTAAAAACGAACATAAACAACACTGTAACACTGTGTTACAGTTGCCCCCGAGCCACAAGGCCCATTGTAATAAGCTTGTTTGTGTGTGTTGACATACTTTTCTGTTAAAAAAATGAACATATTTCACTAAATTCTATTGTAAAACTTCATTTTAAAAGGGTGTATTAAAATAAATGTTTGTTCCAGTATTAACAAATCATCAATTAGCATTTTTTATATAAAATAATGTGTGTTTTATATGTGCTTGACAAAGTGGGAATATTATATAAACTCTTAAAATTAACAGCAGTAAAGTGATTACTTTGAGGTAGGCTTTTATTTGAGATAAAGTGGGTTAATAGGAGTTATTTCTCAGTGTTACAATTGCCCCCACACTGCATTTAATTGAATATTTTAGTCTTGTTCTTATAAGTAAAAATATATAAATTGTATTATTAATTAGTGCACATATATATGTTTCTTGTATCAAAAGATAGTCTATCTCAAGTAGTTTGTGAGTTATTAAGGAAAATGTAAAATACGTTACAATTGCCCCGGGTCTCCCCTACAGACGATTGGTTTATGACATCACAGTCCTGATTCGAAAGCATACAGTATGATCTTGAAGCAGCACTGTACAGAGTACAGACGATTGGTGTATGACATCACAGTACTGATTCGAAAGCAAACAGTATGATCTTGAAGCAGCACTGTACAGAGTACATACGATTGGTGTATGACATCACAGTACTGATTTGAAAGCATGCGTATGATCTTGAAGCAGCACTGTACAGAGTACAGACGATTGGTGTATGACATCACAGTACTGATTCGAAAGCAAACAGTATGATCTTGAAGCAGCACTGTACAGAGTACAGACGATTGGTGTATGACATCACAGTACTGTTTCGAAAGCATGTATGATCTTGAAGCAGCCGAACAACCAATACTTATGAAAGTAATTGGATCAAACATAAAAAAATAAGTTTTCCTAACTTTTCAACGTTTACTTAACATATGTGTGTAACAAAAAAATATAAGCTACTAGGTGCACTTAAATGTATGCATAAATAAAATAATAAAAAAACATAATGCATGTCAACTACTACAATAATTGCATCAAAATTAAGTAAATCGATTATATCAGTTTAAGTAACTGTATGAGCCACGTGATATAGGCTAGGCAATTTCCCGTGATGCCTATCCAGACAAAAAAAATATGAAACACATGTGAAGACGTTGAGAAGCGGTAAGCTTATTTTTTGTACTTAGGCCTACACATGATCATTTATTGCATTTTTGGTCAAGAAATTTACTTTTAACTGAATTTCAGAATTGCTACAAATTTTGCATCAACAATTAGAAACGTTTCTTACGAATGCAAACATTTGTAGTCTACATGTTAACGAATGAAATAAGTGTTTTGCACGCGAGTAGCTATATATTGTGTTTTTTCAAAATATATGACCATGATGTTGGCTCGTATATGCATTAATGGTGTGTTTACACCGAACGCGAATTTAATTGCGATAGCAGAGTACATTCATAGTCAATGCAAAGACGCGAAGACGCATCATTCGCGCCGGGCGTCGCGAATTGGGTGACTCGTTTGCCGCGAACGTCTTTCTCAGTAGAAAATCTTGAACTTGAGCGGGCTGCAGAAGATTCAAGCGTCTAACTAGACTTGACGTGTTTGACGCGTTCGGTGTGACCAATTCGGACTGCGCTCTCTCTCCCCCACGGATAGATTATAGGCCTACTTTATTAGCGAGTTGTTTTTGGATAAAACTAATGTACTTTGCATACTTACAAATTCCCATGTTCTCTATCTCTATTGTCTATAGGCCTACATGGATCGCGGGAAAGGGGGCCTTGGGCGCGGGTTAGCCTACTTTTGGTAACGTTAACATACAAATATTAATTTCGAAAGCACATTGCCTACAGCTCCGTGTGTGCACGATTTATCATTAAATAATGGCAATCTTGATTCTAGCACAATATTATTCCTAAATGACAGCATTAATTCAGTAAATTAAACCTTCAAAATTATTATCAAAATAAGTAAATACCCATTAAACAAAACTTTAGCTTCAAATAAAGATTGTAGATCTTTACTGTTTTCCAGTAGTTACTGCTAAAATGTTTTTGAAGAGATTCGTTCATAACCTCTGGAGGAAAGTCATTAATTAACTTCTGTTTTGTTTAAATTAATAGATATTATTTAATAGACTATTTTTTTATATTTATAGGTATTTAATAATGGACTAATTTGTTGCATTTAATTGTTTTTTTTTTTATTGGTTTTTGAAAAAAATAATATATATATATATATATATATATATATATATATATATATATATATATAATTATATATATAGACACACACACACACACACACACACACACACTAAGATTGTTTAATATTTTTAAAAGAAGTCTCTTCTGCCCACCAAGCCTTCATTTCTTTGATCCAAGAAAAACTGTAATATTGTGACTCAATTATTATTATTATTTTAACAACTATTTTCTATTTGAATATATTTTAAGATGCAATTTAAATAAATAATAAAGTGAAATGCTTTATTGTGTGTGATTTGCATGTTATTTATTTTAAGACATGTAAGCTGAAGATCTAAACTAAGTTAAAATGGTTGGTTCAACTGATTTAATTGTCTTATTTTATATATATAAATGAGCTTAAATTTTAAGTTAACAGAACTAAGATTTATTTTGATCTCACATGGCCTGCACTGTGTTGGATTTACTTAAAAGATATGTGCACATTTTTTGATACAAAAATGGTGCATATATATTTTAAGTAAATCCAAATCATCATTTTTTAGAGTGTGGACAATATGAAACTAAAACGACTTAAGCTTAATTTAAAATGTCTTAGGAACTACTGGATATTTAGAGGTGGATAAACGTAATTGAAATGTGGATAAACGCACTTTGGAGGTGCAAACGCAATTCCCGAATATTGGGAGGTGGGTAAATGGCATTTACGTGCATTTAGCCTCCACTACATCCCTGGGTATGACATCACAGTACTGATTCGAAAATATACAGTGATCAACTAGAAGCAGCACTATACAGAGTACAGACGATTGGTGTATGACATCACAGTACTGATTCGAAAGCATACAGCAGACAGTGATCGACAGCACTGTACAGAGTACAGACGATTGGTGTATGCAGAGGTGTAGTTGAAGAGGTGGGTAAACTATAAATTCTGGTGGACCAAGACATGGTCACCAGGTAAGGTGGGCCACTGCCTACCGGTGTATGTGTGTCTCCTGATGACATTGCTATATAGGGAGGGCTCGACATTAAGCCTTTTCATATGCTAAGTAAATCTGCCTTTCACTTGTCCGAGTAAAAAAGTTGCTTGTTCAGATTTTTTAAAAATTTGACTTATTCTTAAAAAATATTCTCATCATTGATATATCAGCTTTGATATTTAAATCACCATATTGTAATTTCTGCACCTTTAAAGGGCACCCCCCTCCCCCAATATTATTAAATGTATGCTTCATATTTCATTTTAAATTCCTAAATTTGATCAATAAATTCAATTATTTCTAATAATAAGACACCATAGGGCTGTTACTCTAGGGGTTGATCAAATTAAATCATTTACACTGAAAAATTTCAATTGCATGAAATAATGTTATGAAATTGATTTTAATTTACATATAAGAAAGAATGATGCTACTTTTAAACATTTAACACTAAACCGCCAGTAGGTGGTGGCAGGCGACCGTCTTAATGAGTGAAAAAGTTCGCCTTAGGTTTAACAACCTAAACTAAATTAACTAAATTAAAGAAACTAAATTAACGACATAAGCTTAATTTAAAATGTCTTAGGAACTAGGATATTTAGAGGTGGATAAACGCAATTGAAAGGTGGATAAACGCACTTTGGAGGTGGGTAAACGCAATTCCCGAATATTGGGAGGTGCGTAAACGGCATTTGCGCATTTAGCCTTCACTACATCCCTGGGTGTATGACATCACAGTACTGATTCGAAAGCATGCAGTGTACTTTGATCACCTTGACGAAGCACTGGGGAGACCGGGGGCAATTGTAACAGGGGGCAATTGTACCACACTCAATTCCTCCAATCAGAAACAAGCTAGAGTGATGACACTTAATCTGTACATGCCCAATAGGATTCTCTCTCTATCTGTGGAAAAGAAGCGTGACATTTTCAACTTTAGCAGAAGTTATTAACGACAAACTGATTTTGAGGTGTGAAAGTTATTTTTTGGATGTACAGTATTTTTCTTCTGCTGTCTAAAGTTTAGATGTCTGTCAATTTAAACTTGTATACATTTTATCCCTAGGTTATTGATTAAAAACGAACATAAACAACACTGTAACACTGTGTTACAGTTGCCCCCGAGCCACAAGGCCCATTGTAATAAGCTTGTTTGTGTGTGTTGACATACTTTTCTGTTAAAAAAATGAACATATTTCACTAAATTCTATTGTAAAACTTCATTTTAAAAGGGTGTATTAAAATAAATGTTTGTTCCAGTATTAACAAATCATCAATTAGCATTTTTTATATAAAATAATGTGTGTTTTATATGTGCTTGACAAAGTGGGAATATTATATAAACTCTTCAAATTAACAGCAGTAAAGTGATTACTTTGAGGTAGGCTTTTATTTGAGATAAAGTGGGTTAATAGGAGTTATTTCTCAGTGTTACAATTGCCCCCACACTGCATTTAATTGAATATTTTAGTCTTGTTCTTATAAGTAAAAATATATAAATTGTATTATTAATTAGTGCACATATATATGTTTCTTGTATCAAAAGATGACTAGTCTATCTCAAGTAGTTTGTGAGTTATTAAGGAAAATGTAAAATACGTTACAATTGCCCCGGGTCTCCCCTACAGACGATTGGTTTATGACATCACAGTCCTGATTCGAAAGCATACAGTATGATCTTGAAGCAGCACTGTACAGAGTACAGACGATTGGTGTATGACATCACAGTACTGATTCAAAAGCAAACAGTATGATCTTGAAGCAGCACTGTACAGAGTACATACGATTGGTGTATGACATCACAGTACTGATTTGAAAGCATACGTATGATCTTGAAGCAGCACTGTACAGAGTACAGACGATTGGTGTATGACATCACAGTACTGATTCGAAAGCAAACAGTATGATCTTGAAGCAGCACTGTACAGAGTACAGACGATTGGTGTATGACATCACAGTACTGTTTCGAAAGCATGTATGATCTTGAAGCAGCCGAACAACCAATACTTATGAAAGTAATTGGATCAAACATAAAAAAATAAGTATTCCTAACTTTTCAACGTTTACTTAACATATGTGTGTAACAAAAAAAATATAAGCTACTAGGTGCACTTAAATGTATGCATAAATAAAATAATAAAAAAACATAATGCATGTCAACTACTACAATAATTGCATCAAAATTAAGTAAATCGATTATATCAGTTTAAGTAACTGTATGAGCCACGTGATATAGGCTATGCAATTTCCCGTGATGCCTATCCAGACAAAAAAAATATGAAACACATGTGAAGACGTTGAGAAGCGGTAAGCTTAATTTTTGTACTTAGGCCTACACATGATCATTTATTGCATTTTTGGTCAAGAAATTTACTTTTAACTGAATTTCAGAATTGCTACAAATTTTGCATCAACAATTAGAAACGTTTCTTACGAATGCAAACATTTGTAGTCTACATGTTAACGAATGAAATAAGTGTTTTGCACGCGAGTAGCTATATATTGTGTTTTTTCAAAATATATGACCATGATGTTGGCTCGTATATGCATTAATGGTGTGTTTACACCGAACGCGAATTTAATTGCGATAGCAGAGTACATTCATAGTCAATGCAAAGACGCGAAGACGCATCATTCGCGCCGGGCGTCGCGAATTGGGTGACTCGTTTGCCGCGAACGTCTTTCTCAGTAGAAAATTTTGAACTTGAGCGGGCTGCAGAAGATTCAAGCGTCTAACTAGACTTGACGTGTTTGACGCGTTCGGTGTGACCAATTCGGACTGCGCTCTCTCTCCCCCACGGATAGATTATAGGCCTACTTTATTAGCGAGTTGTTTTTGGATAAAACTAATGTACTTTGCATACTTACAAATTCCCATGTTCTCTATCTCTATTGTCTATAGGCCTACATGGATCGCGGGAAAGGGGGCCTTGGGCGCGGGTTAGCCTACTTTTGGTAACGTTAACATACAAATATTAATTTCGAAAGCACATTGCCTACAGCTCCGTGTGTGCACGATTTATCATTAAATAATGGCAATCTTGATTCTAGCACAATATTATTCCTAAATGACAGCATTAATTCAGTAAATTAAACCTTCAAAATTATTATCAAAATAAGTAAATACCCTTTAAACAAAACTTTAGCTTCAAATAAAGATTGTAGATCTTTACTGTTTTCCAGTAGTTACTGCTAAAATGTTTTTGAAGAGATTCGTTCATAACCTCTGGAGGAAAGTCATTAATTAACTTCTGTTTTGTTTAAATTAATAGATATTATTTAATAGACTATTTTTTTATATTTATAGGTATTTAATAATGGACTAATTTGTTGCATTTAATTGTTTTTTTTTTTATTGGTTTTTGAAAAAAATAATATATATATATATATATATATATATATATATAATTATATATATAGACACACACACACACACACACACACACACACACACACACACACACACACACACTAAGATTGTTTAATATTTTTAAAAGAAGTCTCTTCTGCCCACCAAGCCTTCATTTCTTTGATCCAAGAAAAACTGTAATATTGTGACTATATTATTATTATTATTATTTTAACAACTATTTTCTATTTGAATATATTTTAAGATGCAATTTAAATAAATAATAAAGTGAAATGCTTTATTGTGTGTGATTTGCATGTTATTTATTTTAAGACATGTAAGCTGAAGATCTAAACTAAGTTAAAATGGTTGGTTCAACTGATTTAATTGTCTTATTTTATATATATAAATGAGCTTAAATTTTAAGTTAACAGAACTAAGATTTATTTTGATCTCACATGGCCTGCACTGTGTTGGATTTACTTAAAAGATATGTGCACATTTTTTGATACAAAAATGGTGCATATATATTTTAAGTAAATCCAAATCATCATTTTTTAGAGTGTGGACAATATGAAACTAAAACGACATAAGCTTAATTTAAAATGTCTTAGGAACTACTGGATATTTAGAGGTGGATAAACGTAATTGAAATGTGGATAAACGCACTTTGGAGGTGCAAACGCAATTCCCGAATATTGGGAGGTGGGTAAATGGCATTTACGTGCATTTAGCCTCCACTACATCCCTGGGTATGACATCACAGTACTGATTCGAAAATATACAGTGATCAACTAGAAGCAGCACTATACAGAGTACAGACGATTGGTGTATGACATCACAGTACTGATTCGAAAGCATACAGCAGACAGTGATCGACAGCACTGTACAGAGTACAGACGATTGGTGTATGCAGAGGTGTAGTTGAAGAGGTGGGTAAACTATAAATTCTGGTGGACCAAGACATGGTCACCAGGTAAGGTGGGCCACTGCCTACCGGTGTATGTGTGTCTCCTGATGACATTGCTATATAGGGAGGGCTCGACATTAAGCCTTTTCATATGCTAAGTAAATCTGCCTTTCACTTGTCCGAGTAAAAAAGTTGCTTGTTCAGATTTTTTAAAAATTTGACTTATTCTTAAAAAATATTCTCATCATTGATATATCAGCTTTGATATTTAAATCACCATATTGTAATTTCTGCACCTTTAAAGGGCACCCCCCTCCCCCAATATTATTAAATGTATGCTTCATATTTCATTTTAAATTCCTAAATTTGATCAATAAATTCAATTATTTCTAATAATAAGACACCATAGGGCTGTTACTCTAGGGGTTGATCAAATTAAATCATTTACACTGAAAAATTACAATTGCATGAAATAATGTTATGAAATTGATTTTAATTTACATATAAGAAAGAATGATGCTACTTTTAAACATTTAACACTAAACCGCCAGTAGGTGGTGGCAGGCGACCGTCTTAATGAGTGAAAAAGTCCGCCTTAGGTTTAACAACCTATACTAAATTAACTAAATTAAAGAAACTAAATTAACGACATAAGCTTAATTTAAAATGTCTTAGGAACTAGGATATTTAGAGGTGGATAAACGCAATTGAAAGGTGGATAAACGCACTTTGGAGGTGGGTAAACGCAATTCCCGAATATTGGGAGGTGCGTAAACGGCATTTGCGCATTTAGCCTTCACTACATCCCTGGGTGTATGACATCACAGTACTGATTCGAAAGCATGCAGTGTACTTTGATCACCTTGACGAAGCACTGGGGAGACCGGGGGCAATTGTAACAGGGGGCAATTGTACCACACTCAATTCCTCCAATCAGAAACAAGCTAGAGTGATGACACTTAATCTGTACATGCCCAATAGGATTCTCTCTCTATCTGTGGAAAAGAAGCGTGACATTTTCAACTTTAGCAGAAGTTATTAACGACAAACTGATTTTGAGGTGTGAAAGTTATTTTTTGGATGTACAGTATTTTTCTTCTGCTGTCTAAAGTTTAGATGTCTGTCAATTTAAACTTGTATACATTTTATCCCTAGGTTATTGATTAAAAACGAACATAAACAACACTGTAACACTGTGTTACAGTTGCCCCCGAGCCACAAGGCCCATTGTAATAAGCTTGTTTGTGTGTGTTGACATACTTTTCTGTTAAAAAAATGAACATATTTCACTAAATTCTATTGTAAAACTTCATTTTAAAAGGGTGTATTAAAATAAATGTTTGTTCCAGTATTAACAAATCATCAATTAGCATTTTTTATATAAAATAATGTGTGTTTTATATGTGCTTGACAAAGTGGGAATATTATATAAACTCTTAAAATTAACAGCAGTAAAGTGATTACTTTGAGGTAGGCTTTTATTTGAGATAAAGTGGGTTAATAGGAGTTATTTTTCAGTGTTACAATTGCCCCCACACTGCATTTAATTGAATATTTTAGTCTTGTTCTTATAAGTAAAAATATATAAATTGTATTATTAATTAGTGCACATATATATGTTTCTTGTATCAAAAGATAGTCTATCTCAAGTAGTTTGTGAGTTATTAAGGAAAATGTAAAATACGTTACAATTGCCCCGGGTCTCCCCTACAGACGATTGGTTTATGACATCACAGTCCTGATTCGAAAGCATACAGTATGATCTTGAAGCAGCACTGTACAGAGTACAGACGATTGGTGTATGACATCACAGTACTGATTCGAAAGCAAACAGTATGATCTTGAAGCAGCACTGTACAGAGTACATACGATTGGTGTATGACATCACAGTACTGATTTGAAAGCATGCGTATGATCTTGAAGCAGCACTGTACAGAGTACAGACGATTGGTGTATGACATCACAGTACTGATTCGAAAGCAAACAGTATGATCTTGAAGCAGCACTGTACAGAGTACAGACGATTGGTGTATGACATCACAGTACTGTTTCGAAAGCATGTATGATCTTGAAGCAGCCGAACAACCAATACTTATGAAAGTAATTGGATCAAACATAAAAAAATAAGTTTTCCTAACTTTTCAACGTTTACTTAACATATGTGTGTAACAAAAAAATATAAGCTACTAGGTGCACTTAAATGTATGCATAAATAAAATAATAAAAAAACATAATGCATGTCAACTACTACAATAATTGCATCAAAATTAAGTAAATCGATTATATCAGTTTAAGTAACTGTATGAGCCACGTGATATAGGCTAGGCAATTTCCCGTGATGCCTATCCAGACAAAAAAAATATGAAACACATGTGAAGACGTTGAGAAGCGGTAAGCTTATTTTTTGTACTTAGGCCTACACATGATCATTTATTGCATTTTTGGTCAAGAAATTTACTTTTAACTGAATTTCAGAATTGCTACAAATTTTGCATCAACAATTAGAAACGTTTCTTACGAATGCAAACATTTGTAGTCTACATGTTAACGAATGAAATAAGTGTTTTGCACGCGAGTAGCTATATATTGTGTTTTTTCAAAATATATGACCATGATGTTGGCTCGTATATGCATTAATGGTGTGTTTACACCGAACGCGAATTTAATTGCGATAGCAGAGTACATTCATAGTCAATGCAAAGACGCGAAGACGCATCATTCGCGCCGGGCGTCGCGAATTGGGTGACTCGTTTGCCGCGAACGTCTTTCTCAGTAGAAAATCTTGAACTTGAGCGGGCTGCAGAAGATTCAAGCGTCTAACTAGACTTGACGTGTTTGACGCGTTCGGTGTGACCAATTCGGACTGCGCTCTCTCTCCCCCACGGATAGATTATAGGCCTACTTTATTAGCGAGTTGTTTTTGGATAAAACTAATGTACTTTGCATACTTACAAATTCCCATGTTCTCTATCTCTATTGTCTATAGGCCTACATGGATCGCGGGAAAGGGGGCCTTGGGCGCGGGTTAGCCTACTTTTGGTAACGTTAACATACAAATATTAATTTCGAAAGCACATTGCCTACAGCTCCGTGTGTGCACGATTTATCATTAAATAATGGCAATCTTGATTCTAGCACAATATTATTCCTAAATGACAGCATTAATTCAGTAAATTAAACCTTCAAAATTATTATCAAAATAAGTAAATACCCATTAAACAAAACTTTAGCTTCAAATAAAGATTGTAGATCTTTACTGTTTTCCAGTAGTTACTGCTAAAATGTTTTTGAAGAGATTCGTTCATAACCTCTGGAGGAAAGTCATTAATTAACTTCTGTTTTGTTTAAATTAATAGATATTATTTAATAGACTATTTTTTTATATTTATAGGTATTTAATAATGGACTAATTTGTTGCATTTAATTGTTTTTTTTTTTATTGGTTTTTGAAAAAAATAATATATATATATATATATATATATATATATATAATTATATATATAGACACACACACACACACACACACACACACACACACTAAGATTGTTTAATATTTTTAAAAGAAGTCTCTTCTGCCCACCAAGCCTTCATTTCTTTGATCCAAGAAAAACTGTAATATTGTGACTCAATTATTATTATTATTTTAACAACTATTTTCTATTTGAATATATTTTAAGATGCAATTTAAATAAATAATAAAGTGAAATGCTTTATTGTGTGTGATTTGCATGTTATTTATTTTAAGACATGTAAGCTGAAGATCTAAACTAAGTTAAAATGGTTGGTTCAACTGATTTAATTGTCTTATTTTATATATATAAATGAGCTTAAATTTTAAGTTAACAGAACTAAGATTTATTTTGATCTCACATGGCCTGCACTGTGTTGGATTTACTTAAAAGATATGTGCACATTTTTTGATACAAAAATGGTGCATATATATTTTAAGTAAATCCAAATCATCATTTTTTAGAGTGTGGACAATATGAAACTAAAACGACATAAGCTTAATTTAAAATGTCTTAGGAACTACTGGATATTTAGAGGTGGATAAACGTAATTGAAATGTGGATAAACGCACTTTGGAGGTGCAAACGCAATTCCCGAATATTGGGAGGTGGGTAAATGGCATTTACGTGCATTTAGCCTCCACTACATCCCTGGGTATGACATCACAGTACTGATTCGAAAATATACAGTGATCAACTAGAAGCAGCACTATACAGAGTACAGACGATTGGTGTATGACATCACAGTACTGATTCGAAAGCATACAGCAGACAGTGATCGACAGCACTGTACAGAGTACAGACGATTGGTGTATGCAGAGGTGTAGTTGAAGAGGTGGGTAAACTATAAATTCTGGTGGACCAAGACATGGTCACCAGGTAAGGTGGGCCACTGCCTACCGGTGTATGTGTGTCTCCTGATGACATTGCTATATAGGGAGGGCTCGACATTAAGCCTTTTCATATGCTAAGTAAATCTGCCTTTCACTTGTCCGAGTAAAAAAGTTGCTTGTTCAGATTTTTTAAAAATTTGACTTATTCTTAAAAAATATTCTCATCATTGATATATCAGCTTTGATATTTAAATCACCATATTGTAATTTCTGCACCTTTAAAGGGCACCCCCCTCCCCCAATATTATTAAATGTATGCTTCATATTTCATTTTAAATTCCTAAATTTGATCAATAAATTCAATTATTTCTAATAATAAGACACCATAGGGCTGTTACTCTAGGGGTTGATCAAATTAAATCATTTACACTGAAAAATTTCAATTGCATGAAATAATGTTATGAAATTGATTTTAATTTACATATAAGAAAGAATGATGCTACTTTTAAACATTTAACACTAAACCGCCAGTAGGTGGTGGCAGGCGACCGTCTTAATGAGTGAAAAAGTTCGCCTTAGGTTTAACAACCTATACTAAATTAACTAAATTAAAGAAACTAAATTAACGACATAAGCTTAATTTAAAATGTCTGAGGAACTAGGATATTTAGAGGTGGATAAACGCAATTGAAAGGTGGATAAACGCACTTTGGAGGTGGGTAAACGCAATTCCCGAATATTGGGAGGTGCGTAAACGGCATTTGCGCATTTAGCCTTCACTACATCCCTGGGTGTATGACATCACAGTACTGATTCGAAAGCATGCAGTGTACTTTGATCACCTTGACGAAGCACTGGGGAGACCGGGGGCAATTGTAACAGGGGGCAATTGTACCACACTCAATTCCTCCAATCAGAAACAAGCTAGAGTGATGACACTTAATCTGTACATGCCCAATAGGATTCTCTCTCTATCTGTGGAAAAGAAGCGTGACATTTTCAACTTTAGCAGAAGTTATTAACGACAAACTGATTTTGAGGTGTGAAAGTTATTTTTTGGATGTACAGTATTTTTCTTCTGCTGTCTAAAGTTTAGATGTCTGTCAATTTAAACTTGTATACATTTTATCCCTAGGTTATTGATTAAAAACGAACATAAACAACACTGTAACACTGTGTTACAGTTGCGCCCGAGCCACAAGGCCCATTGTAATAAGCTTGTTTGTGTGTGTTGACATACTTTTCTGTTAAAAAAATGAACATATTTCACTAAATTCTATTGTAAAACTTCATTTTAAAAGGGTGTATTAAAATAAATGTTTGTTCCAGTATTAACAAATCATCAATTAGCATTTTTTATATAAAATAATGTGTGTTTTATATGTGCTTGACAAAGTGGGAATATTATATAAACTCTTAAAATTAACAGCAGTAAAGTGATTACTTTGAGGTAGGCTTTTATTTGAGATAAAGTGGGTTAATAGGAGTTATTTCTCAGTGTTACAATTGCCCCCACACTGCATTTAATTGAATATTTTAGTCTTGTTCTTATAAGTAAAAATATATAAATTGTATTATTAATTAGTGCACATATATATGTTTCTTGTATCAAAAGATAGTCTATCTCAAGTAGTTTGTGAGTTATTAAGGAAAATGTAAAATACGTTACAATTGCCCCGGGTCTCCCCTACAGACGATTGGTTTATGACATCACAGTCCTGATTCGAAAGCATACAGTATGATCTTGAAGCAGCACTGTACAGAGTACAGACGATTGGTGTATGACATCACAGTACTGATTCGAAAGCAAACAGTATGATCTTGAAGCAGCACTGTACAGAGTACATACGATTGGTGTATGACATCACAGTACTGATTTGAAAGCATGCGTATGATCTTGAAGCAGCACTGTACAGAGTACAGACGATTGGTGTATGACATCACAGTACTGATTCGAAAGCAAACAGTATGATCTTGAAGCAGCACTGTACAGAGTACAGACGATTGGTGTATGACATCACAGTACTGTTTCGAAAGCATGTATGATCTTGAAGCAGCCGAACAACCAATACTTATGAAAGTAATTGGATCAAACATAAAAAAATAAGTTTTCCTAACTTTTCAACGTTTACTTAACATATGTGTGTAACAAAAAAATATAAGCTACTAGGTGCACTTAAATGTATGCATAAATAAAATAATAAAAAAACATAATGCATGTCAACTACTACAATAATTGCATCAAAATTAAGTAAATCGATTATATCAGTTTAAGTAACTGTATGAGCCACGTGATATAGGCTATGCAATTTCCCGTGATGCCTATCCAGACAAAAAAAATATGAAACACATGTGAAGACGTTGAGAAGCGGTAAGCTTAATTTTTGTACTTAGGCCTACACATGATCATTTATTGCATTTTTGGTCAAGAAATTTACTTTTAACTGAATTTCAGAATTGCTACAAATTTTGCATCAACAATTAGAAACGTTTCTTACGAATGCAAACATTTGTAGTCTACATGTTAACGAATGAAATAAGTGTTTTGCACGCGAGTAGCTATATATTGTGTTTTTTCAAAATATATGACCATGATGTTGGCTCGTATATGCATTAATGGTGTGTTTACACCGAACGCGAATTTAATTGCGATAGCAGAGTACATTCATAGTCAATGCAAAGACGCGAAGACGCATCATTCGCGCCGGGCGTCGCGAATTGGGTGACTCGTTTGCCGCGAACGTCTTTCTCAGTAGAAAATCTTGAACTTGAGCGGGCTGCAGAAGATTCAAGCGTCTAACTAGACTTGACGTGTTTGACACGTTCGGTGTGACCAATTCGGACTGCGCTCTCTCTCCCCCACGGATAGATTATAGGCCTACTTTATTAGCGAGTTGTTTTTGGATAAAACTAATGTACTTTGCATACTTACAAATTCCCATGTTCTCTATCTCTATTGTCTATAGGCCTACATGGATCGCGGGTTAGCCTACTTTTGGTAACGTTAACATACAAATATTAATTTCGAAAGCACATTGCCTACAGCTCCGTGTGTGCACGATTTATCATTAAATAATGGCAATCTTGATTCTAGCACAATATTATTCCTAAATGACAGCATTAATTCAGTAAATTAAACCTTCAAAATTATTATCAAAATAAGTAAATACCCTTTAAACAAAACTTTAGCTTCAAATAAAGATTGTAGATCTTTACTGTTTTCCAGTAGTTACTGCTAAAATGTTTTTGAAGAGATTCGTTCATAACCTCTGGAGGAAAGTCATTAATTAACTTCTGTTTTGTTTAAATTAATAGATATTATTTAATAGACTATTTTTTTATATTTATAGGTATTTAATAATGGACTAATTTGTTGCATTTAATTGTTTTTTTTTATTGGTTTTTGAAAAAAATAATATATATATATATATATATGTCACTCGTGACAATCGAGGGGGGGGGGGGGGGGGCGGAACTATTATTTTGTGCCTTCGTTCCCATGGGGAACATTTCCGGGGGGGGGGGGGGGGGGGACCTAAGACTTCTCCGGTTCCTATTTGATGTACAGCAGGTGCGCATTGTGAGCGCGTCGATCGCTGATTGGCGCACACGTCATACCAGCACAGTTGAAAAGGTCTTTGGTTGGTGAGCGGGGAAAAGGGAGAGGCAGAAAAGGAACGACGTGTCTGAGCTGGGAAGTCCTCGACGAGTGAAAGAGTGCAACAGAGAGAGAAGTGACATACATTGGGCTGGAGCAAGCGGTATGAGGAATGATTATGACTATGTGGGCTGGTGTATGGAATTAATGATTGCCTACAGTATTGCTGCAGGAGCACCTCATTGATGAAGATAGAAGAGACGCCGTACTGAAGCCTGATTTGTGAGTGGAATGATTTTGATCTCTTAAAGTTATTCACGTGTGTTTTGCCTGTGTGGATTGCAGTGTGCACGAAGGTGGAAGTGTAATGCTTAGGCTACGGTGGTCTGTACTGATTCATCTCCCTATGAACGTCAGGGAAGAGAAGTATTACTGAACCTGGTTTCTGCCATTATTCACCATTGAACATTGTAAGGATACAGCTTCAGCTAAGCCACTCCGCCAGTTATCTACCATTGAATGATCATCTCGATGGAGAATTAACACCAGTGATTGTACTCCTTATAGCACTCTGACCTTTTTCATTCTCTCTGCCTGAGCCCCACAGAGAAGCGGATACGCTGTGAACACGCCGCTGAGCCACCGAGCCCCATTCTTTCTGCCTGAGCCCCACAGAGAAGCAGTATCGCTGCAGATACGTCGGTGAGCACCCTGACCTTTTTCATTCTCTCTGCCTGAGCCCCACAGAGAAGCGGATACGCTGTGAACACGCCGCTGAGCAACCGAGCCCCATTCTTTCTGCCTGAGCCCCACAGAGAAGCAGTATCGCTGCAGATACGTTGGTGAGCACCCTGACCTTTTTTTATTCTCTCTGCCTGAGCCCCACAGAGAAGCGGATACGCTGTGAACACGCCGCTGAGCAACCGAGCCCCATTCTTTCTGCCTGAGCCCCTCAGAGAAGCAGTATTGCTGCAGTTACGTCGGTGAGCACTCTGACCCTTTTCATTCTCTCTGCCTGAGCCCCACAGAGAAGCGGATACGCTGTGAACACGCCGCTGAGCAACCGAGCCCCATTCTTTCTGCCTGAGCCCCACAAAGAAGCAGTATTGCTGCAGATACGTCGGTGAGCACCCTGACCTTTTTCATTCTCTCTGCCTGAGCCCCACAGAGAAGCGGATACGCTGTGAACACGCCGCTGAGCAACCGAGCCCCATTCTTTCTGCCTGAGCCCCACAGAGAAGCAGTATCGCTGCAGATACGTCGGTGAGCACCCTGACCTTTTTCATTCTCTCTGCCTGAGCCCCACAGAGAAGCGGATACGCTGTGAACACGCCGCTGAGCAACCGAGCCCCATTCTTTCTGCCTGAGCTCCACAGAGAAGCAGTATCGCTGCAGTTATGTCGGTGAGCACCCTGACCTTTTTCATTCTCTCTGCCTGAGCCCCACAGAGAAGCGGATACGCTGTGAACACGCCGCTGAGCAATCGAGCCCCATTCTTTCTGCCTGAGCTCCACAGAGAAGCAGTATCGCTGCAGTTATGTCGGTGAGCACTCTGACCTTTTTCATTCTCTCTGCCTGAGCCCCACAGAGAAGCGGATACGCTGTGAACACGCCGCTGAGCAACCGAGCCCCATTCTTTCTGCCTGAGCCCCACAGAGAAGCAGTATTGCTGCAGTTACGTCGGTGAGCACTCTGACCTTTTCATCCTCTCTGCCTGAGCCCCACAGAGAAGCAGTTGCACCGCTGAACAACCGAGCCTCATTCGTTCTGCCTGAGCCCCACAGAGAAGCAGTATCGCTGCAGTTACCTCGGTGAGCACTCTGACCCTGTTCATTCTCTCTGCCCGAGCCCCACAGAGAAGCAGTTTCGCTGCAGCTACGTCAGTGAGCACCCCGACTTCTTCATTCTTTCTGCCTGAGCCCCACGGAGAAGCAGACACGCTGTGTACACGCCGCTGAGTAACCGAGCTCCATTCTCTCTGCCTGAGCTTCACAGAGCAGTCACGTCGACGAAGATCTTCCTTGTGGGAATAGAGTACGGATTCCAGTGGTCTCCAATCCTGTCCAGGCCTACACGACGAAACCATCTGCTCAACATTCTTGAACTTTTAAAATAAATAAAACTTCCCTCTTAATCTGCTCATTGGTCTCTTTGTCCGTTCATTGGTGTCCTTGTGGTGTCGGCTCCTCGCGGTGGGGTGTAGGTCCGTCCGGGTGTGGGTCGGACCATCCCGGGGCGGTGACATAAGTGGCGTAGTCGGAAGGATACACCCACCGGGAGTTGTAGCGGCCACAGGGTCACGATGGCGGATGAAGAGGTGCCAGTGGGACGGACACAGGTCATGCCTGTATTCATGGGAGCTCCCTGGGCTCAGCGATATGGGGGACCGGGATCTGAGCTGGGTCTCCAGGAATGGAAAATGCAGATTACGTACCTGGCAGGTTTGCAAGGGCTGAGCGACCCGCAGAAGATTCAGTTTGTCCTTGGGTCCCTAGAAGGGGAAGCGAAACGAGAAGTTATGGCAGCACCCGAAGTTGTGCGAGCTACTGCCAAGGCCATCTTTGATTTTCTGACCGAGCTCTATGGAGATGTTACCCCGGTGGCTGTCCTTAGAGCCCAGTTTTTTAATTATCGTCAAGGACCCAGGCAAACTCTGCGGGCTTACTCTCTGAAACTGAGAGAACAATTCTCCCGGTTGAGGGGACGAACAGACCATGGACTGGGAGAAGGGGAGACTTTGCTGCGAGACCAGTTTGTCCTGGGGCTTCGCGATGGGCCGGTTCGACAGAGTATCCGGCTTCAACTACGTAGAGATCCCACACTGACCTTCGAGGCCCTTCGACAAGAAGCATTGGCTCTAGAGATAGATCAGGGTGAAACCACCGAACCACCTGTCTGCATGGCCGCCAGTAGTGCTTGTGCCCCTATTCCTTCTGAAACAACTGACTGGAAGCAGAAGTTGCGCGAGGAGCTTTTGTCGGAGGTTAAGGGCCAGATGGTGGAGTTATCGAAAAGTCTTGTGGAAGAACTACGTCGGGGGTGGCCGAGTGACATGCCCAGGGCCCGGGATCGATCGTACTCTGATGGGAACAGAGAGCAAGGACGTCGCCCTGCCCGCCCCGCTGAACCTAGGTACCAGTGGGACGACCAGGGTAGACCTATCTGTAATAGTTGCGGGAAGCCGGGGCACATCAGTCGTCAGTGTGGCCTCCGTCGGGGCTCGCAAGGGGGTTTTTAGGTCTGCCGGCCACTGTGGGTCAAGTGGCCGGGACCCCTTTTAGAGACCCCCTTCCTGTGCCTATCCCTGGGGACGAGTGGGTTGGGCACTGCCCTGAGGTCGAAATCCAGGTCAATGGGGTGAAGATTAACTGTTTGGTCGACACTGGTTCCCAAGTTACTTTATTTACAGAGCGTCTTTCTAGAGAACTATTCAAAGACCACCGACTTCAAGGAGCCGAGGCTTCACGGCTTACGTTACGAGGGGCAAATGGGCTGGACATCCCCTACACGGGCTACGTGGTCGTTGACTTCGACATTCGTGGCATTCCCGTGTATCAGAAAGGAGTAGTTATTGTCAAGGACCACTGCTTGGGCACTCGTCGGGCTCTGTTGGGCATGAATGTCATTGCAGACTGCTGGGAGGAGTTGTTTAAGAACGGTCCGGCTCGGAGGCCGTCGAGGGAGGATAATTCCCAGTGGGAAAACATCTTGAAGGACTGCCATCGAATTCATGCTGCTGGAGACAGGGAAGACCGGGAGAGTGTGGGCCGGGTGGTTTGCCGTTATGCCTTGTCTGTACCAGCTGGAAGTGAGGCTGTGGTGTGGGCCAGGGTGCCTGCTAGTTCCTATGGACCGGAAGACTTGGTCCTGGTGGAACCCCATTGGGATTGCCAGGCCATTGACGTAGCCAGAGGGCTGGCCGTGGTTCATCATGGTCGGGTGATCGTGCGGGTGCGCAACACTAACCCCTACCCGATTATGCTCCGGCGCCATCAATGCTTGGCCCGGATCACCTCGGTGAGTCCTCAGCAAGTAAGAGAGGACAGCGACGTCTGCTTTGTTCAAGTGAGTGCGGCAGTGGTAGAGGTAACCATCCGATCGGACGACGTAAAAGCTGACCTCTCGGAGAATGGAGTTCCGGAACATCTGGTTGGAGACTCCTTGAGAGGAGAGGGGCTAGAGGAAGAGCAACAATATCAGTTACGAGAATTCTTGTCTAAATGGCAACATGTGTTCTCCACCCATGACGAGGATTATGGCTGCACGGGGGTGGTCAAACATCAGATCCCCACTGGTAACGCGGCCCCAAGCCGGGAACGGTATCAACCAGTGCCTCCCACCCTCTATTCAGAGATCCGGACCCTGTTGAAAGGAATGTTAGATAGAGGGATTATCCGTGAAAGTAGTAGCCCCTGGGCCGCCCCTGTCGTCCTAGTGCAGAAGAAGACAGGAGCTTGGAGGTTTTGTGTCGATTACCGGAAGCTGAACAGCGTAACAAAGAAGGATGCATTCCCACTCCCACGAATTGAGGACTCTCTCACCAGTCTCACTCAGGCGGCATGGTACTCTACGTTGGATTTGGCCAGTGGGTACTGGCAAGTACAGGTCGAGGGACGGGACCAGGAGAAGACTGCCTTCACGACTCCATTTGGGCTCTTCGAATGGGACCGTATGCCCTTCGGCCTGTGCAATGCCCCCGCGACCTTCCAGCGGCTAATGCAACGCTGCTTGGGGGGGCAATTGGTCGATAACACCCTGGTTTACCTTGATGACGTAATTGTATTCTCACCAGATTTTGCTTCTCATTTACTCCATCTGGAACAGGTCTTCCAAGCCATGGCGAGATATGGGTTGAAGCTCCGCCCTGATAAATGCCAGTTGTTTCGAAAGGAGGTTAAGTTTCTGGGGCACTGTGTTAGTACAGCTGGGGTTGCTCCGGATCCAGAGGAAGTCTTGGCCGTCCAGAATTGGGAGGCACCCCAGACTGTCCGTCAAGTAAGATCTTTTTTGGGCTTTGTGGGATATTATAGGCGGTTCATTAAAGGATTCTCTGCAATCGCCAAGCCGTTAAATCAGCTCCTTTCGGGCACGGGACGCTTCCGTGGTCGGGGCTCCCCCTCCGTTGACTGGCGGCCGGAGTGTGAGGAAGCTTTTCAAACTCTGAAGCAAGAATTGTTGCAAGCCCCAATCCTGGCATACGCTGATTTCTCACTACCCTTTATATTATATACCGATGCGAGTCATGCAGGGCTGGGAGCCGTGTTGGCCCAGCGGCAACAAGGGGTCGAGAGGGTAATCGCCTATGCAAGTCGGAGCCTGCACCCCGCAGAGCAGAACGCGTCAAATTATAGTTCTTTTAAGATCGAACTCCTGGCAATGAAATGGGCCATGGCAGAAAAATTCAAGGATTATTTGTGGGGGGCAAAAGTGACTGTAATCACAGACAATAATCCTTTGGTGCATTTACAAGGGGCTAAGTTAGGAGCAGTGGAGCAGTGTTGGGTGGCGGAAATGGCTAACTACGAGTACCAAATTCAGTACCGACCCGGCAGGGAACATACTAATGCAGATGTGTTGTCCAGGCTACCAGCCAGGGGAGAGAACTGTCCAATGCCGCCAGTATCATCCGACGTGGAGGAAGGTTTGTTGGTGGGAGTGGTGGAAGCCCCTGGATCCCGCTTGGGAGAGGTTCCCCCGAGTTGGGGATGGGACCCTAATCGGTGGAAGACATTGCAGGGGAAAGATGAGAGCTTGAAGAAGATCAGCTCCTACCTGAAGAGTGGAGTTGGACCTGGGGTAAGGGAGCGACAAACACAGACCTCTGTGGTAAAGCGACTTTTGGGGCAGTGGAAGCGACTTGGACTGCGAGAGGGGGTGCTCTGCCGCTCAGTTCAGGATCGGGCAACCCGGGAGATAATACAACAAGTGATAGTACCAGAAGAGCAGGTCGTGCCTCTGTTGACCGCGTACCATACCCATATGGGACATCAGGGCCAGGAGAGGACATTGTCTTTACTTCGGAGGTACTTCTACTGGGGCGGGATGGAGACGACTGTTGGGACATTCATTCAGAGTTGCCCCCGATGCGTGTTGTTTAAGTCTCGGAAGGAGAAGAAGGCCCCGTTGGTCCCCATGCGTCCTAGGGCGCCTTTGCATATTGTTGGCATGGACTACCTGACGCTGGGCCGTCCGACAGACCGGTTTCAGAATATTCTGGTTGTGACCGATCTGTTCACTAAGTTTGCTTGGGCTACGCCAACTTTAGATCAGACTGCTGCCACTACTGCGAGTGCATTGTGGAGGATGGTAATTCAGCCGTTTGGGTGTCCGGAGATTCTCCACTCCGATCAAGGTCCTAACTTTGAGTCTAGAGTTATTCAAGAACTGAGCCAGCTGTACGGATGTCGGAAAACACGCACCACCTCATACCACCCCCAAGGTAACGGAGGATGCGAGCGCTTTAACCAGACCTTATTGAGCTCGCTGGGGACCTTAGAAACTGACCACCAGGTTCAGTGGACCGAATGCCTTCCTGCCTTATTGCAAGCCTATAATAACAGTGTGCACAGCATTACCGGGTATGCCCCGGCTTTCCTGATGTTCGGCCGACATATGCGCCTACCTGTGGATTTACTCCTGGGAACGGAACCTACTGAGGGAGCTCAAAGTACTACCGAGTGGGTGGGCCGACATCATCAACAACTTTACCATGCTTACCGCCGAGTTACAGAGCACCTAAACACAGCAGCCGCAAAGAATAAGCGGTTGTATGATCGGACCGCTCGAGACGCTCCATTGTTACCTGGAGAAAGGGTGTTGGTAAGAGACAATCGACGTCAAGGAAAAGGTAAGCTTAGTGATCGGTGGGAGAGTACGCCATATGTGGTGGAACGTCAACAGGGACCAGACATGCCTGTGTACACTGTGCGGCCGGAAGGGAGGCTTGGCCCAGAGCGGGTGCTCCACCGAAACCTACTTCGGCCCTGCCCTAATTTCCCTGAGGGGAGAGAAGAAACACCCGTTGTCCCTCCGTGTTCTGAGGCACCATGGGTTGGATGGGCTGTGGCCCCTCGACATCCCGAAGTGGGAGTTGGGAGAGTGGCCCCTGTATCTCCACCCCGACGCTCCCAGCGAGATACCCGAGGGCAACCGCCGGAACGGTATGGCGCCTGGGTTGAAGATGCCTGGTTCTAGGGACTAGAACCAATTGGTGGGGGAGAGTGTCACTCGTGACAATCGAGGGGGGGGGCGGAACTATTATTTTGTGCCTTCGTTCCCATGGGGAACATTTCCGGGGGGGGGACCTAAGACTTCTCCGGTTCCTATTTGATGTACAGCAGGTGCGCATTGTGAGCGCATCGATCGCTGATTGGCGCACACGTCATACCAGCACAGTTGAAAAGGTCTTTGGTTGGTGAGCGGGGAAAAGGGAGAGGCAGAAAAGGAACGACGTGTCTGAGCTGGGAAGTCCTCGACGAGTGAAAGAGTGCAACAGAGAGAGAAGTGACATACATTGGGCTGGAGCAAGCGGTATGAGGAATGATTATGACTATGTGGGCTGGTGTATGGAATTAATGATTGCCTACAGTATTGCTGCAGGAGCACCTCATTGATGAAGATAGAAGAGACGCCGTACTGAAGCCTGATTTGTGAGTGGAATGATTTTGATCTCTTAAAGTTATTCACGTGTGTTTTGCCTGTGTGGATTGCAGTGTGCACGAAGGTGGAAGTGTAATGCTTAGGCTACGGTGGTCTGTACTGATTCATCTCCCTATGAACGTCAGGGAAGAGAAGTATTACTGAACCTGGTTTCTGCCATTATTCACCATTGAACATTGTAAGGATACAGCTTCAGCTAAGCCACTCCGCCAGTTATCTACCATTGAATGATCATCTCGATGGAGAATTAACACCAGTGATTGTACTCCTTATAGCACTCTGACCTTTTTCATTCTCTCTGCCTGAGCCCCACAGAGAAGCGGATACGCTGTGAACACGCCGCTGAGCCACCGAGCCCCATTCTTTCTGCCTGAGCCCCACAGAGAAGCAGTATCGCTGCAGATACGTCGGTGAGCACCCTGACCTTTTTCATTCTCTCTGCCTGAGCCCCACAGAGAAGCGGATACGCTGTGAACACGCCGCTGAGCAACCGAGCCCCATTCTTTCTGCCTGAGCCCCTCAGAGAAGCAGTATTGCTGCAGTTACGTCGGTGAGCACTCTGACCCTTTTCATTCTCTCTGCCTGAGCCCCACAGAGAAGCGGATACGCTGTGAACACGCCGCTGAGCAACCGAGCCCCATTCTTTCTGCCTGAGCCCCACAGAGAAGCAGTATCGCTGCAGATACGTCGGTGAGCACCCTGACCTTTTTCATTCTCTCTGCCTGAGCCCCACAGAGAAGCGGATACGCTGTGAACACGCCGCTGAGCAACCGAGCCCCATTCTTTCTGCCTGAGCTCCACAGAGAAGCAGTATCGCTGCAGTTATGTCGGTGAGCACTCTGACCTTTTTCATTTTCTCTGCCTGAGCCCCACAGAGAAGCGGATACGCTGTGAACACGCCGCTGAGCAACCGAGCCCCATTCTTTCTGCCTGAGCCCCACAGAGAAGCAGTATCGCTGCAGTTACGTCGGTGAGCACTCTGACCTTTTTCATTCTCTCTGCCTGAGCCCCACAGAGAAGCGGATACGCTGTGAACACGCCGCTGAGCAATCGAGCCCCATTCTTTCTGCCTGAGCCCCACAGAGAAGCAGTATTGCTGCAGATACGTCGGTGAGCACCCTGACCTTTTTCATTCTCTCTGCCTGAGCCCCACAGAGAAGCGGATACGCTGTGAACACGCCGCTGAGCAATCGAGCCCCATTCTTTCTGCCTGAGCTCCACAGAGAAGCAGTATCGCTGCAGTTATGTCGGTGAGCACTCTGACCTTTTTCATTCTCTCTGCCTGAGCCCCACAGAGAAGCGGATACGCTGTGAACACGCCGCTGAGCAACCGAGCCCCATTCTTTCTGCCTGAGCCCCACAGAGAAGCAGTATTGCTGCAGTTACGTCGGTGAGCACTCTGACCTTTTCATCCTCTCTGCCTGAGCCCCACAGAGAAGCAGTTGCACCGCTGAACAACCGAGCCTCATTCGTTCTGCCTGAGCCCCACAGAGAAGCAGTATCGCTGCAGTTACCTCGGTGAGCACTCTGACCCTGTTCATTCTCTCTGCCCGAGCCCCACAGAGAAGCAGTTTCGCTGCAGCTACGTCAGTGAGCACCCCGACTTCTTCATTCTTTCTGCCTGAGCCCCACGGAGAAGCAGACACGCTGTGTACACGCCGCTGAGTAACCGAGCTCCATTCTCTCTGCCTGAGCTTCACAGAGCAGTCACGTCAAGTCAAGTCAAGTCACATTTATTTATATAGCGCTTTTCACAATACAGATTGTATCAAAGCAGCTTCACAGTGATAACATGTAAGTAGCACAACACAGATCAACAACATTGCTAAACACTAAATAAATAACCCCAACTGAGCAAGCTCAAAGCAAGCCAAAAGCAAAGCGACAGTGGCAAGGAACCAAAACTCCATCAGATTGGATGGAGAAAAAACCTTGGGAGAACCCAGGCTCAGTCGGGGGCCAGTTCTCCTCTGGCTTACATTCATATTGTTTAAATATAAATATTAAATATAAATATTGTTTATGAATCAAACGGCGCCGACGAAGATCTTCCTTGTGGGAATAGAGTACGGATTCCAGTGGTCTCCAATCCTGTCCAGGCCTACACGACGAAACCATCTGCTCAACATTCTTGAACTTTTAAAATAAATAAAACTTCCCTCTTAATCTGCTCATTGGTCTCTTTGTCCGTTCATTGGTGTCCTTGTGGTGTCGGCTCCTCGCGGTGGGGTGTAGGTCCGTCCGGGTGTGGGTCGGACCATCCCGGGGCGGTGACATATATATATATATATATATATATATATATATAATTATATATATAGACACACACACACACACACACACACACTAAGATTGTTTAATATTTTTAAAAGAAGTCTCTTCTGCCCACCAAGCCTTCATTTCTTTGATCCAAGAAAAACTGTAATATTGTGACTATATTATTATTATTATTTTAACAACTATTTTCTATTTGAATATATTTTAAGATGCAATTTAAATAAATAATAAAGTGAAATGCTTTATTGTGTGTGATTTGCATGTTATTTATTTTAAGACATGTAAGCTGAAGATCTAAACTAAGTTAAAATGGTTGGTTCAACTGATTTAATTGTCTTATTTTATATATATAAATGAGCTTAAATTTTAAGTTAACAGAACTAAGATTTATTTTGATCTCACATGGCCTGCACTGTGTTGGATTTACTTAAAAGATATGTGCACATTTTTTGATACAAAAATGGTGCATATATATTTTAAGTAAATCCAACTCATCATTTTTTAGAGTGTGGACAATATGAAACTAAAACGACATAAGCTTAATTTAAAATGTCTTAGGAACTACTGGATATTTAGAGGTGGATAAACGTAATTGAAAGGTGGATAAACGCACTTTGGAGGTGCAAACGCAATTCCCGAATATTGGGAGGTGGGTAAATGGCATTTACGTGCATTTAGCCTCCACTACATCCCTGGGTATGACATCACAGTACTGATTCGAAAATATACAGTGATCAACTAGAAGCAGCACTATACAGAGTACAGACGATTGGTGTATGACATCACAGTACTGATTCGAAAGCATACAGCAGACAGTGATCGACAGCACTGTACAGAGTACAGACGATTGGTGTATGCAGAGGTGTAGTTGAAGAGGTGGGTAAACTATAAATTCTGGTGGACCAAGACATGGTCACCAGGTAAGGTGGGCCACTGCCTACCGGTGTATGTGTGTCTCCTGATGACATTGCTATATA
Organism: Pimephales promelas; assembly: GCF_988280905.1. NCBI lineage: Eukaryota > Metazoa > Chordata > Actinopteri > Cypriniformes > Leuciscidae > Pimephales > Pimephales promelas. Next base: position 6,194,181 of record NC_142793.1, read on the forward strand.
GGGAGGGCTCGACATTAAGCCTTTTCATATGCTAAGTAAATCTGCCTTTCACTTGTCCGAGTAAAAAAGTTGCTTGTTCAGATTTTTTAAAAATTTGACTTATTCTTAAAAAATATTCTCATCATTGATATATCAGCTTTGATATTTAAATCACCATATTGTAATTTTTGCACCTTTAAAGGGCACCCCCCTCCCCCAATATTATTAAATGTATGCTTCATATTTCATTTTAAATTCCTAAATTTGATCAATAAATTCAATTATTTCTAATAATAAGACACCATAGGGCTGTTAGGGGTTGATCAAATTAAATCATTTACACTGAAAAATTACAATTGCATGAAATAATGTTATGAAATTGATTTTAATTTACATATAAGAAAGAATGATGCTACTTTTAAACATTTAACACTAAACCGCCAGTAGGTGGTGGCAGGCGACCGTCTTAATGAGTGAAAAAGTTCGCCTTAGGTTTAACAACCTATACTAAATTAACTAAATTAAAGAAACTAAATTAACGACATAAGCTTAATTTAAAATGTCTTAGGAACTCGGATATTTAGAGGTGGATAAACGCAATTGAAAGGTGGATAAACGCACTTTGGAGGTGGGTAAACGCAATTCCCGAATATTGGGAGGTGCGTAAACGGCATTTGCGCATTTAGCCTTCACTACATCCCTGGGTGTATGACATCACAATACTGATTCGAAAGCATGCAGTGTACTTTGATCACCTTGACGAAGCACTGGGGAGACCGGGGGCAATTGTAACAGGGGGCAATTGTACCACACTCAATTCCTCCAATCAGAAACAAGCTAGAGTGATGACACTTAATCTGTACATGCCCAATAGGATTCTCTCTCTATCTGTGGAAAAGAAGCGTGACATTTTCAACTTTAGCAGAAGTTATTAACGACAAACTGATTTTGAGGTGTGAAAGTTATTTTTTGGATGTACAGTATTTTTCTTCTGCTGTCTAAAGTTTAGATGTCTGTCAATTTAAACTTGTATACATTTTATCCCTAGGTTATTGATTAAAAACGAACATAAACAGCACTGTAACACTGTGTTACAGTTGCCCCCGAGCCACAAGGCCCATTGTAATAAGCTTGTTTGTGTGTGTTGACATACTTTTCTGTTAAAAAAATGAACATATTTCACTAAATTCTATTGTAAAACTTCATTTTAAAAGGGTGTATTAAAATAAATGTTTGTTCCAGTATTAACAAATCATCAATTAGCATTTTTTATATAAAATAATGTGTGTTTTATATGTGCTTGACAAAGTGGGAATATTATATAAACTCTTAAAATTAACAGCAGTAAAGTGATTACTTTGAGGTAGGCTTTTATTTGAGATAAAGTGGGTTAATAGGAGTTATTTCTCAGTGTTACAATTGCCCCCACACTGCATTTAATTGAATATTTTAGTCTTGTTCTTATAAGTAAAAATATATAAATTGTATTATTAATTAGTGCACATATATATGTTTCTTGTATCAAAAGATAGTCTATCTCAAGTAGTTTGTGAGTTATTAAGGAAAATGTAAAATACGTTACAATTGCCCCGGGTCTCCCCTACAGACGATTGGTTTATGACATCACAGTCCTGATTCGAAAGCATACAGTATGATCTTGAAGCAGCACTGTACAGAGTACAGACGATTGGTGTATGACATCACAGTACTGATTCGAAAGCAAACAGTATGATCTTGAAGCAGCACTGTACAGAGTACATACGATTGGTGTATGACATCACAGTACTGATTTGAAAGCATGCGTATGATCTTGAAGCAGCACTGTACAGAGTACAGACGATTGGTGTATGACATCACAGTACTGTTTCGAAAGCAAACAGTATGATCTTGAAGCAGCACTGTACAGAGTACAGACGATTGGTGTATGACATCACAGTACTGTTTCGAAAGCAAACAGTATGATCTTGAAGCAGCACTGTACAGAGTACAGACGATTGGTGTATGACATCACAGTACTGATTCGAAAGCAAACAGTATGATCTTGAAGCAGCACTGTACAGAGTACAGACGATTGGTGTATGACATCACAGTACTGTTTCGAAAGCATGTATGATCTTGAAGCAGCCGAACAACCAATACTTATGAAAGTAATTGGATCAAACATAAAAAAATAAGTATTCCTAACTTTTCAACGTTTACTTAACATATGTGTGTAACAAAAAAATATAAGCTACTAGGTGCACTTAAATGTATGCATAAATAAAATAATAAAAAAACATAATGCATGTCAACTACTACAATAATTGCATCAAAATTAAGTAAATCGATTATATCAGTTTAAGTAACTGTATGAGCCACGTGATATAGGCTATGCAATTTCCCGTGATGCCTATCCAGACAAAAAAAATATGAAACACATGTGAAGACGTTGAGAAGCGGTAAGCTTAATTTTTGTACTTAGGCCTACACATGATCATTTATTGCATTTTTGGTCAAGAAATTTACTTTTAACTGAATTTCAGAATTGCTACAAATTTTGCATCAACAATTAGAAACGTTTCTTACGAATGCAAACATTTGTAGTCTACATGTTAACGAATGAAATAAGTGTTTTGCACGCGAGTAGCTATATATTGTGTTTTTTCAAAATATATGACCATGATGTTGGCTCGTATATGCATTAATGGTGTGTTTACACCGAACGCGAATTTAATTGCGATAGCAGAGTACATTCATAGTCAATGCAAAGACGCGAAGACGCATCATTCGCGCCGGGCGTCGCGAATTGGGTGACTCGTTTGCCGCGAACGTCTTTCTCAGTAGAAAATTTTGAACTTGAGCGGGCTGCAGAAGATTCAAGCGTCTAACTAGACTTGACGTGTTTGACGCGTTCGGTGTGACCAATTCGGACTGCGCTCTCTCTCCCCCACGGATAGATTATAGGCCTACTTTATTAGCGAGTTGTTTTTGGATAAAACTAATGTACTTTGCATACTTACAAATTCCCATGTTCTCTATCTCTATTGTCTATAGGCCTACATGGATCGCGGGAAAGGGGGCCTTGGGCGCGGGTTAGCCTACTTTTGGTAACGTTAACATACAAATATTAATTTCGAAAGCACATTGCCTACAGCTCCGTGTGTGCACGATTTATCATTAAATAATGGCAATCTTGATTCTAGCACAATATTATTCCTAAATGACAGCATTAATTCAGTAAATTAAACCTTCAAAATTATTATCAAAATAAGTAAATACCCTTTAAACAAAACTTTAGCTTCAAATAAAGATTGTAGATCTTTACTGTTTTCCAGTAGTTACTGCTAAAATGTTTTTGAAGAGATTCGTTCATAACCTCTGGAGGAAAGTCATTAATTAACTTCTGTTTTGTTTAAATTAATAGATATTATTTAATAGACTATTTTTTATATTTATAGGTATTTAATAATGGACTAATTTGTTGCATTTAATTGTTTTTTTTTATTGGTTTTTGAAAAAAATAATATATATATATATATATATATATATATATATATATATATATATATATATATATATATATATATATATATATATAATTATATATATAGACACACACACACACACACACACACACACTAAGATTGTTTAATATTTTTAAAAGAAGTCTCTTCTGCCCACCAAGCCTTCATTTCTTTGATCCAAGAAAAACTGTAATATTGTGACTATATTATTATTATTATTTTAACAACTATTTTCTATTTGAATATATTTTAAGATGCAATTTAAATAAATAATAAAGTGAAATGCTTTATTGTGTGTGATTTGCATGTTATTTATTTTAAGACATGTAAGCTGAAGATCTAAACTAAGTTAAAATGGTTGGTTCAACTGATTTAATTGTCTTATTTTATATATATAAATGAGCTTAAATTTTAAGTTAACAGAACTAAGATTTATTTTGATCTCACATGGCCTGCACTGTGTTGGATTTACTTAAAAGATATGTGCACATTTTTTGATACAAAAATGGTGCATATATATTTTAAGTAAATCCAACTCATCATTTTTTAGAGTGTGGACAATATGAAACTAAAACGACATAAGCTTAATTTAAAATGTCTTAGGAACTACTGGATATTTAGAGGTGGATAAACGTAATTGAAAGGTGGATAAACGCACTTTGGAGGTGCAAACGCAATTCCCGAATATTGGGAGGTGGGTAAATGGCATTTACGTGCATTTAGCCTCCACTACATCCCTGGGTATGACATCACAGTACTGATTCGAAAATATACAGTGATCAACTAGAAGCAGCACTATACAGAGTACAGACGATTGGTGTATGACATCACAGTACTGATTAGAAAGCATACAGCAGACAGTGATCGACAGCACTGTACAGAGTACAGACGATTGGTGTATGCAGAGGTGTAGTTGAAGAGGTGGGTAAACTATAAATTCTGGTGGACCAAGACATGGTCACCAGGTAAGGTGGGCCACTGCCTACCGGTGTATGTGTGTCTCCTGATGACATTGCTATATAGGGAGGGCTCGACATTAAGCCTTTTCATATGCTAAGTAAATCTGCCTTTCACTTGTCCGAGTAAAAAAGTTGCTTGTTCAGATTTTTTAAAAATTTGACTTATTCTTAAAAAATATTCTCATCATTGATATATCCAACCCGATCTCACGACCAAGTCGTTCTAATTCGACGAATGATTAAAAAGTGGCTAATTCGTAACAATTCATACGACCTCACTCGTACGAATTAATACGATTTTGCTAAATCGTACACATTTTACGAATTGGCCAATTCGTATGAATTCGTACGAATGACCTACCCCTTACCCCGCCCCTAAACTTAACCATCACGTGGGTTTAGACAAATCGTACGAATTAGTACGAGTGAGGTCGTACGAATTAGTACGAATAAGTCACTTTTTAATCATGCGTCGAATTCGTACGAATTGGTCGTGAGATAGTGTTGATATATCAGCTTTGATATTTAAATCACCATATTGTAATTTCTGCACCTTTAAAGGGCACCCCCCTCCCCCAATATTATTAAATGTATGCTTCATATTTCATTTTAAATTCCTAAATTTGATCAATAAATTCAATTATTTCTAATAATAAGACACCATAGGGCTGTTACTCTAGGGGTTGATCAAATTAAATCATTTACACTGAAAAATTACAATTGCATGAAATAATGTTATGAAATTGATTTTAATTTACATATAAGAAAGAATGATGCTACTTTTAAACATTTAACACTAAACCGCCAGTAGGTGGTGGCAGGCGACCGTCTTAATGAGTAAAAAAGTTTGCCTTAGGTTTAACAACCTATACTAAATTAACTAAATTAAAGAAACTAAATTAACGACATAAGCTTAATTTAAAATGTCTTAGGAACTAGGATATTTAGAGGTGGATAAACGCAATTGAAAGGTGGATAAACGCACTTTGGAGGTGGGTAAACGCAATTCCCGAATATTGGGAGGTACGTAAACGGCATTTGCGCATTTACAGCCCATTCTCACCCCCAAGGCGTCACTTAACTGACGCCTTGGGAAGCATTTGGACATGCTTCAATATCTGACGCTTTAGGCGCCCTTTAGCGTCAGTGAGATGACGCCCTAGGATCGCGTGTACCCTACCCCCACCCCACACCTAAACCTAACCGCGTCCTCTAACTGACGCTTTCCTTTAGCGTCAGTTAGATGACGCCGTAGGATCGCGTCATGTAAGTGACGCTAAAGGGCGCCTAAAACGTCAAATATTGAAGCATGGTCAAAGGTGACGCCTTGGGGTGAGAATGCGTTGCAGCCCATTCTCACCCCAAAGGCGTCACTTAACTGACGCCTTGGGAAGCATTTGGACATTTAGCCTTCACTACATCCCTGGGTGTATGACATCACAGTACTGATTCGAAAGCATGCAGTGTACTTTGATCACCTTGACGAAGCACTGGGGAGACCGGGGGCAATTGTAACAGGGGGCAATTGTACCACACTCAATTCCTCCAATCAGAAACAAGCTAGAGTGATGACACTTAATCTGTACATGCCCAATAGGATTCTCTCTCTATCTGTGGAAAAGAAGCGTGACATTTTCAACTTTAGCAGAAATTATTAACGACAAACTGATTTTGAGGTGTGAAAGTTATTTTTTGGATGTACAGTATTTTTCTTCTGCTGTCTAAAGTTTAGATGTCTGTCAATTTAAACTTGTATACATTTTATCCCTAGGTTATTGATTAAAAACGAACATAAACAGCACTGTAACACTGTGTTACAGTTGCCCCCGAGCCACAAGGCCCATTGTAATAAGCTTGTTTGTGTGTGTTGACATACTTTTCTGTTAAAAAAATGAACATATTTCACTAAATTCTATTGTAAAACTTCATTTTAAAAGGGTGTATTAAAATAAATGTTTGTTCCAGTATTAACAAATCATCAATTAGCATTTTTTATATAAAATAATGTGTGTTTTATATGTGCTTGACAAAGTGGGAATATTATATAAACTCTTAAAATTAACAGCAGTAAAGTGATTACTTTGAGGTAGGCTTTTATTTGAGATAAAGTGGGTTAATAGGAGTTATTTCTCAGTGTTACAATTGCCCCCACACTGCATTTAATTGAATATTTTAGTCTTGTTCTTATAAGTAAAAATATATAAATTGTATTATTAATTAGTGCACATATATATGTTTCTTGTATCAAAAGATGACTAGTCTATCTCAAGTAGTTTGTGAGTTATTAAGGAAAATGTAAAATACGTTACAATTGCCCCGGGTCTCCCCTACAGACGATTGGTTTATGACATCACAGTCCTGATTCGAAAGCATACAGTATGATCTTGAAGCAGCACTGTACAGAGTACAGACGATTGGTGTATGACATCACAGTACTGATTCGAAAGCAAACAGTATGATCTTGAAGCAGCACTGTACAGAGTACAGACGATTGGTGTATGACATCACAGTACTGTTTCGAAAGCATGTATGATCTTGAAGCAGCCGAACAACCAATACTTATGAAAGTAATTGGATCAAACATAAAAAAATAAGTATTCCTAACTTTTCAACGTTTACTTAACATATGTGTGTAACAAAAAAATATAAGCTACTAGGTGCACTTAAATGTATGCATAAATAAAATAATAAAAAAACATAATGCATGTCAACTACTACAATAATTGCATCAAAATTAAGTAAATCGATTATATCAGTTTAAGTAACTGTATGAGCCACGTGATATAGGCTATGCAATTTCCCGTGATGCCTATCCAGACAAAAAAAATATGAAACACATGTGAAGACGTTGAGAAGCGGTAAGCTTAATTTTTGTACTTAGGCCTACACATGATCATTTATTGCATTTTTGGTCAAGAAATTTACTTTTAACTGAATTTCAGAATTGCTACAAATTTTGCATCAACAATTAGAAACGTTTCTTACGAATGCAAACATTTGTAGTCTACATGTTAACGAATGAAATAAGTGTTTTGCACGCGAGTAGCTATATATTGTGTTTTTTCAAAATATATGACCATGATGTTGGCTCGTATATGCATTAATGGTGTGTTTACACCGAACGCGAATTTAATTGCGATAGCAGAGTACATTCATAGTCAATGCAAAGACGCGAAGACGCATCATTCGCGCCGGGCGTCGCGAATTGGGTGACTCGTTTGCCGCGAACGTCTTTCTCAGTAGAAAATTTTGAACTTGAGCGGGCTGCAGAAGATTCAAGCGTCTAACTAGACTTGACGTGTTTGACGCGTTCGGTGTGACCAATTCGGACTGCGCTCTCTCTCCCCCACGGATAGATTATAGGCCTACTTTATTAGCGAGTTGTTTTTGGATAAAACTAATGTACTTTGCATACTTACAAATTCCCATGTTCTCTATCTCTATTGTCTATAGGCCTACATGGATCGCGGGAAAGGGGGCCTTGGGCGCGGGTTAGCCTACTTTTGGTAACGTTAACATACAAATATTAATTTCGAAAGCACATTGCCTACAGCTCCGTGTGTGCACGATTTATCATTAAATAATGGCAATCTTGATTCTAGCACAATATTATTCCTAAATGACAGCATTAATTCAGTAAATTAAACCTTCAAAATTATTATCAAAATAAGTAAATACCCTTTAAACAAAACTTTAGCTTCAAATAAAGATTGTAGATCTTTACTGTTTTCCAGTAGTTACTGCTAAAATGTTTTTGAAGAGATTCGTTCATAACCTCTGGAGGAAAGTCATTAATTAACTTCTGTTTTGTTTAAATTAATAGATATTATTTAATAGACTATTTTTTTATATTTATAGGTATTTAATAATGGACTAATTTGTTGCATTTAATTGTTTTTTTTATTGGTTTTTGAAAAAAATAATATATATATATATATATATAATTATATATATAGACACACACACACACACACACACACACACACTAAGATTGTTTAATATTTTTAAAAGAAGTCTCTTCTGCCCACCAAGCCTTCATTTCTTTGATCCAAGAAAAACTGTAATATTGTGACTATATTATTATTATTATTTTAACAACTATTTTCTATTTGAATATATTTTAAGATGCAATTTAAATAAATAATAAAGTGAAATGCTTTATTGTGTGTGATTTGCATGTTATTTATTTTAAGACATGTAAGCTGAAGATCTAAACTAAGTTAAAATGGTTGGTTCAACTGATTTAATTGTCTTATTTTATATATATAAATGAGCTTAAATTTTAAGTTAACAGAACTAAGATTTATTTTGATCTCACATGGCCTGCACTGTGTTGGATTTACTTAAAAGATATGTGCACATTTTTTGATACAAAAATGGTGCATATATATTTTAAGTAAATCCAACTCATCATTTTTTAGAGTGTGGACAATATGAAACTAAAACGACATAAGCTTAATTTAAAATGTCTTAGGAACTACTGGATATTTAGAGGTGGATAAACGTAATTGAAAGGTGGATAAACGCACTTTGGAGGTGCAAACGCAATTCCCGAATATTGGGAGGTGGGTAAATGGCATTTACGTGCATTTAGCCTCCACTACATCCCTGGGTATGACATCACAGTACTGATTCGAAAATATACAGTGATCAACTAGAAGCAGCACTATACAGAGTACAGACGATTGGTGTATGACATCACAGTACTGATTCGAAAGCATACAGCAGACAGTGATCGACAGCACTGTACAGAGTACAGACGATTGGTGTATGCAGAGGTGTAGTTGAAGAGGTGGGTAAACTATAAATTCTGGTGGACCAAGACATGGTCACCAGGTAAGGTGGGCCACTGCCTACCGGTGTATGTGTGTCTCCTGATGACATTGCTATATAGGGAGGGCTCGACATTAAGCCTTTTCATATGCTAAGTAAATCTGCCTTTCACTTGTCCGAGTAAAAAAGTTGCTTGTTCAGATTTTTTAAAAATTTGACTTATTCTTAAAAAATATTCTCATCATTGATATATCAGCTTTGATATTTAAATCACCATATTGTAATTTCTGCACCTTTAAAGGGCACCCCCCTCCCCCAATATTATTAAATGTATGCTTCATATTTCATTTTAAATTCCTAAATTTGATCAATAAATTCAATTATTTCTAATAATAAGACACCATAGGGCTGTTACTCTAGGGGTTGATCAAATTAAATCATTCACACTGAAAAATTACAATTGCATGAAATAATGTTATGAAATTGATTTTAATTTACATATAAGAAAGAATGATGCTACTTTTAAACATTTAACACTAAACCGCCAGTAGGTGGTGGCAGGCGACCGTCTTAATGAGTAAAAAAGTTCGCCTTAGGTTTAACAACCTATACTAAATTAACTAAATTAAAGAAACTAAATTAACGACATAAGCTTAATTTAAAATGTCTTAGGAACTAGGATATTTAGAGGTGGATAAACGCAATTGAAAGGTGGATAAACGCACTTTGGAGGTGGGTAAACGCAATTCCCGAATATTGGGAGGTACGTAAACGGCATTTGCGCACTTACAGCCCTGGCATTTAGCCTTCACTACATCCCTGGGTGTATGACATCACAGTACTGATTCGAAAGCATGCAGTGTACTTTGATCACCTTGACGAAGCACTGGGGAGACCGGGGGCAATTGTAACAGGGGGCAATTGTACCACACTCAATTCCTCCAATCAGAAACAAGCTAGAGTGATGACAGTTAATCTGTACATGCCCAATAGGATTCTCTCTCTATCTGTGTAAAAGAAGCGTGACATTTTCAACTTTAGCAGAAGTTATTAACGACAAACTGATTTTGAGGTGTGAAAGTTATTTTTTGGATGTACAGTATTTTTCTTCTGCTGTCTAAAGTTTAGATGTCTGTCAATTTAAACTTGTATACATTTTATCCCTAGGTTATTGATTAAAAACGAACATAAACAACACTGTAACACTGTGTTACAGTTGCCCCCGAGCCACAAGGCCCATTGTAATAAGCTTGTTTGTGTGTGTTGACATACTTTTCTGTTAAAAAAAATGAACATATTTCACTAAATTCTATTGTAAAACTTCATTTTAAAAGGGTGTATTAAAATAAATGTTTGTTCCAGTATTAACAAATCATCAATTAGCATTTTTTATATAAAATAATGTGTGTTTTATATGTGCTTGACAAAGTGGGAATATTATATAAACTCTTAAAATTAACAGCAGTAAAGTGATTACTTTGAGGTAGGCTTTTATTTGAGATAAAGTGGGTTAATAGGAGTTATTTCTCAGTGTTACAATTGCCCCCACACTGCATTTAATTGAATATTTTAGTCTTGTTCTTATAAGTAAAAATATATAAATTGTATTATTAATTAGTGCACATATATATGTTTCTTGTATCAAAAGATGACTAGTCTATCTCAAGTAGTTTGTGAGTTATTAAGGAAAATGTAAAATACGTTACAATTGCCCCGGGTCTCCCCTACAGACGATTGGTTTATGACATCACAGTCCTGATTCGAAAGCATACAGTATGATCTTGAAGCAGCACTGTACAGAGTACAGACGATTGGTGTATGACATCACAGTACTGATTCAAAAGCAAACAGTATGATCTTGAAGCAGCACTGTACAGAGTACATACGATTGGTGTATGACATCACAGTACTGATTTGAAAGCATACGTATGATCTTGAAGCAGCACTGTACAGAGTACAGACGATTGGTGTATGACATCACAGTACTGATTCGAAAGCAAACAGTATGATCTTGAAGCAGCACTGTACAGAGTACAGACGATTGGTGTATGACATCACAGTACTGTTTCGAAAGCATGTATGATCTTGAAGCAGCCGAACAACCAATACTTATGAAAGTAATTGGATCAAACATAAAAAAATAAGTATTCCTAACTTTTCAACGTTTACTTAACATATGTGTGTAACAAAAAAATATAAGCTACTAGGTGCACTTAAATGTATGCATAAATAAAATAATAAAAAAACATAATGCATGTCAACTACTACAATAATTGCATCAAAATTAAGTAAATCGATTATATCAGTTTAAGTAACTGTATGAGCCACGTGATATAGGCTATGCAATTTCCCGTGCCTATCCAGACAAAAAAAATATGAAACACATGTGAAGACGTTGAGAAGCGGTAAGCTTAATTTTTGTACTTAGGCCTACACATGATCATTTATTGCATTTTTGGTCAAGAAATTTACTTTTAACTGAATTTCAGAATTGCTACAAATTTTGCATCAACAATTAGAAACGTTTCTTACGAATGCAAACATTTGTAGTCTACATGTTAACGAATGAAATAAGTGTTTTGCACGCGAGTAGCTATATATTGTGTTTTTTCAAAATATATGACCATGATGTTGGCTCGTATATGCATTAATGGTGTGTTTACACCGAACGCGAATTTAATTGCGATAGCAGAGTACATTCATAGTCAATGCAAAGACGCGAAGACGCATCATTCGCGCCGGGCGTCGCGAATTTGGTGACTCGTTTGCCGCGAACGTCTTTCTCAGTAGAAAATTTTGAACTTGAGCGGGCTGCAGAAGATTCAAGCGTCTAACTAGACTTGACGTGTTTGACGCGTTCGGTGTGACCAATTCGGACTGCGCTCTCTCTCCCCCAGGATAGATTATAGGCCTACTTTATTAGCGAGTTGTTTTTGGATAAAACTAATGTACTTTGCATACTTACAAATTCCCATGTTCTCTATCTCTATTGTCTATAGGCCTACATGGATCGCGGGAAAGGGGGCCTTGGGCGCGGGTTAGCCTACTTTTGGTAACGTTAACATACAAATATTAATTTCGAAAGCACATTGCCTACAGCTCCGTGTGTGCACGATTTATCATTAAATAATGGCAATCTTGATTCTAGCACAATATTATTCCTAAATGACAGCATTAATTCAGTAAATTAAACCTTCAAAATTATTATCAAAATAAGTAAATACCCTTTAAACAAAACTTTAGCTTCAAATAAAGATTGTAGATCTTTACTGTTTTTCAGTAGTTACTGCTAAAATGTTTTTGAAGAGATTCGTTCATAACCTCTGGAGGAAAGTCATTAATTAACTTCTGTTTTGTTTAAATTAATAGATATTATTTAATAGACTATTTTTTTTATATTTATAGGTATTTAATAATGGACTAATTTGTTGCATTTAATTGTTTTTTTTATTGGTTTTTGAAAAAAATAATAATATATATATATATATATATATATATATATATATATATATATATATATATATATATATAATTATATATATAGACACACACACACACACACACACACACACACACACACACACACACACTAAGATTGTTTTTAAAAGAAGTCTCTTCTGCCCACCAAGCCTTCATTTCTTTGATCCAAGAAAAACTGTAATATTGTGACTATATTATTATTATTATTTTAACAACTATTTTCTATTTGAATATATTTTAAGATGCAATTTAAATAAATAATAAAGTGAAATGCTTTATTGTGTGTGATTTGCATGTTATTTATTTTAAGACATGTAAGCTGAAGATCTAAACTAAGTTAAAATGGTTGGTTCAACTGATTTAATTGTCTTATTTTATATATATAAATGAGCTTAAATTTTAAGTTAACAGAACTAAGATTTATTTTGATCTCACATGGCCTGCACTGTGTTGGATTTACTTAAAAGATATGTGCACATTTTTTGATACAAAAATGGTGCATATATATTTTAAGTAAATCCAACTCATCATTTTTTAGAGTGTGGACAATATGAAACTAAAACGACATAAGCTTAATTTAAAATGTCTTAGGAACTACTGGATATTTAGAGGTGGATAAACGTAATTGAAAGGTGGATAAACGCACTTTGGAGGTGCAAACGCAATTCCCGAATATTGGGAGGTGGGTAAATGGCATTTACGTGCATTTAGCCTCCACTACATCCCTGGGTATGACATCACAGTACTGATTCGAAAATATACAGTGATCAACTAGAAGCAGCACTATACAGAGTACAGACGATTGGTGTATGACATCACAGTACTGATTCGAAAGCATACAGCAGACAGTGATCGACAGCACTGTACAGAGTACAGACGATTGGTGTATGCAGAGGTGTAGTTGAAGAGGTGGGTAAACTATAAATTCTGGTGGACCAAGACATGGTCACCAGGTAAGGTGGGCCACTGCCTACCGGTGTATGTGTGTCTCCTGATGACATTGCTATATAGGGAGGGCTCGACATTAAGCCTTTTCATATGCTAAGTAAATCTGCCTTTCACTTGTCCGAGTAAAAAAGTTGCTTGTTCGGATTTTTTAAAAATTTGACTTATTCTTAAAAAATATTCTCATCATTGATATATCAGCTTTGATATTTAAATCACCATATTGTAATTTCTGCACCTTTAAAGGGCACCCCCCTCCCCCAATATTATTAAATGTATGCTTCATATTTCATTTTAAATTCCTAAATTTGATCAATAAATTCAATTATTTCTAATAATAAGACACCATAGGGCTGTTACTCTAGGGGTTGATCAAATTAAATCATTTACACTGAAAAATTACAATTGCATGAAATAATGTTATGAAATTGATTTTAATTTACATATAAGAAAGAATGATGCTACTTTTAAACATTTAACACTAAACCGCCAGTAGGTGGTGGCAGGCGACCGTCTTAATGAGTGAAAAAGTTCGCCTTAGGTTTAACAACCTATACTAAATTAACTAAATTAAAGAAACTAAATTAACGACATAAGCTTAATTTAAAATGTCTTAGGAACTAGGATATTTAGAGGTGGATAAACGCAATTGAAAGGTGGATAAACGCACTTTGGAGGTGGGTAAACGCAATTCCCGAATATTGGGAGGTGCGTAAACGGCATTTGCGCATTTAGCCTTCACTACATCCCTGGTTGTATGACATCACAGTACTGATTCGAAAGCATGCAGTGTACTTTGATCACCTTGACGAAGCACTGGGGAGACCGGGGGCAATTGTAACAGGGGGCAATTGTACCACACTCAATTCCTCCAATCAGAAACAAGCTAGAGTGATGACACTTAATCTGTACATGCCCAATAGGATTCTCTCTCTATCTGTGGAAAAGAAGCGTGACATTTTCAACTTTAGCAGAAGTTATTAACGACAAACTGATTTTGAGGTGTGAAAGTTATTTTTTGGATGTACAGTATTTTTCTTCTGCTGTCTAAAGTTTAGATGTCTGTCAATTTAAACTTGTATACATTTTATCCCTAGGTTATTGATTAAAAACGAACATAAACAACACTGTAACACTGTGTTACAGTTGCCCCCGAGCCACAAGGCCCATTGTAATAAGCTTGTTTGTGTGTGTTGACATACTTTTCTGTTAAAAAAATGAACATATTTCACTAAATTCTATTGTAAAACTTCATTTTAAAAGGGTGTATTAAAATAAATGTTTGTTCCAGTATTAACAAATCATCAATTAGCATTTTTTATATAAAATAATGTGTGTTTTATATGTGCTTGACAAAGTGGGAATATTATATAAACTCTTAAAATTAACAGCAGTAAAGTGATTACTTTGAGGTAGGCTTTTATTTGAGATAAAGTGGGTTAATAGGAGTTATTTCTCAGTGTTACAATTGCCCCCACACTGCATTTAATTGAATATTTTAGTCTTGTTCTTATAAGTAAAAATATATAAATTGTATTATTAATTAGTGCACATATATATGTTTCTTGTATCAAAAGATAGTCTATCTCAAGTAGTTTGTGAGTTATTAAGGAAAATGTAAAATACGTTACAATTGCCCCGGGTCTCCCCTACAGACGATTGGTTTATGACATCACAGTCCTGATTCGAAAGCATACAGTATGATCTTGAAGCAGCACTGTACAGAGTACAGACGATTGGTGTATGACATCACAGTACTGATTCGAAAGCAAACAGTATGATCTTGAAGCAGCACTGTACAGAGTACATACGATTGGTGTATGACATCACAGTACTGATTTGAAAGCATGCGTATGATCTTGAAGCAGCACTGTACAGAGTACAGACGATTGGTGTATGACATCACAGTACTGTTTCGAAAGCAAACAGTATGATCTTGAAGCAGCACTGTACAGAGTACAGACGATTGGTGTATGACATCACAGTACTGTTTCGAAAGCAAACAGTATGATCTTGAAGCAGCACTGTACAGAGTACAGACGATTGGTGTATGACATCACAGTACTGATTCGAAAGCAAACAGTATGATCTTGAAGCAGCACTGTACAGAGTACAGACGATTGGTGTATGACATCACAGTACTGTTTCGAAAGCATGTATGATCTTGAAGCAGCCGAACAACCAATACTTATGAAAGTAATTGGATCAAACATAAAAAAATAAGTATTCCTAACTTTTCAACGTTTACTTAACATATGTGTGTAACAAAAAAATATAAGCTACTAGGTGCACTTAAATGTATGCATAAATAAAATAATAAAAAAACATAATGCATGTCAACTACTACAATAATTGCATCAAAATTAAGTAAATCGATTATATCAGTTTAAGTAACTGTATGAGCCACGTGATATAGGCTATGCAATTTCCCGTGATGCCTATCCAGACAAAAAAAATATGAAACACATGTGAAGACGTTGAGAAGCGGTAAGCTTAATTTTTGTACTTAGGCCTACACATGATCATTTATTGCATTTTTGGTCAAGAAATTTACTTTTAACTGAATTTCAGAATTGCTACAAATTTTGCATCAACAATTAGAAACGTTTCTTACGAATGCAAACATTTGTAGTCTACATGTTAACGAATGAAATAAGTGTTTTGCACGCGAGTAGCTATATATTGTGTTTTTTCAAAATATATGACCATGATGTTGGCTCGTATATGCATTAATGGTGTGTTTACACCGAACGCGAATTTAATTGCGATAGCAGAGTACATTCATAGTCAATGCAAAGACGCGAAGACGCATCATTCGCGCCGGGCGTCGCGAATTGGGTGACTCGTTTGCCGCGAACGTCTTTCTCAGTAGAAAATTTTGAACTTGAGCGGGCTGCAGAAGATTCAAGCGTCTAACTAGACTTGACGTGTTTGACGCGTTCGGTGTGACCAATTCGGACTGCGCTCTCTCTCCCCCACGGATAGATTATAGGCCTACTTTATTAGCGAGTTGTTTTTGGATAAAACTAATGTACTTTGCATACTTACAAATTCCCATGTTCTCTATCTCTATTGTCTATAGGCCTACATGGATCGCGGGAAAGGGGGCCTTGGGCGCGGGTTAGCCTACTTTTGGTAACGTTAACATACAAATATTAATTTCGAAAGCACATTGCCTACAGCTCCGTGTGTGCACGATTTATCATTAAATAATGGCAATCTTGATTCTAGCACAATATTATTCCTAAATGACAGCATTAATTCAGTAAATTAAACCTTCAAAATTATTATCAAAATAAGTAAATACCCTTTAAACAAAACTTTAGCTTCAAATAAAGATTGTAGATCTTTACTGTTTTCCAGTAGTTACTGCTAAAATGTTTTTGAAGAGATTCGTTCATAACCTCTGGAGGAAAGTCATTAATTAACTTCTGTTTTGTTTAAATTAATAGATATTATTTAATAGACTATTTTTTTATATTTATAGGTATTTAATAATGGACTAATTTGTTGCATTTAATTGTTTTTTTTTATTGGTTTTTGAAAAAAATAATATATATATATATATATATATATATATATATATATATATATATATATATATATATATATAGACACACACACACACACACACACACACACACACACACACACACACACACACACACACTAAGATTGTTTAATATTTTTAAAAGAAGTCTCTTCTGCCCACCAAGCCTTCATTTCTTTGATCCAAGAAAAACTGTAATATTGTGACTATATTATTATTATTATTTTAACAACTATTTTCTATTTGAATATATTTTAAGATGCAATTTAAATAAATAATAAAGTGAAATGCTTTATTGTGTGTGATTTGCATGTTATTTATTTTAAGACATGTAAGCTGAAGATCTAAACTAAGTTAAAATGGTTGGTTCAACTGATTTAATTGTCTTATTTTATATATATATAAATGAGCTTAAATTTTAAGTTAACAGAACTAAGATTTATTTTGATCTCACATGGCCTGCACTGTGTTGGATTTACTTAAAAGATATGCACATTTTTTGATACAAAAATGGTGCATATATATTTTAAGTAAATCCAACTCATCATTTTTTAGAGTGTGGACAATATGAAACTAAAACGACATAAGCTTAATTTAAAATGTCTTAGGAACTACTGGATATTTAGAGGTGGATAAACGTAATTGAAAGGTGGATAAACGCACTTTGGAGGTGCAAACGCAATTCCCGAATATTGGGAGGTGGGTAAATGGCATTTACGTGCATTTAGCCTCCACTACATCCCTGGGTATGACATCACAGTACTGATTCGAAAATATACAGTGATCAACTAGAAGCAGCACTATACAGAGTACAGACGATTGGTGTATGACATCACAGTACTGATTCGAAAGCATACAGCAGACAGTGATCGACAGCACTGTACAGAGTACAGACGATTGGTGTATGCAGAGGTGTAGTTGAAGAGGTGGGTAAACTATAAATTCTGGTGGACCAAGACATGGTCACCAGGTAAGGTGGGCCACTGCCTACCGGTGTATGTGTGTCTCCTGATGACATTGCTATATAGGGAGGGCTCGACATTAAGCCTTTTCATATGCTAAGTAAATCTGCCTTTCACTTGTCCGAGTAAAAAAGTTGCTTGTTCGGATTTTTAAAAAATTTGACTTATTCTTAAAAAAATATTCTCATCATTGATATATCAGCTTTGATATTTAAATCACCATATTGTAATTTCTGCACCTTTAAAGGGCACCCCCCTCCCCCAATATTATTAAATGTATGCTTCATATTTCATTTTAAATTCCTAAATTTGATCAATAAATTCAATTATTTCTAATAATAAGACACCATAGGGCTGTTACTCTAGGGGTTGATCAAATTAAATCATTTACACTGAAAAATTACAATTGCATGAAATAATGTTATGAAATTGATTTTAATTTACATATAAGAAAGAATGATGCTACTTTTAAACATTTAACACTAAACCGCCAGTAGGTGGTGGCAGGCGACCGTCTTAATGAGTAAAAAAGTTTGCCTTAGGTTTAACAACCTATACTAAATTAACTAAATTAAAGAAACTAAATTAACGACATAAGCTTAATTTAAAATGTCTTAGGAACTAGGATATTTAGAGGTGGATAAACGCAATTGAAAGGTGGATAAACGCACTTTGGAGGTGGGTAAACGCAATTCCCGAATATTGGGAGGTGCGTAAACGGCATTTGCGCATTTAGCCTTCACTACATCCCTGGGTGTATGACATCACAGTACTGATTCGAAAGCATGCAGTGTACTTTGATCACCTTGACGAAGCACTGGGGAGACCGGGGGCAATTGTAACTAACAGGGGGCAATTGTACCACACTCAATTCCTCCAATCAGAAACAAGCTAGAGTGATGACACTTAATCTGTACATGCCCAATAGGATTCTCTCTCTATCTGTGGAAAAGAAGCGTGACATTTTCAACTTTAGCAGAAGTTATTAACGACAAACTGATTTTGAGGTGTGAAAGTTATTTTTTGGATGTACAGTATTTTTCTTCTGCTGTCTAAAGTTTAGATGTCTGTCAATTTAAACTTGTATACATTTTATCCCTAGGTTATTGATTAAAAACGAACATAAACAACACTGTAACTGTGTTACAGTTGCCCCCGAGCCACAAGGCCCATTGTAATAAGCTTGTTTGTGTGTGTTGACATACTTTTCTGTTAAAAAAATGAACATATTTCACTAAATTCTATTGTAAAACTTCATTTTAAAAGGGTGTATTAAAATAAATGTTTGTTCCAGTATTAACAAATCATCAATTAGCATTTTTTATATAAAATAATGTGTGTTTTATATGTGCTTGACAAAGTGGGAATATTATATAAACTCTTAAAATTAACAGCAGTAAAGTGATTACTTTGAGGTAGGCTTTTATTTGAGATAAAGTGGGTTAATAGGAGTTATTTCTCAGTGTTACAATTGCCCCCACACTGCATTTAATTGAATATTTTAGTCTTGTTCTTATAAGTAAAAATATATAAATTGTATTATTAATTAGTGCACATATATATGTTTCTTGTATCAAAAGATGACTAGTCTATCTCAAGTAGTTTGTGAGTTATTAAGGAAAATGTAAAATACGTTACAATTGCCCCGGGTCTCCCCTACAGACGATTGGTTTATGACATCACAGTCCTGATTCGAAAGCATACAGTATGATCTTGAAGCAGCACTGTACAGAGTACAGACGATTGGTGTATGACATCACAGTACTGATTTGAAAGCATACGTATGATCTTGAAGCAGCACTGTACAGAGTACAGACGATTGGTGTATGACATCACAGTACTGATTCGAAAGCAAACAGTATGATCTTGAAGCAGCACTGTACAGAGTACAGACGATTGGTGTATGACATCACAGTACTGTTTCGAAAGCATGTATGATCTTGAAGCAGCCGAACAACCAATACTTATGAAAGTAATTGGATCAAACATAAAAAAAATAAGTATTCCTAACTTTTCAACGTTTACTTAACATATGTGTGTAACAAAAAAAATATAAGCTACTAGGTGCACTTAAATGTATGCATAAATAAAATAATAAAAAAACATAATGCATGTCAACTACTACAATAATTGCATCAAAATTAAGTAAATCGATTATATCAGCTTAAGTGTCACGTTGTGGGTTTTGTTTTGCTTTGTGTATCACGTGTTTCCTTGTTTGTCATGTGATCCTGCCATGTGTCTTGTCTTTTGTTATGATTTTGCTCAGTGTCCACAGGTGTTTCTTATTTACCACACCCCCTTGTTAGCTTGATTAGCTTGTTTGTCTGTGTATTTATACCCCTGTGTTTCAGTTGTTGGGTGTCGGTTGTTGTTTAATGTCACTCGGTTCCTGCCTGTTCGTCTGTCCTGTTCTGAGGTCCCTGGATTATCTGTTAGTGTAATTAATAAATGCTTGCGATTGGATTCACTCTCTGTTTCGTTCCTGGCCGGATGTGACAGAACAACCGACCTCCAAATGAATCCAGCAGCACAGATTATGTGTCTCCGTCAAGGAGATCAGTCCTTAGGGGAGTATATTATGGACTTTATTAAGCTGGCACCTGTCTCATCTTTTGATGAGGTATGCCTGATGGTATTCTTCAGAGGAGGGCTATCCGAGCCACTCTACTCCTTTATGCCACTCCATCACCCTAGCTGTAGTCTGAAGGACTATATCATCCAGGCTGTTTTGCTGAACGATTCTCTGTCCGCCAAGACCGACCTGCCGGAGCTCAGCCCTGCCGAGCCTGCGCTCACCG
This sequence comes from Pimephales promelas, assembly GCF_988280905.1. Lineage (NCBI taxonomy): Eukaryota > Metazoa > Chordata > Actinopteri > Cypriniformes > Leuciscidae > Pimephales > Pimephales promelas. Next base: position 6,215,133 of record NC_142793.1, read on the forward strand.
TCAGCCCTGCCGAGCCTGCGCTCACCGTCAGCCCTGCCGAGCCTGCGCTCACCGTCAGCCCTGCCGAGCCTGCGCTCACCGTCAGCCCTGCCGAGCCTGCGCTCACCGTCAGCCCTGCCGAGCCTGCGCTCACCGTCAGCCCTGCCGAGCCCGAGCTTTCAACGCTGGTTTCGTCCAGCTTTCCAGAGATTGAATGCTCTTCGCCGCTGGTTCCGTCCAGCTCTCCAGAGATTGAATGCTCTTCGCCGCTGGTTCCGTCCAGCTCTCCAGAGTCTGAATGCTCTTCGCCGCTGGTCCCGTCCAGCTCTCCAGAGATTGAATGCTCTTCACCGCTGGTTCTGTCCAGCTCTCCAGAGACTGTATGCTCTTCACCGCTGGTTCCGTCCAGCTCTCCAGAGACTGTATGCTCTTCACTGCTGGTTCCGTCCAGCCCTCCAGAGACTGTATGCTCTTCACTGCTGGTTCCGTCCAGCCCTCCAGAGACTGTATGCTCTTCACTGCTGGTTCCGTCCAGCCCTTCCAGAGACCGTCCAGCCCGTCCAGCCAGAGACAGTCCAGCCCGTCCAGCCAGAGACCGTCCAGACCGTCCAGCCAGAGACCGGCCAGACCGTCCAGCCAGAGACCGTCCAGACCGTCCGGCCCGAGACCGTCCAGACCCTCCAGCCCGAGACCGTCCAGCCCGAGACCATCCACTCCCCATCTGCCCTTCACCCAGGGACTCAACCCAAATATTTTTTGGGGGGGGGCCCAGTGTCCCAGCCACGGCCGCCTGAAGGGCTCTCACTGCCGTGGCCGCCCGAAGGGCTCTCACCGCCGTGGCCGCCCGAGGAGAATTCACCGCCGTGGCCGCCCGAGAGGAATTCACCGCCGTGGCCGCCCGAGGGGTCTTCACCGCCGTGGCCGCCCGAGGGGTCTTCACCGCCGTGGCCGCCCGAGGGGTCTTCACCGCCGTGGCCGCCCGAGGGGTCTTCACCGCCGTGGCCTTCGCCTGGTCCTGCTCCGCCCTGGCCGTCGCCTGATCCTGCTCCGCCCTGGCCTTCGCCTGGTCCTGCTCCGCCCTGGCCTTCGCCTGGTCCTGCTCCGCCCTGGCCTTCGCCTGGTCCTGCTCCGCCCTGGCCTTCGCCTGGTCCTGCTCCGCCCTGGCCTTCGCCTGGTCCTGCTCCGCCCTGGCCTTCGCCTGGTCCTGCTCCGCCCTGGCCTTCGCCTGGTCCTGCTCCGCCCTGGCCTTCGCCTGGTCCTGCTCCGCCCTGGCCTTCGCCTGGTCCTGCTCCGCCCTGGCCTTCGCCTGGTCCTGCTCCGCCCTGGCCTTCGCCTGGTCCTGCTCTGCCCTGGCCTTCGCCTGGTCGTCTGCTCCAAGTCTGGTCCTGTTCCCCTGCACAGACTTGGCCCTCCTTCCCTCCCCCAGGACCACCTCCGCGTCACCACCCTCCTGAACTTGTGTTTTGGGTTTTGTTTTGGGTGTTACACTAGGGGCGTCGGGAGCCGCCCATAGGGGGGAGGCTATGTCACGTTGTGGGTTTTGTTTTGCTTTGTGTATCACGTGTTTCCTTGTTTGTCATGTGATCCTGCCATGTGTCTTGTCTTTTGTTATGATTTTGCTCAGTGTCCACAGGTGTTTCTTATTTACCACACCCCCTTGTTAGCTTGATTAGCTTGTTTGTCTGTGTATTTATACCCCTGTGTTTCAGTTGTTGGGTGTCGGTTGTTGTTTAATGTCACTCGGTTCCTGCCTGTTCGTCTGTCCTGTTCTGAGGTCCCTGGATTATCTGTTAGTGTAATTAATAAATGCTTGCGATTGGATTCACTCTCTGTTTCGTTCCTGGCCGGATGTGACATTAAGTAACTGTATGAGCCACGTGATATAGGCTATGCAATTTCCCGTGATGCCTATCCAGACAAAAAAAATATGAAACACATGTGAAGACGTTGAGAAGCGGTAAGCTTAATTTTTGTACTTAGGCCTACACATGATCATTTATTGCATTTTTGGTCAAGAAATTTACTTTTAACTGAATTTCAGAATTGCTACAAATTTTGCATCAACAATTAGAAACGTTTCTTACGAATGCAAACATTTGTAGTCTACATGTTAACGAATGAAATAAGTGTTTTGCACGCGAGTAGCTATATATTGTGTTTTTTCAAAATATATGACCATGATGTTGGCTCGTATATGCATTAATGGTGTGTTTACACCGAACGCGAATTTAATTGCGATAGCAGAGTACATTCATATCAATGCAAAGACGCGAAGACGCATCATTCGCGCCGGGCGTCGCAAATTGGGTGACTCGTTTGCCGCGAACGTCTTTCTCAGTAGAAAATTTTGAACTTGAGCGGGCTGCAGAAGATTCAAGCGTCTAACTAGACTTGACGTGTTTGACGCGTTCGGTGTGACCAATTCGGACTGCGCTCTCTCTCCCCCACGGATAGATTATAGGCCTACTTTATTAGCGAGTTGTTTTTGGATAAAACTAATGTACTTTGCATACTTACAAATTCCCATGTTCTCTATCTCTATTGTCTATAGGCCTACATGGATCGCGGGAAAGGGGGCCTTGGGCGCGGGTTAGCCTACTTTTGGTAACGTTAACATACAAATATTAATTTCGAAAGCACATTGCCTACAGCTCCGTGTGTGCACCATTTATCATTAAATAATGGCAATCTTGATTCTAGCACAATATTATTCCTAAATGACAGCATTAATTCAGTAAATTAAACCTTCAAAATTATTATCAAAATAAGTAAATACCCTTTAAACAAAACTTTAGCTTCAAATAAAGATTGTAGATCTTTACTGTTTTCCAGTAGTTACTGCTAAAATGTTTTTGAAGAGATTCGTTCATAACCTCTGGAGGAAAGTCATTAATTAACTTCTGTTTTGTTTAAATTAATAGATATTATTTAATAGACTATTTTTTTATATTTATAGGTATTTAATAATGGACTAATTTGTTGCATTTAATTGTTTTTTTTATTGGTTTTTGAAAAAAATAATATATATATATATATATATATATATATATATATATAATTATATATATAGACACACACACACACACACACACACACACACACACACACACACACACACACACACACACACACACACACACACACACACACACACACTAAGATTGTTTAATATTTTTAAAAGAAGTCTCTTCTGCCCACCAAGCCTTCATTTCTTTGATCCAAGAAAAACTGTAATATTGTGACTATATTATTATTATTATTATTTTAACAACTATTTTCTATTTGAATATATTTTAAGATGCAATTTAAATAAATAATAAAGTGAAATGCTTTATTGTGTGTGATTTGCATGTTATTTATTTTAAGACATGTAAGCTGAAGATCTAAACTAAGTTAAAATGGTTGGTTCAACTGATTTAATTGTCTTATTTTATATATATAAATGAGCTTAAATTTTAAGTTAACAGAACTAAGATTTATTTTGATCTCACATGGCCTGCACTGTGTTGGATTTACTTAAAAGATATGTGCACATTTTTTGATACAAAAATGGTGCATATATATTTTAAGTAAATCCAACTCATCATTTTTTAGAGTGTGGACAATATGAAACTAAAACGACATAAGCTTAATTTAAAATGTCTTAGGAACTACTGGATATTTAGAGGTGGATAAACGTAATTGAAAGGTGGATAAACGCACTTTGGAGGTGCAAACGCAATTCCCGAATATTGGGAGGTGGGTAAATGGCATTTACGTGCATTTAGCCTCCACTACATCCCTGGGTATGACATCACAGTACTGATTCGAAAATATACAGTGATCAACTAGAAGCAGCACTATACAGAGTACAGACGATTGGTGTATGACATCACAGTACTGATTCGAAAGCATACAGCAGACAGTGATCGACAGCACTGTACAGAGTACAGACGATTGGTGTATGCAGAGGTGTAGTTGAAGAGGTGGGTAAACTATAAATTCTGGTGGACCAAGACATGGTCACCAGGTAAGGTGGGCCACTGCCTACCGGTGTATGTGTGTCTCCTGATGACATTGCTATATAGGGAGGGCTCGACATTAAGCCTTTTCATATGCTAAGTAAATCTGCCTTTCACTTGTCCGAGTAAAAAAGTTGCTTGTTCGGATTTTTTAAAAATTTGACTTATTCTTAAAAAATATTCTCATCATTGATATATCAGCTTTGATATTTAAATCACCATATTGTAATTTCTGCACCTTTAAAGGGCACCCCCCTCCCCCAATATTATTAAATGTATGCTTCATATTTCATTTTAAATTCCTAAATTTGATCAACAAATTCAATTATTTCTAATAATAAGACACCATAGGGCTGTTAGGGTTGATCAAATTAAATCATTTACACTGAAAAATTACAATTGCATGAAATAATGTTATGAAATTGATTTTAATTTACATATAAGAAAGAATGATGCTACTTTTAAACATTTAACACTAAACCGCCAGTAGGTGGTGGCAGGCGACCGTCTTAATGAGTAAAAAAGTTCGCCTTAGGTTTAACAACCTATACTAAATTAACTAAATTAAAGAAACTAAATTAACGACATAAGCTTAATTTAAAATGTCTTAGGAACTAGGATATTTAGAGGTGGATAAACGCAATTGAAAGGTGGATAAACGCACTTTGGAGGTGGGTAAACGCAATTCCCGAATATTGGGAGGTGCGTAAACGGCATTTGCGCATTTAGCCTTCACTACATCCCTGGGTGTATGACATCACAGTACTGATTCGAAAGCATGCAGTGTACTTTGATCACCTTGACGAAGCACTGGGGAGACCGGGGGCAATTGTAACTAACAGGGGGCAATTGTACCACACTCAATTCCTCCAATCAGAAACAAGCTAGAGTGATGACACTTAATCTGTACATGCCCAATAGGATTCTCTCTCTATCTGTGGAAAAGAAGCGTGACATTTTCAACTTTAGCAGAAGTTATTAACGACAAACTGATTTTGAGGTGTGAAAGTTATTTTTTGGATGTACAGTATTTTTCTTCTGCTGTCTAAAGTTTAGATGTCTGTCAATTTAAACTTGTATACATTTTATCCCTAGGTTATTGATTAAAAACGAACATAAACAACACTGTAACACTGTGTTACAGTTGCCCCCGAGCCACAAGGCCCATTGTAATAAGCTTGTTTGTGTGTGTTGACATACTTTTCTGTTAAAAAAATGAACATATTTCACTAAATTCTATTGTAAAACTTCATTTTAAAAGGGTGTATTAAAATAAATGTTTGTTCCAGTATTAACAAATCATCAATTAGCATTTTTTATATAAAATAATGTGTGTTTTATATGTGCTTGACAAAGTGGGAATATTATATAAACTCTTAAAATTAACAGCAGTAAAGTGATTACTTTGAGGTAGGCTTTTATTTGAGATAAAGTGGGTTAATAGGAGTTATTTCTCAGTGTTACAATTGCCCCCACACTGCATTTAATTGAATATTTTAGTCTTGTTCTTATAAGTAAAAATATATAAATTGTATTATTAATTAGTGCACATATATATGTTTCTTGTATCAAAAGATGACTAGTCTATCTCAAGTAGTTTGTGAGTTATTAAGGAAAATGTAAAATACGTTACAATTGCCCCGGGTCTCCCCTACAGACGATTGGTTTATGACATCACAGTCCTGATTCGAAAGCATACAGTATGATCTTGAAGCAGCACTGTACAGAGTACAGACGATTGGTGTATGACATCACAGTACTGATTCAAAAGCAAACAGTATGATCTTGAAGCAGCACTGTACAGAGTACATACGATTGGTGTATGACATCACAGTACTGATTTGAAAGCATACGTATGATCTTGAAGCAGCACTGTACAGAGTACAGACGATTGGTGTATGACATCACAGTACTGATTCGAAAGCAAACAGTATGATCTTGAAGCAGCACTGTACAGAGTACAGACGATTGGTGTATGACATCACAGTACTGTTTCGAAAGCATGTATGATCTTGAAGCAGCCGAACAACCAATACTTATGAAAGTAATTGGATCAAACATAAAAAAATAAGTATTCCTAACTTTTCAACGTTTACTTAACATATGTGTGTAACAAAAAAAATATAAGCTACTAGGTGCACTTAAATGTATGCATAAATAAAATAATAAAAAAACATAATGCATGTCAACTACTACAATAATTGCATCAAAATTAAGTAAATCGATTATATCAGTTTAAGTAACTATATGAGCCACGTGATATAGGCTATGCAATTTCCCGTGATGCCTATCCAGACAAAAAAAATATGAAACACATGTGAAGACGTTGAGAAGCGGTAAGCTTAATTTTTGTACTTAGGCCTACACATGATCATTTATTGCATTTTTGGTCAAGAAATTTACTTTTAACTGAATTTCAGAATTGCTACAAATTTTGCATCAACAATTAGAAACGTTTCTTACGAATGCAAACATTTGTAGTCTACATGTTAACGAATGAAATAAGTGTTTTGCACGCGAGTAGCTATATATTGTGTTTTTTCAAAATATATGACCATGATGTTGGCTCGTATATGCATTAATGGTGTGTTTACACCGAACGCGAATTTAATTGCGATAGCAGAGTACATTCATAGTCAATGCAAAGACGCGAAGACGCATCATTCGCGCCGGGCGAGCGGGCTGCAGAAGATTCAAGCGTCTAACTAGACTTGACGTGTTTGACGCGTTCGGTGTGACCAATTCGGACTGCGCTCTCTCTCCCCCACGGATAGATTATAGGCCTACTTTATTAGCGAGTTGTTTTTGGATAAAACTAATGTACTTTGCATACTTACAAATTCCCATGTTCTCTATCTCTATGTCTATAGGCCTACATGGATCGCGGGTTAGCCTACTTTTGGTAACGTTAACATACAAATATTAATTTCGAAAGCACATTGCCTACAGCTCCGTGTGTGCACGATTTATCATTAAATAATGGCAATCTTGATTCTAGCACAATATTATTCCTAAATGACAGCATTAATTCAGTAAATTAAACCTTCAAAATTATTATCAAAATAAGTAAATACCCTTTAAACAAAACTTTAGCTTCAAATAAAGATTGTAGATCTTTACTGTTTTCCAGTAGTTACTGCTAAAATGTTTTTGAAGAGATTCGTTCATAACCTCTGGAGGAAAGTCATTAATTAACTTCTGTTTTGTTTAAATTAATAGATATTATTTAATAGACTATTTTTTTATATTTATAGGTATTTAATAATGGACTAATTTGTTGCATTTAATTGTTTTTTTTTTATTGGTTTTTGAAAAAAATTATATATATATATATATATATATATATATATATATATATATATATATGTCACTCGTGACAATCGAGGGGGGGGGGGGGGGGGCGGAAGACTTCTAAGACTTCTCCGGTTCCTATTTGATGTACAGCAGGTGCGCATTGTGAGCGCGTCGATCGCTGATTGGCGCACACGTCATACCAGCACAGTTGAAAAGGTCTTTGGTTGGTGAGCGGGGAAAAGGGAGAGGCAGAAAAGGAACGACGTGTCTGAGCTGGGAAGTCCTCGACGAGTGAAAGAGTGCAACAGAGAGAGAAGTGACATACATTGGGCTGGAGCAAGCGGTATGAGGAATGATTATGACTATGTGGGCTGGTGTATGGAATTAATGATTGCCTACAGTATTGCTGCAGGAGCACCTCATTGATGAAGATAGAAGAGACGCCGTACTGAAGCCTGATTTGTGAGTGGAATGATTTTGATCTCTTAAAGTTATTCACGTGTGTTTTGCCTGTGTGGATTGCAGTGTGCACGAAGGTGGAAGTGTAATGCTTAGGCTACGGTGGTCTGTACTGATTCATCTCCCTATGAACGTCAGGGAAGAGAAGTATTACTGAACCTGGTTTCTGCCATTATTCACCATTGAACATTGTAAGGATACAGCTTCAGCTAAGCCACTCCGCCAGTTATCTACCATTGAATGATCATCTCGATGGAGAATTAACACCAGTGATTGTACTCCTTATAGCACTCTGACCTTTTTCATTCTCTCTGCCTGAGCCCCACAGAGAAGCGGATACGCTGTGAACACGCCGCTGAGCCACCGAGCCCCATTCTTTCTGCCTGAGCCCCACAGAGAAGCAGTATCGCTGCAGATACGTCGGTGAGCACCCTGACCTTTTTCATTCTCTCTGCCTGAGCCCCACAGAGAAGCGGATACGCTGTGAACACGCCGCTGAGCAACCGAGCCCCATTCTTTCTGCCTGAGCCCCACAGAGAAGCAGTATCGCTGCAGATACGTCGGTGAGCACCCTGACCTTTTTCATTCTCTCTGCCTGAGCCCCACAGAGAAGCGGATACGCTGTGAACACGCCGCTGAGCAACCGAGCCCCATTCTTTCTGCCTGAGCCCCTCAGAGAAGCAGTATTGCTGCAGTTACGTCGGTGAGCACTCTGACCCTTTTCATTCTCTCTGCCTGAGCCCCACAGAGAAGCGGATACGCTGTGAACACGCCGCTGAGCAACCGAGCCCCATTCTTTCTGCCTGAGCCCCACAGAGAAGCAGTATTGCTGCAGATACGTCGGTGAGCACCCTGACCTTTTTCATTCTCTCTGCCTGAGCCCCACAGAGAAGCGGATACGCTGTGAACACGCCGCTGAGCAACCGAGCCCCATTCTTTCTGCCTGAGCCCCACAGAGAAGCAGTATCGCTGCAGATACGTCGGTGAGCACCCTGACCTTTTTCATTCTCTCTGCCTGAGCCCCACAGAGAAGCGGATACGCTGTGAACACGCCGCTGAGCAACCGAGCCCCATTCTTTCTGCCTGAGCTCCACAGAGAAGCAGTATCGCTGCAGTTATGTCGGTGAGCACTCTGACCTTTTTCATTTTCTCTGCCTGAGCCCCACAGAGAAGCGGATACGCTGTGAACACGCCGCTGAGCAACCGAGCCCCATTCTTTCTGCCTGAGCCCCACAGAGAAGCAGTATCGCTGCAGTTACGTCGGTGAGCACTCTGACCTTTTTCATTCTCTCTGCCTGAGCCCCACAGAGAAGCGGATACGCTGTGAACACGCCGCTGAGCAATCGAGCCCCATTCTTTCTGCCTGAGCCCCACAGAGAAGCAGTATTGCTGCAGATACGTCGGTGAGCACCCTGACCTTTTTCATTCTCTCTGCCTGAGCCCCACAGAGAAGCGGATACGCTGTGAACACGCCGCTGAGCAACCGAGCCCCATTCTTTCTGCCTGAGCCCCACAGAGAAGCAGTATCGCTGCAGATACGTCGGTGAGCACCCTGACCTTTTTCATTCTCTCTGCCTGAGCCCCACAGAGAAGCGGATACGCTGTGAACACGCCGCTGAGCAATCGAGCCCCATTCTTTCTGCCTGAGCTCCACAGAGAAGCAGTATCGCTGCAGTTATGTCGGTGAGCACTCTGACCTTTTTCATTCTCTCTGCCTGAGCCCCACAGAGAAGCGGATACGCTGTGAACACGCCGCTGAGCAACCGAGCCCCATTCTTTCTGCCTGAGCCCCACAGAGAAGCAGTATTGCTGCAGTTACGTCGGTGAGCACTCTGACCTTTTCATCCTCTCTGCCTGAGCCCCACAGAGAAGCAGTTGCACCGCTGAACAACCGAGCCTCATTCGTTCTGCCTGAGCCCCACAGAGAAGCAGTATCGCTGCAGTTACCTCGGTGAGCACTCTGACCCTGTTCATTCTCTCTGCCCGAGCCCCACAGAGAAGCAGTTTCGCTGCAGCTACGTCAGTGAGCACCCCGACTTCTTCATTCTTTCTGCCTGAGCCCCACGGAGAAGCAGACACGCTGTGTACACGCCGCTGAGTAACCGAGCTCCATTCTCTCTGCCTGAGCTTCACAGAGCAGTCACGTCGACGAAGATCTTCCTTGTGGGAATAGAGTACGGATTCCAGTGGTCTCCAATCCTGTCCAGGCCTACACGACGAAACCATCTGCTCAACATTCTTGAACTTTTAAAATAAATAAAACTTCCCTCTTAATCTGCTCATTGGTCTCTTTGTCCGTTCATTGGTGTCCTTGTGGTGTCGGCTCCTCGCGGTGGGGTGTAGGTCCGTCCGGGTGTGGGTCGGACCATCCCGGGGCGGTGACATAAGTGGCGTAGTCGGAAGGATACACCCACCGGGAGTTGTAGCGGCCACAGGGTCACGATGGCGGATGAAGAGGTGCCAGTGGGACGGACACAGGTCATGCCTGTATTCATGGGAGCTCCCTGGGCTCAGCGATATGGGGGACCGGGATCTGAGCTGGGTCTCCAGGAATGGAAAATGCAGATTACGTACCTGGCAGGTTTGCAAGGGCTGAGCGACCCGCAGAAGATTCAGTTTGTCCTTGGGTCCCTAGAAGGGGAAGCGAAACGAGAAGTTATGGCAGCACCCGAAGTTGTGCGAGCTACTGCCAAGGCCATCTTTGATTTTCTGACCGAGCTCTATGGAGATGTTACCCCGGTGGCTGTCCTTAGAGCCCAGTTTTTTAATTATCGTCAAGGACCCAGGCAAACTCTGCGGGCTTACTCTCTGAAACTGAGAGAACAATTCTCCCGGTTGAGGGGACGAACAGACCATGGACTGGGAGAAGGGGAGACTTTGCTGCGAGACCAGTTTGTCCTGGGGCTTCGCGATGGGCCGGTTCGACAGAGTATCCGGCTTCAACTACGTAGAGATCCCACACTGACCTTCGAGGCCCTTCGACAAGAAGCATTGGCTCTAGAGATAGATCAGGGTGAAACCACCGAACCACCTGTCTGCATGGCCGCCAGTAGTGCTTGTGCCCCTATTCCTTCTGAAACAACTGACTGGAAGCAGAAGTTGCGCGAGGAGCTTTTGTCGGAGGTTAAGGGCCAGATGGTGGAGTTATCGAAAAGTCTTGTGGAAGAACTACGTCGGGGGTGGCCGAGTGACATGCCCAGGGCCCGGGATCGATCGTACTCTGATGGGAACAGAGAGCAAGGACGTCGCCCTGCCCGCCCCGCTGAACCTAGGTACCAGTGGGACGACCAGGGTAGACCTATCTGTAATAGTTGCGGGAAGCCGGGGCACATCAGTCGTCAGTGTGGCCTCCGTCGGGGCTCGCAAGGGGGTTTTTAGGTCTGCCGGCCACTGTGGGTCAAGTGGCCGGGACCCCTTTTAGAGACCCCCTTCCTGTGCCTATCCCTGGGGACGAGTGGGTTGGGCACTGCCCTGAGGTCGAAATCCAGGTCAATGGGGTGAAGATTAACTGTTTGGTCGACACTGGTTCCCAAGTTACTTTATTTACAGAGAGTCTTTCTAGAGAACTATTCAAAGACCACCGACTTCAAGGAGCCGAGGCTTCACGGCTTACGTTACGAGGGGCAAATGGGCTGGACATCCCCTACACGGGCTACGTGGTCGTTGACTTCGACATTCGTGGCATTCCCGTGTATCAGAAAGGAGTAGTTATTGTCAAGGACCACTGCTTGGGCACTCGTCGGGCTCTGTTGGGCATGAATGTCATTGCAGACTGCTGGGAGGAGTTGTTTAAGAACGGTCCGGCTCGGAGGCCGTCGAGGGAGGATAATTCCCAGTGGGAAAACATCTTGAAGGACTGCCATCGAATTCATGCTGCTGGAGACAGGGAAGACCGGGAGAGTGTGGGCCGGGTGGTTTGCCGTTATGCCTTGTCTGTACCAGCTGGAAGTGAGGCTGTGGTGTGGGCCAGGGTGCCTGCTAGTTCCTATGGACCGGAAGACTTGGTCCTGGTGGAACCCCATTGGGATTGCCAGGCCATTGACGTAGCCAGAGGGCTGGCCGTGGTTCATCATGGTCGGGTGATCGTGCGGGTGCGCAACACTAACCCCTACCCGATTATGCTCCGGCGCCATCAATGCTTGGCCCGGATCACCTCGGTGAGTCCTCAGCAAGTAAGAGAGGACAGCGACGTCTGCTTTGTTCAAGTGAGTGCGGCAGTGGTAGAGGTAACCATCCGATCGGACGACGTAAAAGCTGACCTCTCGGAGAATGGAGTTCCGGAACATCTGGTTGGAGACTCCTTGAGAGGAGAGGGGCTAGAGGAAGAGCAACAATATCAGTTACGAGAATTCTTGTCTAAATGGCAACATGTGTTCTCCACCCATGACGAGGATTATGGCTGCACGGGGGTGGTCAAACATCAGATCCCCACTGGTAACGCGGCCCCAAGCCGGGAACGGTATCGACCAGTGCCTCCCACCCTCTATTCAGAGATCCGGACCCTGTTGAAAGGAATGTTAGATAGAGGGATTATCCGTGAAAGTAGTAGCCCCTGGGCCGCCCCTGTCGTCCTAGTGCAGAAGAAGACAGGAGCTTGGAGGTTTTGTGTCGATTACCGGAAGCTGAACAGCGTAACAAAGAAGGATGCATTCCCACTCCCACGAATTGAGGACTCTCTCACCAGTCTCACTCAGGCGGCATGGTACTCTACGTTGGATTTGGCCAGTGGGTACTGGCAAGTACAGGTCGAGGGACGGGACCAGGAGAAGACTGCCTTCACGACTCCATTTGGGCTCTTCGAATGGGACCGTATGCCCTTCGGCCTGTGCAATGCCCCCGCGACCTTCCAGCGGCTAATGCAACGCTGCTTGGGGGGGCAATTGGTCGATAACACCCTGGTTTACCTTGATGACGTAATTGTATTCTCACCAGATTTTGCTTCTCATTTACTCCATCTGGAACAGGTCTTCCAAGCCATGGCGAGATATGGGTTGAAGCTCCGCCCTGATAAATGCCAGTTGTTTCGAAAGGAGGTTAAGTTTCTGGGGCACTGTGTTAGTACAGCTGGGGTTGCTCCGGATCCAGAGAAAGTCTTGGCCGTCCAGAATTGGGAGGCACCCCAGACTGTCCGTCAAGTAAGATCTTTTTTGGGCTTTGTGGGATATTATAGGCGGTTCATTAAAGGATTCTCTGCAATCGCCAAGCCGTTAAATCAGCTCCTTTCGGGCACGGGACGCTTCCGTGGTCGGGGCTCCCCCTCCGTTGACTGGCGGCCGGAGTGTGAGGAAGCTTTTCAAACTCTGAAGCAAGAATTGTTGCAAGCCCCAATCCTGGCATACGCTGATTTCTCACTACCCTTTATATTATATACCGATGCGAGTCATGCAGGGCTGGGAGCCGTGTTGGCCCAGCGGCAACAAGGGGTCGAGAGGGTAATCGCCTATGCAAGTCGGAGCCTGCACCCCGCAGAGCAGAACGCGTCAAATTATAGTTCTTTTAAGATCGAACTCCTGGCAATGAAATGGGCCATGGCAGAAAAATTCAAGGATTATTTGTGGGGGGCAAAAGTGACTGTAATCACAGACAATAATCCTTTGGTGCATTTACAAGGGGCTAAGTTAGGAGCAGTGGAGCAGTGTTGGGTGGCGGCAATGGCTAACTACGAGTACCAAATTCAGTACCGACCCGGCAGGGAACATACTAATGCAGATGTGTTGTCCAGGCTACCAGCCAGGGGAGAGAACTGTCCAATGCCGCCAGTATCATCCGACGTGGAGGAAGGTTTGTTGGTGGGAGTGGTGGAAGCCCCTGGATCCCGCTTGGGAGAGGTTCCCCCGAGTTGGGGATGGGACCCTAATCGGTGGAAGACATTGCAGGGGAAAGATGAGAGCTTGAAGAAGATCAGCTCCTACCTGAAGAGTGGAGTTGGACCTGGGGTAAGGGAGCGACAAACACAGACCTCTGTGGTAAAGCGACTTTTGGGGCAGTGGAAGCGACTTGGACTGCGAGAGGGGGTGCTCTGCCGCTCAGTTCAGGATCGGGCAACCCGGGAGATAATACAACAAGTGATAGTACCAGAAGAGCAGGTCGTGCCTCTGTTGACCGCGTACCATACCCATATGGGACATCAGGGCCAGGAGAGGACATTGTCTTTACTTCGGAGGTACTTCTACTGGGGCGGGATGGAGACGACTGTTGGGACATTCATTCAGAGTTGCCCCCGATGCGTGTTGTTTAAGTCTCGGAAGGAGAAGAAGGCCCCGTTGGTCCCCATGCGTCCTAGGGCGCCTTTGCATATTGTTGGCATGGACTACCTGACGCTGGGCCGTCCGACAGACCGGTTTCAGAATATTCTGGTTGTGACCGATCTGTTCACTAAGTTTGCTTGGGCTACGCCAACTTTAGATCAGACTGCTGCCACTACTGCGAGTGCATTGTGGAGGATGGTAATTCAGCCGTTTGGGTGTCCGGAGATTCTCCACTCCGATCAAGGTCCTAACTTTGAGTCTAGAGTTATTCAAGAACTGAGCCAGCTGTACGGATGTCGGAAAACACGCACCACCTCATACCACCCCCAAGGTAACGGAGGATGCGAGCGCTTTAACCAGACCTTATTGAGCTCGCTGGGGACCTTAGAAACTGACCACCAGGTTCAGTGGACCGAATGCCTTCCTGCCTTATTGCAAGCCTATAATAACAGTGTGCACAGCATTACCGGGTATGCCCCGGCTTTCCTGATGTTCGGCCGACATATGCGCCTACCTGTGGATTTACTCCTGGGAACGGAACCTACTGAGGGAGCTCAAAGTACTACCGAGTGGGTGGGCCGACATCATCAACAACTTTACCATGCTTACCGCCGAGTTACAGAGCACCTAAACACAGCAGCCGCAAAGAATAAGCGGTTGTATGATCGGACCGCTCGAGACGCTCCATTGTTACCTGGAGAAAGGGTGTTGGTAAGAGACAATCGACGTCAAGGAAAAGGTAAGCTTAGTGATCGGTGGGAGAGTACGCCATATGTGGTGGAACGTCAACAGGGACCAGACATGCCTGTGTACACTGTGCGGCCGGAAGGGAGGCTTGGCCCAGAGCGGGTGCTCCACCGAAACCTACTTCGGCCCTGCCCTAATTTCCCTGAGGGGAGAGAAGAAACACCCGTTGTCCCTCCGTGTTCTGAGGCACCATGGGTTGGATGGGCTGTGGCCCCTCGACATCCCGAAGTGGGAGTTGGGAGAGTGGCCCCTGTATCTCCACCCCGACGCTCCCAGCGAGATACCCGAGGGCAACCGCCGGAACGGTATGGCGCCTGGGTTGAAGATGCCTGGTTCTAGGGACTAGAACCAATTGGTGGGGGAGAGTGTCACTCGTGACAATCGAGGGGGGGGGCGGAACTATTATTTTGTGCCTTCGTTCCCATGGGGAACATTTCCGGGGGGGGGGGACCTAAGACTTCTCCGGTTCCTATTTGATGTACAGCAGGTGCGCATTGTGAGCGCGTCGATCGCTGATTGGCGCACACGTCATACCAGCACAGTTGAAAAGGTCTTTGGTTGGTGAGCGGGGAAAAGGGAGAGGCAGAAAAGGAACGACGTGTCTGAGCTGGGAAGTCCTCGACGAGTGAAAGAGTGCAACAGAGAGAGAAGTGACATACATTGGGCTGGAGCAAGCGGTATGAGGAATGATTATGACTATGTGGGCTGGTGTATGGAATTAATGATTGCCTACAGTATTGCTGCAGGAGCACCTCATTGATGAAGATAGAAGAGACGCCGTACTGAAGCCTGATTTGTGAGTGGAATGATTTTGATCTCTTAAAGTTATTCACGTGTGTTTTGCCTGTGTGGATTGCAGTGTGTACGAAGGTGGAAGTGTAATGCTTAGGCTACGGTGGTCTGTACTGATTCATCTCCCTATGAACGTCAGGGAAGAGAAGTATTACTGAACCTGGTTTCTGCCATTATTCACCATTGAACATTGTAAGGATACAGCTTCAGCTAAGCCACTCCGCCAGTTATCTACCATTGAATGATCATCTCGATGGAGAATTAACACCAGTGATTGTACTCCTTATAGCACTCTGACCTTTTTCATTCTCTCTGCCTGAGCCCCACAGAGAAGCGGATACGCTGTGAACACGCCGCTGAGCCACCGAGCCCCATTCTTTCTGCCTGAGCCCCACAGAGAAGCAGTATCGCTGCAGATACGTCGGTGAGCACCCTGACCTTTTTCATTCTCTCTGCCTGAGCCCCACAGAGAAGCGGATACGCTGTGAACACGCCGCTGAGCAACCGAGCCCCATTCTTTCTGCCTGAGCCCCACAGAGAAGCAGTATCGCTGCAGATACGTCGGTGAGCACCCTGACCTTTTTCATTCTCTCTGCCTGAGCCCCACAGAGAAGCGGATACGCTGTGAACACGCCGCTGAGCAACCGAGCCCCATTCTTTCTGCCTGAGCCCCTCAGAGAAGCAGTATTGCTGCAGTTACGTCGGTGAGCACTCTGACCCTTTTCATTCTCTCTGCCTGAGCCCCACAGAGAAGCGGATACGCTGTGAACACGCCGCTGAGCAACCGAGCCCCATTCTTTCTGCCTGAGCCCCACAGAGAAGCAGTATCGCTGCAGATACGTCGGTGAGCACCCTGACCTTTTTCATTCTCTCTGCCTGAGCCCCACAGAGAAGCGGATACGCTGTGAACACGCCGCTGAGCAACCGAGCCCCATTCTTTCTGCCTGAGCCCCACAGAGAAGCAGTATCGCTGCAGTTACGTCGGTGAGCACTCTGACCTTTTTCATTCTCTCTGCCTGAGCCCCACAGAGAAGCGGATACGCTGTGAACACGCCGCTGAGCAACCGAGCCCCATTCTTTCTGCCTGAGCCCCACAGAGAAGCAGTATCGCTGCAGTTACGTCGGTGAGCACTCTGACCTTTTTCATTCTCTCTGCCTGAGCCCCACAGAGAAGCGGATACGCTGTGAACACGCCGCTGAGCAATCGAGCCCCATTCTTTCTGCCTGAGCCCCACAGAGAAGCAGTATTGCTGCAGATACGTCGGTGAGCACCCTGACCTTTTTCATTCTCTCTGCCTGAGCCCCACAGAGAAGCGGATACGCTGTGAACACGCCGCTGAGCAATCGAGCCCCATTCTTTCTGCCTGAGCTCCACAGAGAAGCAGTATCGCTGCAGTTATGTCGGTGAGCACTCTGACCTTTTTCATTCTCTCTGCCTGAGCCCCACAGAGAAGCGGATACGCTGTGAACACGCCGCTGAGCAACCGAGCCCCATTCTTTCTGCCTGAGCCCCACAGAGAAGCAGTATTGCTGCAGTTACGTCGGTGAGCACTCTGACCTTTTCATCCTCTCTGCCTGAGCCCCACAGAGAAGCAGTTGCACCGCTGAACAACCGAGCCTCATTCGTTCTGCCTGAGCCCCACAGAGAAGCAGTATCGCTGCAGTTACCTCGGTGAGCACTCTGACCCTGTTCATTCTCTCTGCCCGAGCCCCACAGAGAAGCAGTATTGCTGCAGTTACGTCGGTGAGCACTCTGACCCTTTTCATTCTCTCTGCCTGAGCCCCACAGAGAAGCGGATACGCTGTGAACACGCCGCTGAGCAACCGAGCCCCATTCTTTCTGCCTGAGCCCCACAGAGAAGCAGTATCGCTGCAGATACGTCGGTGAGCACCCTGACCTTTTTCATTCTCTCTGCCTGAGCCCCACAGAGAAGCGGATACGCTGTGAACACGCCGCTGAGCAACCGAGCCCCATTCTTTCTGCCTGAGCTCCACAGAGAAGCAGTATCGCTGCAGTTATGTCGGTGAGCACTCTGACCTTTTTCATTTTCTCTGCCTGAGCCCCACAGAGAAGCGGATACGCTGTGAACACGCCGCTGAGCAACCGAGCCCCATTCTTTCTGCCTGAGCCCCACAGAGAAGCAGTATCGCTGCAGTTACGTCGGTGAGCACTCTGACCTTTTTCATTCTCTCTGCCTGAGCCCCACAGAGAAGCGGATACGCTGTGAACACGCCGCTGAGCAATCGAGCCCCATTCTTTCTGCCTGAGCCCCACAGAGAAGCAGTATTGCTGCAGATACGTCGGTGAGCACCCTGACCTTTTTCATTCTCTCTGCCTGAGCCCCACAGAGAAGCGGATACGCTGTGAACACGCCGCTGAGCAATCGAGCCCCATTCTTTCTGCCTGAGCTCCACAGAGAAGCAGTATCGCTGCAGTTATGTCGGTGAGCACTCTGACCTTTTTCATTCTCTCTGCCTGAGCCCCACAGAGAAGCGGATACGCTGTGAACACGCCGCTGAGCAACCGAGCCCCATTCTTTCTGCCTGAGCCCCACAGAGAAGCAGTATTGCTGCAGTTACGTCGGTGAGCACTCTGACCTTTTCATCCTCTCTGCCTGAGCCCCACAGAGAAGCAGTTGCACTGCTGAACAACCGAGCCTCATTCGTTCTGCCTGAGCCCCACAGAGAAGCAGTATCGCTGCAGTTACCTCGGTGAGCACTCTGACCCTGTTCATTCTCTCTGCCCGAGCCCCACAGAGAAGCAGTTTCGCTGCAGCTACGTTAGTGAGCACCCCGACTACTTCATTCTTTCTGCCTGAGCCCCACGGAGAAGCAGACACGCTGTGTACACGCCGCTGAGTAACCGAGCTCCATTCTCTCTGCCTGAGCTTCACAGAGCAGTCACGTCAAGTCAAGTCAAGTCACATTTATTTATATAGCGCTTTTCACAATACAGATTGTATCAAAGCAGCTTCACAGTGATAACATGTAAGTAGCACAACACAGATCAACAACATTGCTAAACACTAAATAAATAACCCCAACTGAGCAAGCTCAAAGCAAGCCAAAAGCAAAGCGACAGTGGCAAGGAACCAAAACTCCATCAGATTGGATGGAGAAAAAACCTTGGGAGAACCCAGGCTCAGTCGGGGGCCAGTTCTCCTCTGGCTTACATTCATATTGTTTAAATATAAATATTAAATATAAATATTGTTTATGAATCAAACGGCGCCGACGAAGATCTTCCTTGTGGGAATAGAGTACGGATTCCAGTGGTCTCCAATCCTGTCCAGGCCTACACAACGAAACCATCTGCTCAACATTCTTGAACTTTTAAAATAAATAAAACTTCCCTCTTAATCTGCTCATTGGTCTCTTTGTCCGTTCATTGGTGTCCTTGTGGTGTCGGCTCCTCGCGGTGGGGTGTAGGTCCGTCCGGGTGTGGGTCGGACCATCCCGGGGCGGTGACATATATATATATATATATATATATATATATATATATATATATATAATTATATATATAGACACACACACACACACACACACTAAGATTGTTTAATATTTTTAAAAGAAGTCTCTTCTGCCCACCAAGCCTTCATTTCTTTGATCCAAGAAAAACTGTAATATTGTGACTATATTATTATTATTATTTTAACAACTATTTTCTATTTGAATATATTTTAAGATGCAATTTAAATAAATAATAAAGTGAAATGCTTTATTGTGTGTGATTTGCATGTTATTTATTTTAAGACATGTAAGCTGAAGATCTAAACTAAGTTAAAATGGTTGGTTCAACTGATTTAATTGTCTTATTTTATATATATAAATGAGCTTAAATTTTAAGTTAACAGAACTAAGATTTATTTTGATCTCACATGGCCTGCACTGTGTTGGATTTACTTAAAAGATATGTGCACATTTTTTGATACAAAAATGGTGCATATATATTTTAAGTAAATCCAACTCATCATTTTTTAGAGTGTGGACAATATGAAACTAAAACGACATAAGCTTAATTTAAAATGTCTTAGGAACTACTGGATATTTAGAGGTGGATAAACGTAATTGAAAGGTGGATAAACGCACTTTGGAGGTGCAAACGCAATTCCCGAATATTGGGAGGTGGGTAAATGGCATTTACGTGCATTTAGCCTCCACTACATCCCTGGGTATGACATCACAGTACTGATTCGAAAATATACAGTGATCAACTAGAAGCAGCACTATACAGAGTACAGACGATTGGTGTATGACATCACAGTACTGATTCGAAAGCATACAGCAGACAGTGATCGACAGCACTGTACAGAGTACAGACGATTGGTGTATGCAGAGGTGTAGTTGAAGAGGTGGGTAAACTATAAATTCTGGTGGACCAAGACATGGTCACCAGGTAAGGTGGGCCACTGCCTACCGGTGTATGTGTGTCTCCTGATGACATTGCTATATAGGGAGGGCTCGACATTAAGCCTTTTCATATGCTAAGTAAATCTGCCTTTCACTTGTCCGAGTAAAAAAGTTGCTTGTTCAGATTTTTTAAAAATTTGACTTATTCTTAAAAAATATTCTCATCATTGATATATCAGCTTTGATATTTAAATCACCATATTGTAATTTCTGCACCTTTAAAGGGCACCCCCCTCCCCCAATATTATTAAATGTATGCTTCATATTTCATTTTAAATTCCTAAATTTGATCAATGAATTCAATTATTTCTAATAATAAGACACCATAGGGCTGTTACTCTAGGGGTTGATCAAATTAAATCATTTACACTGAAAAATTACAATTGCATGAAATAATGTTATGAAATTGATTTTAATTTACATATAAGAAAGAATGATGCTACTTTTAAACATTTAACACTAAACCGCCAGTAGGTGGTGGCAGGCGACCGTCTTAATGAGTGAAAAAGTTCGCCTTAGGTTTAACAACCTATACTAAATTAACTAAATTAAAGAAACTAAATTAACGACATAAGCTTAATTTAAAATGTCTTAGGAACTAGGATATTTAGAGGTGGATAAACGCAATTGAAAGGTGGATAAACGCACTTTGGAGGTGGGTAAACGCAATTCCCGAATATTGGGAGGTGCGTAAACGGCATTTGCGCATTTAGCCTTCACTACATCCCTGGGTGTATGACATCACAGTACTGATTCGAAAGCATGCAGTGTACTTTGATCACCTTGACGAAGCACTGGGGAGACCGGGGGCAATTGTAACAGGGGGCAATTGTACCACACTCAATTCCTCCAATCAGAAACAAGCTAGAGTGATGACACTTAATCTGTACATGCCCAATAGGATTCTCTCTCTATCTGTGGAAAAGAAGCCTGACATTTTCAACTTTAGCAGAAGTTATTAACGACAAACTGATTTTGAGGTGTGAAAGTTATTTTTTGGATGTACAGTATTTTTCTTCTGCTGTCTAAAGTTTAGATGTCTGTCAATTTAAACTTGTATACATTTTATCCCTAGGTTATTGATTAAAAACGAACATAAACAGCACTGTAACACTGTGTTACAGTTGCCCCCGAGCCACAAGGCCCATTGTAATAAGCTTGTTTGTGTGTGTTGACATACTTTTCTGTTAAAAAAATGAACATATTTCACTAAATTCTATTGTAAAACTTCATTTTAAAAGGGTGTATTAAAATAAATGTTTGTTCCAGTATTAACAAATCATCAATTAGCATTTTTTATATAAAATAATGTGTGTTTTATATGTGCTTGACAAAGTGGGAATATTATATAAACTCTTAAAATTAACAGCAGTAAAGTGATTACTTTGAGGTAGGCTTTTATTTGAGATAAAGTGGGTTAATAGGAGTTATTTCTCAGTGTTACAATTGCCCCCACACTGCATTTAATTGAATATTTTAGTCTTGTTCTTATAAGTAAAAATATATAAATTGTATTATTAATTAGTGCACATATATATGTTTCTTGTATCAAAAGATAGTCTATCTCAAGTAGTTTGTGAGTTATTAAGGAAAATGTAAAATACGTTACAATTGCCCCGGGTCTCCCCTACAGACGATTGGTTTATGACATCACAGTCCTGATTCGAAAGCATACAGTATGATCTTGAAGCAGCACTGTACAGAGTACAGACGATTGGTGTATGACATCACAGTACTGATTCGAAAGCAAACAGTATGATCTTGAAGCAGCACTGTACAGAGTACATACGATTGGTGTATGACATCACAGTACTGATTTGAAAGCATGCGTATGATCTTGAAGCAGCACTGTACAGAGTACAGACGATTGGTGTATGACATCACAGTACTGTTTCGAAAGCATGTATGATCTTGAAGCAGCCGAACAACCAATACTTATGAAAGTAATTGGATCAAACATAAAAAAATAAGTATTCCTAACTTTTCAACGTTTACTTAACATATGTGTGTAACAAAAAAATATAAGCTACTAGGTGCACTTAAATGTATGCATAAATAAAATAATAAAAAAACATAATGCATGTCAACTACTACAATAATTGCATCAAAATTAAGTAAATCGATTATATCAGTTTAAGTAACTGTATGAGCCACGTGATATAGGCTATGCAATTTCCCGTGATGCCTATCCAGACAAAAAAAATATGAAACACATGTGAAGACGTTGAGAAGCGGTAAGCTTAATTTTTGTACTTAGGCCTACACATGATCATTTATTGCATTTTTGGTCAAGAAATTTACTTTTAACTGAATTTCAGAATTGCTACAAATTTTGCATCAACAATTAGAAACGTTTCTTACGAATGCAAACATTTGTAGTCTACATGTTAACGAATGAAATAAGTGTTTTGCACGCGAGTAGCTATATATTGTGTTTTTTCAAAATATATGACCATGATGTTGGCTCGTATATGCATTAATGGTGTGTTTACACCGAACGCGAATTTAATTGCGATAGCAGAGTACATTCATAGTCAATGCAAAGACGCGAAGACGCATCATTCGCGCCGGGCGTCGCGAATTGGGTGACTCGTTTGCCGCGAACGTCTTTCTCAGTAGAAAATTTTGAACTTGAGCGGGCTGCAGAAGATTCAAGCGTCTAACTAGACTTGACGTGTTTGACGCGTTCGGTGTGACCAATTCGGACTGCGCTCTCTCTCCCCCACGGATAGATTATAGGCCTACTTTATTAGCGAGTTGTTTTTGGATAAAACTAATGTACTTTGCATACTTACAAATTCCCATGTTCTCTATCTCTATTGTCTATAGGCCTACATGGATCGCGGGAAAGGGGGCCTTGGGCGCGGGTTAGCCTACTTTTGGTAACGTTAACATACAAATATTAATTTCGAAAGCACATTGCCTACAGCTCCGTGTGTGCACGATTTATCATTAAATAATGGCAATCTTGATTCTAGCACAATATTATTCCTAAATGACAGCATTAATTCAGTAAATTAAACCTTCAAAATTATTATCAAAATAAGTAAATACCCTTTAAACAAAACTTTAGCTTCAAATAAAGATTGTAGATCTTTACTGTTTTCCAGTAGTTACTGCTAAAATGTTTTTGAAGAGATTCGTTCATAACCTCTGGAGGAAAGTCATTAATTAACTTCTGTTTTGTTTAAATTAATAGATATTATTTAATAGACTATTTTTTTATATTTATAGGTATTTAATAATGGACTAATTTGTTGCATTTAATTGTTTTTTTTTATTGGTTTTTGAAAAAAATAATATATATATATATATATATATATATATATATATATATATATAATTATATATATAGACACACACACACACACACACACTAAGATTGTTTAATATTTTTAAAAGAAGTCTCTTCTGCCCACCAAGCCTTCATTTCTTTGATCCAAGAAAAACTGTAATATTGTGACTATATTATTATTATTATTATTTTAACAACTATTTTCTATTTGAATATATTTTAAGATGCAATTTAAATAAATAATAAAGTGAAATGCTTTATTGTGTGTGATTTGCATGTTATTTATTTTAAGACATGTAAGCTGAAGATCTAAACTAAGTTAAAATGGTTGGTTCAACTGATTTAATTGTCTTATTTTATATATATAAATGAGCTTAAATTTTAAGTTAACAGAACTAAGATTTATTTTGATCTCAAATGGCCTGCACTGTGTTGGATTTACTTAAAAGATATGCACATTTTTTGATACAAAAATGGTGCATATATATTTTAAGTAAATCCAACTCATCATTTTTTAGAGTGTGGACAATATGAAACTAAAACGACATAAGCTTAATTTAAAATGTCTTAGGAACTACTGGATATTTAGAGGTGGATAAACGTAATTGAAAGGTGGATAAACGCACTTTGGAGGTGCAAGCGCAATTCCCGAATATTGGGAGGTGGGTAAATGGCATTTACGTGCATTTAGCCTCCACTACATCCCTGGGTATGACATCACAGTACTGATTCGAAAATATACAGTGATCAACTAGAAGCAGCACTATACAGAGTACAGACGATTGGTGTATGACATCACAGTACTGATTCGAAAGCATACAGCAGACAGTGATCGACAGCACTGTACAGAGTACAGACGATTGGTGTATGCAGAGGTGTAGTTGAAGAGGTGGGTAAACTATAAATTCTGGTGGACCAAGACATGGTCACCAGGTAAGGTGGGCCACTGCCTACCGGTGTATGTGTGTCTCCTGATGACATTGCTATATAGGGAGGGCTCGACATTAAGCCTTTTCATATGCTAAGTAAATCTGCCTTTCACTTGTCCGAGTAAAAAAGTTGCTTGTTCAGATTTTTTAAAAATTTGACTTATTCTTAAAAAATATTCTCATCATTGATATATCAGCTTTGATATTTAAATCACCATATTGTAATTTCTGCACCTTTAAAGGGCACCCCCCTCCCCCAATATTATTAAATGTATGCTTCATATTTCATTTTAAATTCCTAAATTTGATCAATAAATTCAATTATTTCTAATAATAAGACACCATAGGGCTGTTACTCTAGGGG
The DNA here is from genome assembly GCF_988280905.1 of Pimephales promelas. Taxonomy (NCBI): domain Eukaryota; kingdom Metazoa; phylum Chordata; class Actinopteri; order Cypriniformes; family Leuciscidae; genus Pimephales; species Pimephales promelas. Next base: position 6,239,654 of record NC_142793.1, read on the forward strand.
TTGATCAAATTAAATCATTTACACTGAAAAATTACAATTGCATGAAATAATGTTATGAAATTGATTTTAATTTACATATAAGAAAGAATGATGCTACTTTTAAACATTTAACACTAAACCGCCAGTAGGTGGTGGCAGGCGACCGTCTTAATGAGTGAAAAAGTTCGCCTTAGGTTTAACAACCTATACTAAATTAACTAAATTAAAGAAACTAAATTAACGACATAAGCTTAATTTAAAATGTCTTAGGAACTAGGATATTTAGAGGTGGATAAACGCAATTGAAAGGTGGATAAACGCACTTTGGAGGTGGGTAAACGCAATTCCCGAATATTGGGGGTAAACGGCATTTGCGCATTTAGCCTTCACTACATCCCTGGGTGTATGACATCACAGTACTGATTCGAAAGCATGCAGTGTACTTTGATCACCTTGACGAAGCACTGGGGAGACCGGGGGCAATTGTAACAGGGGGCAATTGTACCACACTCAATGCCTCCAATCAGAAACAAGCTAGAGTGATGACACTTAATCTGTACATGCCCAATAGGATTCTCTCTCTATCTGTGGAAAAGAAGCGTGACATTTTCAACTTTAGCAGAAGTTATTAACGACAAACTGATTTTGAGGTGTGAAAGTTATTTTTTGGATGTAATGTATTTTTCTTCTGCTGTGTAAAGTTTAGATGTCTGTCAATTTAAACTTGTATACATTTTATCCCTAGGTTATTGATTAAAAACGAACATAAACAACACTGTAACACTGTGTTACAGTTGCCCCCGAGCCACAAGGCCCATTGTAATAAGCTTGTTTGTGTGTGTTGACACACTTTTCTGTTAAAAAAATGAACATATTTCACTAAATTCTATTGTAAAACTTCATTTTAAAAGGGTGTATTAAAATAAATGTTTGTTCCAGTATTAACAAATCATCAATTAGCATTTTTTATATAAAATAATGTGTGTTTTATATGTGCTTGACAAAGTGGGAATATTATATAAACTCTTAAAATTAACAGCAGTAAAGTGATTACTTTGAGGTAGGCTTTTATTTGAGATAAAGTGGGTTAATAGGAGTTATTTCTCAGTGTTACAATTGCCACCACACTGCATTTAATTGAATATTTTAGTCTTGTTCTTATAAGTAAAAATATATAAATTGTATTATTAATTAGTGCACATATATATGTTTCTTGTATCAAAAGATGACTAGTCTATCTCAAGTTTGTGAGTTATTAAGGAAAATGTAAAATACGTTACAATTGCCCCGGGTCTCCCCTACAGACGATTGGTTTATGACATCACAGTCCTGATTCGAAAGCATACAGTATGATCTTGAAGCAGCACTGTACAGAGTACAGACGATTGGTTTATGACATCACAGTCCTGATTCGAAAGCATACAGTATGATCTTGAAGCAGCACTGTACAGAGTACATACGATTGGTGTATGACATCACAGTACTGATTTGAAAGTACGTATGATCTTGAAGCAGCACTGTACAGAGTACAGACGATTGGTGTATGACATCACAGTACTGATTCGAAAGCAAACAGTATGATCTTGAAGCAGCACTGTACAGAGTACAGACGATTGGTGTATGACATCACAAGTACTGTTTCGAAAGCATGTATGATCTTGAAGCAGCCGAACAACCAATACTTATAAAAGTAATTGGATCAAACATAAAAAATTAAGTATTCCTAACTTTTCAACGTTTACTTAACATATGTGTGTAACAAAAAAATATAAGCTACTAGGTGCACTTAAATGTATGCATAAATAAAATAATAAAAAAACATAATGCATGTCAACTACTACAATAATTGCATCAAAATTAAGTAAATCGATTATATCAGTTTAAGTAACTGTATGAGCCACGTGATATAGGCTATGCAATTTCCCGTGATGCCTATCCAGACAAAAAAAATATGAAACACATGTGAAGACGCTGAGAAGCGGTAAGCTTAATTTTTGTACTTAGGCCTACACATGATCATTTATTGCATTTTTGGTCAAGAAATTTACTTTTAACTGAATTTCAGAATTGCTACAAATTTTGCATCAACAATTAGAAACGTTTCTTACGAATGCAAACATTTGTAGTCTACATGTTAACGAATGAAATAAGTGTTTTGCACGCGAGTAGCTATATATTGTGTTTTTTCAAAATATATGACCATGATGTTGGCTCGTATATGCATTAATGGTGTGTTTACACCGAACGCGAATTTAATTGCGATAGCAGAGTACATTCATAGTCAATGCAAAGACGCGAAGACGCATCATTCGCGCCGGGCGTCGCGAATTGGGTGACTCGTTTGCCGCGAACGTCTTTCTCAGTAGAAAATTTTGAACTTGAGCGGGCTGCAGAAGATTCAAGCGTCTAACTAGACTTGACGTGTTTGACGCGTTCGGTGTGACCAATTCGGACTGTGCTCTCTCTCCCCCACGGAAAGATTATAGGCCTACTTTATTAGCGAGTTGTTTTTGGATAAAACTAATGTACTTTGCATACTTACAAATTCCCATGTTCTCTATCTCTATTGTCTATAGGCCTACATGGATCGCGGGAAAGGGGGCCTTGGGCGCGGGTTAGCCTACTTTTGGTAACGTTAACATACAAATATTAATTTCGAAAGCACATTGCCTACAGCTCCGTGTGTGCACCATTTATCATTAAATAATGGCAATCTTGATTCTAGCACAATATTATTCCTAAATGACAGCATTAATTCAGTAAATTAAACCTTCAAAATTATTATCAAAATAAGTAAATACCCTTTAAACAAAACTTTAGCTTCAAATAAAGATTGTAGATCTTTACTGTTTTCCAGTAGTTACTGCTAAAATGTTTTTGAAGAGATTCGTTCATAACCTCTGGAGGAAAGTCATTAATTAACTTCTGTTTTGTTTAAATTAATAGATATTATTTAATAGACTATTTTTTTATATTTATAGGTATTTAATAATGGACTAATTTGTTGCATTTAATTGTTTTTTTTTATTGGTTTTTGAAAAAAATAATATATATATATATATATATATATATATATATATATATATAATTATATATATAGACACACACACACACACACACACACACACACACACACACACACACACACACACACACTAAGATTGTTTAATATTTTTAAAAGAAGTCTCTTCTGCCCACCAAGCCTTCATTTCTTTGATCCAAGAAAAACTGTAATATTGTGACTATATTATTATTATTATTATTTTAACAACTATTTTCTATTTGAATATATTTTAAGATGCAATTTAAATAAATAATAAAGTGAAATGCTTTATTGTGTGTGATTTGCATGTTATTTATTTTAAGACATGTAAGCTGAAGATCTAAACTAAGTTAAAATGGTTGGTTCAACTGATTTAATTGTCTTATTTTATATATATAAATGAGCTTAAATTTTAAGTTAACAGAACTAAGATTTATTTTGATCTCACATGGCCTGCACTGTGTTGGATTTACTTAAAAGATATGCACATTTTTTGATACAAAAATGGTGCATATATATTTTAAGTAAATCCAACTCATCATTTTTTAGAGTGTGGACAATATGAAACTAAAACGACATAAGCTTAATTTAAAATGTCTTAGGAACTACTGGATATTTAGAGGTGGATAAACGTAATTGAAAGGTGGATAAACGCACTTTGGAGGTGCAAACGCAATTCCCGAATATTGGGAGGTGGGTAAATGGCATTTACGTGCATTTAGCCTCCACTACATCCCTGGGTATGACATCACAGTACTGATTCGAAAATATATAACACAGTCTCATCCCAAATCGTCATATAACTGACGTTTTGGGACGTATTTTGACCATACGTCAATATCCGCCTTTTTAGGGCCCCCTTAAACGTCGGTAGATGGCGATCCCGGGCCGTCATACAACTGACGCTTTACCTTTAACGTCAGTTAGGTGACGGGTTAGGTTTAGGGTTAAGTTTAGGTATGGGGTAGAGTTAGGGTCCCATAACCTCATCTACCGACGTTTAAGGGGGCCCTAAAAAGGCGAATATTGACGTATGGTCAAAAGACGTCCCAAAACGTCAGTTATATGACGATTTGGGATGAGACCATCAACTAGAAGCAGCACTATAGAGTACAGACGATTGGTGTATGACATCACAGTACTGATTCGAAAGCATACAGCAGACAGTGATCGACAGCACTGTACAGAGTACAGACGATTGGTGTATGCAGAGGTGTAGTTGAAGAGGTGGGTAAACTATAAATTCTGGTGGACCAAGACATGGTCACCAGGTAAGGTGGGCCACTGCCTACCGGTGTATGTGTGTCTCCTGATGACATTGCTATATAGGGAGGGCTCGACATTAAGCCTTTTCATATGCTAAGTAAATCTGCCTTTCACTTGTCCGAGTAAAAAAGTTGCTTGTTCAGATTTTTTAAAAATTTGACTTATTCTTCAAAAATATTCTCATCATTGATATATCAGCTTTGATATTTAAATCACCATATTGTAATTTCTGCACCTTTAAAGGGCACCCCCCTCCCCCAATATTATTAAATGTATGCTTCATATTTCATTTTAAATTCCTAAATTTGATCAATAAATTCAATTATTTCTAATAATAAGACACCATAGGGCTGTTACTCTAGGGGTTGATCAAATTAAATCATTTACACTGAAAAATTACAATTGCATGAAATAATGTTATGAAATTGATTTTAATTTACATATAAGAAAGAATGATGCTACTTTTAAACATTTAACACTAAACCGCCAGTAGGTGGTGGCAGGCGACCGTCTTAATGAGTAAAAAAGTTCGCCTTAGGTTTAACAACCTATACTAAATTAACTAAATTAAAGAAACTAAATTAACGACATAAGCTTAATTTAAAATGTCTTAGGAACTAGGATATTTAGAGGTGGATAAACGCAATTGAAAGGTGGATAAACGCACTTTGGAGGTGGGTAAACGCAATTCCCGAATATTGGGAGGTGCGTAAACGGCATTTGCGCATTTAGCCTTCACTACATCCCTGGGTGTATGACATCACAGTACTGATTCGAAAGCATGCAGTGTACTTTGATCACCTTGACGAAGCACTGGGGAGACCGGGGGCAATTGTAACTAACAGGGGGCAATTGTACCACACTCAATTCCTCCAATCAGAAACAAGCTAGAGTGATGACACTTAATCTGTACATGCCCAATAGGATTCTCTCTCTATCTGTGGAAAAGAAGCGTGACATTTTCAACTTTAGCAGAAGTTATTAACGACAAACTGATTTTGAGGTGTGAAAGTTATTTTTTGGATGTACAGTATTTTTCTTCTGCTGTCTAAAGTTTAGATGTCTGTCAATTTAAACTTGTATACATTTTATCCCTAGGTTATTGATTAAAAACGAACATAAACAACACTGTAACACTGTGTTACAGTTGCCCCCGAGCCACAAGGCCCATTGTAATAAGCTTGTTTGTGTGTGTTGACATACTTTTCTGTTAAAAAAATGAACATATTTCACTAAATTCTATTGTAAAACTTCATTTTAAAAGGGTGTATTAAAAATAAATGTTTGTTCCAGTATTAACAAATCATCAATTAGCATTTTTTATATAAAATAATGTGTGTTTTATATGTGCTTGACAAAGTGGGAATATTATATAAACTCTTAAAATTAACAGCAGTAAAGTGATTACTTTGAGGTAGGCTTTTATTTGAGATAAAGTGGGTTAATAGGAGTTATTTCTCAGTGTTACAATTGCCCCCACACTGCATTTAATTGAATATTTTAGTCTTGTTCTTATAAGTAAAAATATATAAATTGTATTATTAATTAGTGCACATATATATGTTTCTTGTATCAAAAGATGACTAGTCTATCTCAAGTAGTTTGTGAGTTATTAAGGAAAATGTAAAATACGTTACAATTGCCCCGGGTCTCCCCTACAGACGATTGGTTTATGACATCACAGTCCTGATTCGAAAGCATACAGTATGATCTTGAAGCAGCACTGTACAGAGTACAGACGATTGGTGTATGACATCACAGTACTGATTCAAAAGCAAACAGTATGATCTTGAAGCAGCACTGTACAGAGTACAGACGATTGGTGTATGACATCACAGTACTGATTCAAAAGCAAACAGTATGATCTTGAAGCAGCACTGTACAGAGTACATACGATTGGTGTATGACATCACAGTACTGATTTGAAAGCATACGTATGATCTTGAAGCAGCACTGTACAGAGTACAGACGATTGGTGTATGACATCACAGTACTGATTCGAAAGCAAACAGTATGATCTTGAAGCAGCACTGTACAGAGTACATACGATTGGTGTATGACATCACAGTACTGATTTGAAAGCATACGTATGATCTTGAAGCAGCACTGTACAGAGTACAGACGATTGGTGTATGACATCACAGTACTGTTTCGAAAGCATGTATGATCTTGAAGCAGCCGAACAACCAATACTTATGAAAGTAATTGGATCAAACATAAAAAAATAAGTATTCCTAACTTTTCAACGTTTACTTAACATATGTGTGTAACAAAAAAAATATAAGCTACTAGGTGCACTTAAATGTATGCATAAATAAAATAATAAAAAAACATAATGCATGTCAACTACTACAATAATTGCATCAAAATTAAGTAAATCGATTATATCAGCTTAAGTAACTGTATGAGCCACGTGATATAGGCTAGGCAATTTCCCGTGATGCCTATCCAGACAAAAAAAATATGAAACACATGTGAAGACGTTGAGAAGCGGTAAGCTTAATTTTTGTACTTAGGCCTACACATGATCATTTATTGCATTTTTGGTCAAGAAATTTACTTTTAACTGAATTTCAGAATTGCTACAAATTTTGCATCAACAATTAGAAACGTTTCTTACGAATGCAAACATTTGTAGTCTACATGTTAACGAATGAAATAAGTGTTTTGCACGCGAGTAGCTATATATTGTGTTTTTTCAAAATATATGACCATGATGTTGGCTCGTATATGCATTAATGGTGTGTTTACACCGAACGCGAATTTAATTGCGATAGCAGAGTACATTCATAGTCAATGCAAAGACGCGAAGACGCATCATTCGCGCCGGGCGTCGCGAATTGGGTGACTCGTTTGCCGCGAACGTCTTTCTCAGTAGAAAATTTTGAACTTGAGCGGGCTGCAGAAGATTCAAGCGTCTAACTAGACTTGACGTGTTTGACGCGTTCGGTGTGACCAATTCGGACTGCGCTCTCTCTCCCCCACGGATAGATTATAGGCCTACTTTATTAGCGAGTTGTTTTTGGATAAAACTAATGTACTTTGCATACTTACAAATTCCCATGTTCTCTATCTCTATTGTCTATAGGCCTACATGGATCGCGGGAAAGGGGGCCTTGGGCGCGGGTTAGCCTACTTTTGGTAACGTTAACATACAAATATTAATTTCGAAAGCACATTGCCTACAGCTCCGTGTGTGCACCATTTATCATTAAAGGAGCTAAACGCAAGTCTCTGAGTTTTTGCAGAACTACGCCCCCTCTGGCGACAAGCGAAACTGCAACCAGAGCTGTGCGCGTTCATGGAGGAACACACATACGCACGTTTGCACGAGCTGTTCATAACTACGGAGCATCAGCCGCACACTGTGCGGCACACATCTTTTGTTACAGTCATAATGAGGTAATACAGTAATAAATCTGCAAGTCATTTAAAATATATGAAAGGAAAGGCATTCGAGTAAATTACACACTTGTGTGAGAGGGGGAAACGGGGGTAGTAGAAAACTTCGGTTTTTGTTTCCATCTATCTCCCTGTGCTTACTGTATCCACTTATGATTGAATTATTATGGAAACACGTTCAGTTATCACTTTGTATAGGCTATGACCCGTTTGAGCCCTAGAGACGACCGGAGATCTCTCCGTTTGTTGAAAGCTTCCCGATGTTGACTCTCGTCTTATTCCGACGCATGGCACTGGACAGACAGAAGTTTTATTTTCTGTCTCACGTGGAGTTTGCGTTGGGGTTTGTAATGAGCTACAAGCCGGTCTCTTTCCGCGCCATATACAGATTTAATGAAGTGCACGTCACCGAAAGCAACAGATATGAGCTGGATTTTATTAATCATCGGCTAATTTCAAAATCAGCAAAGACAGCAATAAGAGAGATCGGCAACAGAACTGGTAAGATCATTTCATTTCTTTACTTTTAATGAAGATGGTAGTGTTAAGCGTCTGCGACTTACTTTCACTAATTCACTTTGATTTGCGATAGATTGCGGCGCTTGATGAAGGGGCTCAGCTCAGCTGCTCAGGTGATGCGCGTCGTCATATATGACTAAAATATCATGACATATAGCTTGGTTTCAACAACCAGATGCATTTACACTTGTCCAGTTTCGTCTGGAATACGGCACAGACCACGTCCTCAAGTAGTTTGAGCGATCGAATTCAAATCCGTCTCGAATGCGTTTCGGAGGGCATTTACACCCTGGTCTTTTCACGATCGAATGAGTAGTATGAAGCTGCAGACTCGGAGACCTGCATTTACAGTCCCCCTGCACCCAGAGTCCCGCATTCTCAGACCCCTCGTTTTTCGAGACAGCGCCTCCTATCAAATTGTATCGGATAAACATGTGAAGAACATGTGAAGTAGATAAATAAAATCTTCAATTTTATTTAGCGATTCGTAGTAGACTATTTGTTTGATTTATTTTGTTAATAAAACTAATTTAGCTCATCGATACAACATATGAATAGTCCATTTAATGTTTGTAAAGATAGTTTGAAACAAGATTTGAGCCGTTAATGTATGTTTTTTCGTCCTCTTCTCCCCGAAAATATTTAGATAGCTTATGTTTACGTTAGCCTTTAACCTTGGACTTTTTGTAGAAATGTCTTAAATGCTGCAGTTATTTTCACTGCCCATTTTGTGCCCCATATATTTCAAACCCACAAAATTGTCCAAAGTTCAAAAACATCTCAAGGGACACTTCAACAGAGCAGTGCAACATAGTAACTAACATTTGCAAACATTTTTTCTTTTTTTTCTTTCTTTCTTTTTGAAACATCATAAGACATGTGCTATCGGTCCTATGGAGTCGCCCCTGCCGAATCCAGCAACATATCATTTTATGATTATGCAAAGGGACTTATAAATGAGTTTTTTTAATGCAATTGAAGACGAAAAGTAAAGTCAAAAACACTGTTTTTTCTTCCTTTTTTCTTTACAGCAAGATGATATTTAGGTGATTATTAAATAAAGTACATAATTGTTTATTATTGGTGTTTTGTCTATTCTGATTTGTTTTGCTTCGCATTCAAAATATCAAAAAAACAGATATTGTAATGTTAGCATGGTAATGTTAATTAGACCATTATAGGTTTAACTGAAAGAAAAATTGGAATTTGAATAAAAAAATATAATAAAAAAAACATTGTAGCAATATAATATAGCCTACTATTTTTCTGAAGATAGTTCAATCTGCTAATTGTATCCCTTCCATCAGTAGCCTAACAATTAGGGGTTTTTTTTGACACATGCATTAAGCAGGGAACACAAATATTTATTGGATAATTTATTTGAAGACCGTAATATTGCATCCTATTCTTGTTTTTAATTGCATTTGGATAATGCGCTGTACTCTGTGTGCGGGTGTTATTCGATCTTTTGAACAGCAGGAGGCGCTGTGTTCGAAAAACGAGGGGTCTGAGAATGCGGGACTCTCGTTGGGGGACTGTAGATGCAGGCTCCGAGTCTGCAGCTTCATAATATTGGATCGAATAGCTATCCGATCACAAAAGACACATGAAAGGACCAGGTGTAAACAGCCCCTTTGAATCCATCGTCTACTTTTGTGGAAAGCTGACTAGAGTTGTGTCGCTCGAGTTGTCTTCTCTGATACGGAGAATGGCGGCGAATAGCTACACGAACCTGCCAGACATAGCCAGGCGAGCGTGAACGCGCATGACGTCACGCCCAGTCTCAGATTCGAGCCCGAATCCCTCTTATATATTTCACTGTACAGGGTTATAGAGGCGATCGCAGTGATCAAAGAAGGGCTCATTCAGCCCATCAGGCGATTGTTTAAGCATGTATGGGTTAGAAAACGGCTATTTTTAACATGAAAAGTTGCGCAATGCACCTTTAAATAATGGCAATCTTGATTCTAGCACAATATTATTCCTAAATGACAGCATTAATTCAGTAATTTAAACCTTCAAAATTATTATCAAAATAAGTAAATACCCTTTAAACAAAACTTTAGCTTCAAATAAAGATTGTAGATCTTTACTGTTTTCCAGTAGTTACTGCTAAAATGTTTTTGAAGAGATTCGTTCATAACCTCTGGAGGAAAGTCATTAATTAACTTCTGTTTTGTTTAAATTAATAGATATTATTTAATAGACTATTTTTTTATATTTATAGGTATTTAATAATGGACTAATTTGTTGCATTTAATTGTTTTTTTTTATTGGTTTTTGAAAAAAATAATATATATATATATATATATATATATAATTATATATATAGACACACACACACACACACACACACACACACACACACACACACACACACACACACACACACACACACACACACACACACACACACACACACACACACACACACACACACACACACACACACACACACACACACACACACACACACACACACACACACACACACACACACACACACTAAGATTGTTTAATATTTTTAAAAGAAGTCTCTTCTGCCCACCAAGCCTTCATTTCTTTGATCCAAGAAAAACTGTAATATTGTGACTATATTATTATTATTATTTTAACAACTATTTTCTATTTGAATATATTTTAAGATGCAATTTAAATAAATAATAAAGTGAAATGCTTTATTGTGTGTGATTTGCATGTTATTTATTTTAAGACATGTAAGCTGAAGATCTAAACTAAGTTAAAATGGTTGGTTCAACTGATTTAATTGTCTTATTTTATATATATAAATGAGCTTAAATTTTAAGTTAACAGAACTAAGATTTATTTTGATCTCACATGGCCTGCACTGTGTTGGATTTACTTAAAAGATATGTGCACATTTTTTGATACAAAAATGGTGCATATATATTTTAAGTAAATCCAACTCATCATTTTTTAGAGTGTGGACAATATGAAACTAAAACGACATAAGCTTAATTTAAAATGTCTTAGGAACTACTGGATATTTAGAGGTGGATAAACGTAATTGAAAGGTGGATAAACGCACTTTGGAGGTGCAAACGCAATTCCCGAATATTGGGAGGTGGGTAAATGGCATTTACGTGCATTTAGCCTCCACTACATCCCTGGGTATGACATCACAGTACTGATTCGAAAATATACAGTGATCAACTAGAAGCAGCACTATACAGAGTACAGACGATTGGTGTATGACATCACAGTACTGATTCGAAAGCATACAGCAGACAGTGATCGACAGCACTGTACAGAGTACAGACGATTGGTGTATGCAGAGGTGTAGTTGAAGAGGTGGGTAAACTATAAATTCTGGTGGACCGACCAAGACATGGTCACCAGGTAAGGTGGGCCACTGCCTACCGGTGTATGTGTGTCTCCTGATGACATTGCTATATAGGGAGGGCTCGACATTAAGCCTTTTCATATGCTAAGTAAATCTGCCTTTCACTTGTCCGAGTAAAAAAGTTGCTTGTTCAGATTTTTTAAAAATTTGACTTATTCTTAAAAAATATTCTCATCATTGATATATCAGCTTTGATATTTAAATCGCCATATTGTAATTTCTGCACCTTTAAAGGGCACCCCCCTCCCCCAATATTATTAAATGTATGCTTCATATTTCATTTTAAATTCCTAAATTTGATCAATAAATTCAATTATTTCTAATAATAAGACACCATAGGGCTGTTACTCTAGGGGTTGATCAAATTAAATCATTTACACTGAAAAATTACAATTGCATGAAATAATGTTATGAAATTGATTTTAATTTACATATAAGAAAGAATGATGCTACTTTTAAACATTTAACACTAAACCGCCAGTAGGTGGTGGCAGGCGACCGTCTTAATGAGTAAAGAAGTTCGCCTTAGGTTTAACAACCTATACTAAATTAACTAAATTAAAGAAACTAAATTAACGACATAAGCTTAATTTAAAATGTCTTAGGAACTAGGATATTTAGAGGTGGATAAACGCAATTGAAAGGTGGATAAACGCACTTTGGAGGTGGGTAAACGCAATTCCCGAATATTGGGAGGTGCGTAAACGGCATTTGCGCATTTAGCCTTCACTACATCCCTGGGTGTATGACATCACAGTACTGATTCGAAAGCATGCAGTGTACTTTGATCACCTTGACGAAGCACTGGGGAGACCGGGGGCAATTGTAACAGGGGGCAATTGTACCACACTCAATTCCTCCAATCAGAAACAAGCTAGAGTGATGACACTTAATCTGTACATGCCCAATAGGATTCTCTCTCTATCTGTGGAAAAGAAGCGTGACATTTTCAACTTTAGCAGAAGTTATTAACGACAAACTGATTTTGAGGTGTGAAAGTTATTTTTTGGATGTACAGTATTTTTCTTCTGCTGTCTAAAGTTTAGATGTCTGTCAATTTAAACTTGTATACATTTTATCCCTAGGTTATTGATTAAAAACGAACATGAACAACACTGTAACACTGTGTTACAGTTGCCCCTGAGCCACAAGGCCCATTGTAATAAGCTTGTTTGTGTGTGTTGACATACTTTTCTGTTAAAAAAATGAACATATTTCACTAAATTCTATTGTAAAACTTCATTTTAAAAGGGTGTATTAAAATAAATGTTTGTTCCAGTATTAACAAATCATCAATTAGCATTTTTTATATAAAATAATGTGTGTTTTATATGTGCTTGACAAAGTGGGAATATTATATAAACTCTTAAAATTAACAGCAGTAAAGTGATTACTTTGAGGTAGGCTTTTATTTGAGATAAAGTGGGTTAATAGGAGTTATTTCTCAGTGTTACAATTGCCCCCACACTGCATTTAATTGAATATTTTAGTCTTGTTCTTATAAGTAAAAATATATAAATTGTATTATTAATTAGTGCACATATATATGTTTCTTGTATCAAAAGATGACTAGTCTATCTCAAGTAGTTTGTGAGTTATTAAGGAAAATGTAAAATACGTTACAATTGCCCCGGGTCTCCCCTACAGACGATTGGTTTATGACATCACAGTCCTGATTCGAAAGCATACAGTATGATCTTGAAGCAGCACTGTACAGAGTACAGACGATTGGTGTATGACATCACAGTACTGATTCAAAAGCAAACAGTATGATCTTGAAGCAGCACTGTACAGAGTACATACGATTGGTGTATGACATCACAGTACTGATTCAAAAGCAAACAGTATGATCTTGAAGCAGCACTGTACAGAGTACAGACGATTGGTGTATGACATCACAGTACTGATTCGAAAGCAAACAGTATGATCTTGAAGCAGCACTGTACAGAGTACAGACGATTGGTGTATGACATCACAGTACTGTTTCGAAAGCATGTATGATCTTGATGTCACGTATGAGAAAGAGGACCCAAAAGCAAAGGACAGTCAATGAGTGATTTAATGTTCAGAAGAGTAACACAGGAGCCGTAAGGCGAGTAAATCCAACACAGGAATCTCAATGGTAATGGAACAGAAAGTCTCTTAATAACAGAACAGAAATCCGCCGTCCGGATCAGCACGGACGGTCACTCAGAAGAAGAGACAGGTTAGGTCCATAGCTGGCACGGGGGCGTAAATCCAGAACCACTCACGATGCTGGGATTGTAGCAGAGTAGAGTCGAGGAACACGGTGAACAAAACAGCTAGTACCAGACAGGACACGATACGACAGGACCAGGAGCGATATGCACAGGTACGTAACATAGAGCAATAATCTGACAAAGAACAATAAGAGAGAAGCCATGAAATAGAGAGTCTAATCAGAGATAGTGAGAAACAGTTGGGAAGGTAACGAGGAGGTAATGAGAGGATGAGCCACAGCTGGAGGTGACCGGGATAATGAATGAGTGATGCAAGTAATGTAATGTAAGATAGTGGCCAGAAGGGGGCAGAGAAAAACCAGAGAAAGAAAGAAAGAGCCAGGATCATGACAGTACCCTCCCCTCAAGGAGCGCCTCCTGGCGCAACAGAGGAGGACTGGCGTGAGCGATAGAAGTCATCAATCAGCGAGCGGTCCAGGACGTCCCGGGATGGAATCCAACATCTCTCCTCCGGACCGTATCCCTCCCAATCGACCAGAAATTGATGACCACGACCCCGGGGGCGAACATCGAGAAGTCTGCGAACCCTATAGACGGGAGCGCCCTCGACGCGGACAGGAGGAGTGACAGGCCGAGGGGGGGCACGGATGACGGGTTTAATACATGACACGTGAAAGACCGGGTGGACGCGCCGAAGATTAGTAGACAATTTGAGACGGACAGAGACAGGGCTGAGTATCTTAAGGTTACGGAACGGCCCGATGAATTTGGGGGCCAGCTTGCGAGACGTGGACTGGAGAGGCAGATTAAGGGTGGATAACCAAACTCTCTGACCCACAGAATAACGGGGACTCTTGACCCGACGTCTGTTAGCGGCTCGCCGGGTACGAGAACGAGACTTAACTAAAGCGGACCTAACCTCTCTCCAAGTACGCTTAGCACGTTGAATGAAGGCTTGAACGGACGGCACCTGAGATTCAGTCTCCTGAGACGAAAAGAGTGGAGGCTGGTATCCGAGACAGCATTGAAACGGAGACAAACCCGTGGCAGAGGATGGAGCGGAATTGAGAGCGTACTCTGCCCAGGAAAGCTGTTCGGACCACGAAACCGGATTGCGAAAGGCGAGGCTACGAAGGATGCGACCGATGGTCTGGTTGGCACGTTCCGCTTGACCGTTAGTTTGTGGGTGAAATCCGGAGGAGAGACTGGCCGACGCACCAATAAGACGGCAAAATTCCTTCCAAAACAAGGAAGAGAATTGGGGACCCCTATCAGATACGACGTCAGAGGGAAGACCGTGGATCTTAAAAACCTGGTCGACGATAATCTGGGCCGTCTCCCTAGCAGATGGGAGCTTGGGTAACGGGATAAAGCGAGCGGTTTTAGAAAAGCGATCAACCACGGTCAGTATCACGGTGTTCCCCTGGGAGGGGGGAAGACCCGTGATAAAATCCAAAGCAATGTGTGACCACGGACGGGGCGGTAACGGGAGAGGACGCAGTAGCCCGGCCGGAGGCGAATTACCCGACTTAGTCTGGGCGCATACCGTACATGAAGCGACAAAACGACGGACGTCGCGCTCACGAGAGGGCCACCAGAATTTTTGACGGATGGCGGCGATGGTGCCCCTAACGCCGGGATGGGCAAATAACTTGGATGAGTGACCCCATTGAAGAACCGCGAGGCGAGCGGACGGAGGAACGAACAGAAGACCCCTGGGACAAAGACGAGGGGTAATAGCGTGGGCTAAAGAGCGCTTGACCAAACGTTCAATTCCCCAGACAGCTGCCCCCACTACCACGCCCTTAGGGAGGATCTCCTCCTTAATGGGAATAACCTCTGGGGAAGTAAACTGTCGCGAGAGGGCGTCTGGCTTGAGGTTCTTGGACCCGGGACGATAGGAGATGGAGAAATTGAAGCGCTTAAAGAATAGCGCCCAACGAGCCTGGCGCGCGCATAGTCTCTTAGCGGAGCGGATATACTCAAGATTCCTGTGATCTGTCCAGACCACGAACGGGACCACAGAACCCTCTAGCCAGTGGCGCCACTCTCCGAGAGCTAGACGAATGGCTAATAACTCGCGGTTACCAACATCATAATTACGTTCGGCGGGCGAAAGGCGATGTGAAAAGTAAGCGCAGGGATGAACCTTCTCGTCAGAAGATGAGCGCTGGGAGAGAATAGCCCCAACGCCCACCTCTGAGGCATCAACCTCAACAATGAACTGTCTAGAGACATCAGGAGTACGCAAAATAGGAGCAGAGGAAAAAAGAGACTTGAGACGATCAAAAGCGGTCTGAGCCTCCTGCGTCCAGGAAAATTTAACCCTGGCGGACGTGAGGGCTGAGAGCGGGGCGGCAATTTGGCTAAAGTTGCGGATAAAGCGACGATAAAAATTCGCAAAACCTAAGAACCGTTGCAGAGCAACACGCGATTCCGGCACGGGCCAATTCGTGACCGCACGGACCTTCGAGGAATCCATGCTTACCCCCTCCGCGGAAATAATTGACCCCAGAAAAGAGATGGACTGAACGTGGAACGTGCACTTCTCGGCCTTAACAAACAATCGGTTCTCGAGAAGACGCTGGAGGACCTGTCTCACGTGCTGAGTGTGGACTTGGAGAGAGGGAGAGAAGATCAAAATATCGTCAAGATAAACGAAAACGAAAGTATTCAGCATGTCTCTGAGCACGTCATTTATTAGCGCCTGGAACACGGCCGGAGCGTTGACCAATCCGAAAGGAAGAACGCGATATTCGAAGTGCCCAAGGGGCGTATTAAACGCGGTCTTCCATTCATCTCCCCTCCTAATGCGGACAAGGTGGTAAGCGTTACGAAGATCTAGCTTTGAAAAGATCTTAGCTCCCTGCAAGATCTCGAAAGCTGAAGACATAAGTGGCAAGGGGTAACGATTCTTGACCGTTATGTCATTCAAACCTCGATAATCTATGCAGGGTCGCAGCGAACCATCCTTCTTCTTAACGAAGAAAAAACCCGCACCAGCAGGGGAGGAGGATGGAACAATGGTACCCGCCTCGAGCGAGTCAGACAAATACTTCTCGAGGGCTTCGCGTTCGGGCGCGGAGAGCGAATAGAGCCTCCCACGGGGAGGGGCGGTGCCAGGCAAGAGATCGATGGCACAATCATACGGCCGGTGAGGAGGAAGAGAGGTGGCCCTGGAACGACTAAAGACCGCTCGAAGATCATGGTACTCCCGGGGAACTCCAGCCAAATCTCCCGGCTCCTCCTGAAAAACAGAGACAGAAGAGACAGGAGGAACGGCAGACACCAAACACTTAACATGACACGACAAATTCCAAGACAAAATTGAACCTCTGGCCCAGTTAATCTGGGGATTATGTTCGACTAACCAGGGGTGTCCTAAAATTACTGGACTAGAAGGAGATTGCAAAACTAGAAAAGAAATTGTCTCTCGATGATTGCCTGAGATGGTGAGACTCACCGGGGCGGTGGCAAAGCGGGCTCTAGTGAGGATACTACCATCAAGTGCGTGGATGGAAGTGACCTCATCACGTTCTAGGAGGGTAATCCCCTGTCTTCTAGCCCAACCTTCATCCACGAAATTTCCCTCGGCTCCAGAATCGATCAAAACCTGACAAGAGGTGGAATTCCCAGGCCAGCGGAGTAGTGCGGGAAAAGTAGTGCGCGTGCGTGTCGGAGGATCCAGGACTGACGCGCTCACCAGTAACCCTCTCTCTACTGGTGAGCGTTGGCTTTTACTGGACACGAGGCGACACGGTGAGAAGCAGACGCACAGTACATGCAGAGGCGAGCCATGATACGACGTTGACGCTCGGCTGCGGAGATCCGTAACCCTCCCAGCTGCATGGGCTCAGCGTCGGATGCGGAAGATGGAGCCGATGAGGGGACCGGAGTAGTGAGTAGAGCTTTCTCCAGACCCCGGCTGCGACGGCGCATCTCAAAACGTCTCTCTACCCGAATGGCCAAGTCAATAAGAGGGTCCAGTCGAGTCGGTGTCTCCCGGGCAAGTATCTCGTCCTTAATGTCCGCATTGAGCCCCTCGAGGAAGCGGGCAACTAGGGCTGGCTCGTTCCAGTCGCAAGAAGCAGATAGAGTGCGAAACTCAATCGAGAAATCTGCTGCTGACCTTCTTCCTTGGCGCAGCGTAGACATGAGACGAGAAGCCTCCGCCCCATATGCAGAGCGGTCAAACACCCTCAACATCTCCTCCTTGAAAGCGGAATAGCGGCGAAGACATTCAGCCTCCGAAGTCCACATTGCGGTTCCCCACTCCCGCGCTCGGCCAGTCAGCAAGGAGACGACAAAGGCAATGCGGGAACGATCAGTAGCGTAAGTGGAGGTCTGCAGAGAAAAGACAACCTCACACTGAGTCAAAAAGGCCCTGCACTCCTTGGGCTCACCGGAATAACACGGCGGGATGTTCACTCTAGGCTCAGGCGTATCCCGTCCTCGAGAAGAGGAAGGATCAGTGCGGAGATGCTGGAGCTGCTGGACAATGTCGGTGACACGAGTCGCCAGAGAATCCATGGCATGGTGCGTTGCAGCCAGCTCATCCTCGTGTCGGCCCAGCATGGCTCCCTGGAGCTCGAGCGCGGTCTGAAGTGAATTCTCCCTCGCTGGGTCCATTGCTGGTCAGATTATTCTGTCACGTATGAGAAAGAGGACCCAAAAGCAAAGGACAGTCAATGAGTGATTTAATGTTCAGAAGAGTAACACAGGAGCCGTAAGGCGAGTAAATCCAACACAGGAATCTCAATGGTAATGGAACAGAAAGTCTCTTAATAACAGAACAGAAATCCGCCGTCCGGATCAGCACGGACGGTCACTCAGAAGAAGAGACAGGTTAGGTCCATAGCTGGCACGGGGGCGTAAATCCAGAACCACTCACGATGCTGGGATTGTAGCAGAGTAGAGTCGAGGAACACGGTGAACAAAACAGCTAGTACCAGACAGGACACGATACGACAGGACCAGGAGCGATATGCACAGGTACGTAACATAGAGCAATAATCTGACAAAGAACAATAAGAGAGAAGCCATGAAATAGAGAGTCTAATCAGAGATAGTGAGAAACAGTTGGGAAGGTAACGAGGAGGTAATGAGAGGATGAGCCACAGCTGGAGGTGACCGGGATAATGAATGAGTGATGCAAGTAATGTAATGTAAGATAGTGGCCAGAAGGGGGCAGAGAAAAACCAGAGAAAGAAAGAAAGAGCCAGGATCATGACACTTGAAGCAGCCGAACAACCAATACTTATGAAAGTAATTGGATCAAACATAAAAAAAATAAAGTATTCCTAACTTTTCAACGTTTACTTAACATATGTGTGTAACAAAAAAATATAAGCTACTAGGTGCACTTAAATGTATGCATAAATAAAATAATAAAAAAACATAATGCATGTCAACTACTACAATAATTGCATCAAAATTAAGTAAATCGATTATATCAGTTTAAGTAACTGTATGAGCCACGTGATATAGGCTATGCAATTTCCCGTGATGCCTATCCAGACAAAAAAAATATGAAACACATGTGAAGACGTTGAGAAGCGGTAAGCTTAATTTTTGTACTTAGGCCTACACATGATCATTTATTGCATTTTTGGTCAAGAAATTTACTTTTAACTGAATTTCAGAATTGCTACAAATTTTGCATCAACAATTAGAAACGTTTCTTACGAATGCAAACATTTGTAGTCTACATGTTAACGAATGAAATAAGTGTTTTGCACGCGAGTAGCTATATATTGTGTTTTTTTAACACAGTCTCATCCCAAATCGTCATATAACTGACGTTTTGGGACGTATTTTGACCATACGTCAATATCCGCCTTTTTAGGGCCCCCTTAAACGTCGGTAGATGGCGATCCCGGGCCGTCATACAAGTGACGCTTTACCTTTAACGTCAGTTAGGTGACGGGTTAGGTTTAGGGTTAAGTTTAGGTATGGGGTAGAGTTAGGATCCCATAACCTCATCTACCGACGTTTAAGGGGGCCCTAAAAAGGCGAATATTGACGTATGGTCAAAAGACGTCCCAAAACGTCAGTTATATGACGATTTGGGATGAGACCGGGTTGGTTTTTTCAAAATATATGACCATGATGTTGGCTCGTATATGCATTAATGGTGTGTTTACACCGAACGCGAATTTAATTGCGATAGCAGAGTACATTCATAGTCAATGCAAAGACGCGAAGACGCATCATTCGCGCCGGGCGTCGCGAATTGGGTGACTCGTTTGCCGCGAACGTCTTTCTCAGTAGAACATTTTGAACTTGAGCGGGCTGCAGAAGATTCAAGCGTCTAACTAGACTTGACGTGTTTGACGCGTTCGGTGTGACCAATTCGGACTGCGCTCTCTCTCCCCCACGGATAGATTATAGGCCTACTTTATTAGCGAGTTGTTTTTGGATAAAACTAATGTACTTTGCATACTTACAAATTCCCATGTTCTCTATCTCTATTGTCTATAGGCCTACATGGATCGCGGGAAAGGGGGCCTTGGGCGCGGGTTAGCCTACTTTTGGTAACGTTAACATACAAATATTAATTTCGAAAGCACATTGCCTACAGCTCCGTGTGTGCACGATTTATCATTAAATAATGGCAATCTTGATTCTAGCACAATATTATTCCTAAATGACAGCATTAATTCAGTAAATTAAACCTTCAAAATTATTATCAAAATAAGTAAATACCCTTTAAACAAAACTTTAGCTTCAAATAAAGATTGTAGATCTTTACTGTTTTCCAGTAGTTACTGCTAAAATGTTTTTGAAGAGATTCGTTCATAACCTCTGGAGGAAAGTCATTAATTAACTTCTGTTTTGTTTAAATTAATAGATATTATTTAATAGACTATTTTTTTATATTTATAGGTATTTAATAATGGACTAATTTGTTGCATTTAATTGTTTTTTTTTATTGGTTTTTGAAAAAAATAATATATATATATATATATATATATATATATATATATATATATATATAATTATATATATAGACACACACACACACACACACACACACACTAAGATTGTTTAATATTTTTAAAAGAAGTCTCTTCTGCCCACCAAGCCTTCATTTCTTTGATCCAAGAAAAACTGTAATATTGTGACTATATTATTATTATTATTTTAAAAACTATTTTCTATTTGAATATATTTTAAGATGCAATTTAAATAAATAATAAAGTGAAATGCTTTATTGTGTGTGATTTGCATGTTATTTATTTTAAGACATGTAAGCTGAAGATCTAAACTAAGTTAAAATGGTTGGTTCAACTGATTTAATTGTCTTATTTTATATATATAAATGAGCTTAAATTTTAAGTTAACAGAACTAAGATTTATTTTGATCTCACATGGCCTGCACTGTGTTGGATTTACTTAAAAGATATGTGCACATTTTTTGATACAAAAATGGTGCATATATATTTTAAGTAAATCCAACTCATCATTTTTTAGAGTGTGGACAATATGAAACTAAAACGACATAAGCTTAATTTAAAATGTCTTAGGAACTACTGGATATTTAGAGGTGGATAAACGTAATTGAAAGGTGGATAAACGCACTTTGGAGGTGCAAACGCAATTCCCGAATATTGGGAGGTGGGTAAATGGCATTTACGTGCATTTAGCCTCCACTACATCCCTGGGTATGACATCACAGTACTGATTCGAAAATATACAGTGATCAACTAGAAGCAGCACTATACAGAGTACAGACGATTGGTGTATGACATCACAGTACTGATTCGAAAGCATACAGCAGACAGTGATCGACAGCACTGTACAGAGTACAGACGATTGGTGTATGCAGAGGTGTAGTTGAAGAGGTGGGTAAACTATAAATTCTGGTGGACCAAGACATGGTCACCAGGTAAGGTGGGCCACTGCCTACCGGTGTATGTGTGTCTCCTGATGACATTGCTATATAGGGAGGGCTCGACATTAAGCCTTTTCATATGCTAAGTAAATCTGCCTTTCACTTGTCCG
This sequence comes from Pimephales promelas, assembly GCF_988280905.1. NCBI lineage: Eukaryota > Metazoa > Chordata > Actinopteri > Cypriniformes > Leuciscidae > Pimephales > Pimephales promelas. The sequence goes on from NC_142793.1 coordinate 6,261,432, forward strand.
AGTAAAAAAGTTGCTTGTTCGGATTTTTTAAAAATTTGACTTATTCTTAAAAAATATTCTCATCATTGATATATCAGCTTTGATATTTAAATCACCATATTGTAATTTCTGCACCTTTAAAGGGCACCCCCCTCCCCCAATATTATTAAATGTATGCTTCATATTTCATTTTAAATTCCTAAATTTGATCAATAAATTCAATTATTTCTAATAATAAGACACCATAGGGCTGTTACTCTAGGGGTTGATCAAATTAAATCATTTACACTGAAAAATTACAATTGCATGAAATAATGTTATGAAATTGATTTTAATTTACATATAAGAAAGAATGATGCTACTTTTAAACATTTAACACTAAACCGCCAGTAGGTGGTGGCAGGCGACTGTCTTAATGAGTGAAAAAGTTCGCCTTAGGTTTAACAACCTATACTAAATTAACTAAATTAAAGAAACTAAATTAACGACATAAGCTTAATTTAAAATGTCTTAGGAACTAGGATATTTAGAGGTGGTTAAACGCAATTGAAAGGTGGATAAACGCACTTTGGAGGTGGGTAAACGCAATTCCCGAATATTGGGAGGTGCGTAAACGGCATTTGCGCATTTAGCCTTCACTACATCCCTGGGTGTATGACATCACAGTACTGATTCGAAAGCATGCAGTGTACTTTGATCACCTTGACGAAGCACTGGGGAGACCGGGGGCAATTGTAACTAACAGGGGGCAATTGTACCACACTCAATTCCTCCAATCAGAAACAAGCTAGAGTGATGACACTTAATCTGTACATGCCCAATAGGATTCTCTCTCTATCTGTGGAAAAGAAGCGTGACATTTTCAACTTTAGCAGAAGTTATTAACGACAAACTGATTTTGAGGTGTGAAAGTTATTTTTTGGATGTACAGTATTTTTCTTCTGCTGTCTAAAGTTTAGATGTCTGTCAATTTAAACTTTTATCCCTAGGTTATTGATTAAAAACGAACATAAACAACACTGTAACACTGTGTTACAGTTGCCCCCGAGCCACAAGGCCCATTGTAATAAGCTTGTTTGTGTGTGTTGACATACTTTTCTGTTAAAAAAATGAACATATTTCACTAAATTCTATTGTAAAACTTCATTTTAAAAGGGTGTATTAAAATAAATGTTTGTTCCAGTATTAACAAATCATCAATTAGCATTTTTTATATAAAATAATGTGTGTTTTATATGTGCTTGACAAAGTGGGAATATTATATAAACTCTTAAAATTAACAGCAGTAAAGTGATTACTTTGAGGTAGGCTTTTATTTGAGATAAAGTGGGTTAATAGGAGTTATTTCTCAGTGTTACAATTGCCCCCACACTGCATTTAATTGAATATTTTAGTCTTGTTCTTATAAGTAAAAATATATAAATTGTATTATTAATTAGTGCACATATATATGTTTCTTGTATCAAAAGATGACTAGTCTATCTCAAGTTTGTGAGTTATTAAGGAAAATGTAAAATACGTTACAATTGCCCCGGGTCTCCCCTACAGACGATTGGTTTATGACATCACAGTCATGATTCGAAAGCATACAGTATGATCTTGAAGCAGCACTGTACAGAGTACAGACGATTGGTGTATGACATCACAGTACTGATTCGAAAGCAAACAGTATGATCTTGAAGCAGCACTGTACAGAGTACAGACGATTGGTGTATGACATCACAAGTACTGTTTCGAAAGCATGTATGATCTTGAAGCAGCCGAACAACCAATACTTATAAAAGTAATTGGATCAAACATAAAAAATTAAGTATTCCTAACTTTTCAACGTTTACTTAACATATGTGTGTAACAAAAAAATATAAGCTACTAGGTGCACTTAAATGTATGCATAAATAAAATAATAAAAAAACATAATGCATGTCAACTACTACAATAATTGCATCAAAATTAAGTAAATCGATTATATCAGTTTAAGTAACTGTATGAGCCACGTGATATAGGCTATGCAATTTCCCGTGATGCCTATCCAGACAAAAAAAAATATGAAACACATGTGAAGACGTTGAGAAGCGGTAAGCTTAATTTTTGTACTTAGGCCTACACATGATCATTTATTGCATTTTTGGTCAAGAAATTTACTTTTAACTGAATTTCAGAATTGCTACAAATTTTGCATCAACAATTAGAAACGTTTCTTACGAATGCAAACATTTGTAGTCTACATGTTAACGAATGAAATAAGTGTTTTGCACGCGAGTAGCTATATATTGTGTTTTTTTCAAAATATATGACCATGATGTTGGCTCGTATATGCATTAATGGTGTGTTTACACCGAACGCGACTTTATTAGCGAGTTGTTTTTGGATAAAACTAATGTACTTTGCATACTTACAAATTCCCATGTTCTCTATCTCTATTGTCTATAGGCCTACATGGATCGCGGGAAAGGGGGCCTTGGGCGCGGGTTAGCCTACTTTTGGTAACGTTAACATACAAATATTAATTTCGAAAGCACATTGCCTACAGCTCCGTGTGTGCACGATTTATCATTAAATAATGGCAATCTTGATTCTAGCACAATATTATTCCTAAATGACAGCATTAATTCAGTAAATTAAACCTTCAAAATTATTATCAAAATAAGTAAATACCCTTTAAACAAAACTTTAGCTTCAAATAAAGATTGTAGATCTTTACTGTTTTCCAGTAGTTACTGCTAAAATGTTTTTGAAGAGATTCGTTCATAACCTCTGGAGGAAAGTCATTAATTAACTTCTGTTTTGTTTAAATTAATAGATATTATTTAATAGACTATTTTTTTATATTTATAGGTATTTAATAATGGACTAATTTGTTGCATTTAATTGTTTTTTTTTTTATTGGTTTTTGAAAAAAATAATATATATATATATATATATATATATATATATATAGACACACACACACACACACACACACACACACACACACACACACACACACACACACACACACACACACACACACACACACACACACACACACTAAGATTGTTTAATATTTTTAAAAGAAGTCTCTTCTGCCCACCAAGCCTTCATTTCTTTGATCCAAGAAAAACTGTAATATTGTGACTATATTATTATTATTATTATTTTAACAACTATTTTCTATTTGAATATATTTTAAGATGCAATTTAAATAAATAATAAAGTGAAATGCTTTATTGTGTGTGATTTGCATGTTATTTATTTTAAGACATGTAAGCTGAAGATCTAAACTAAGTTAAAATGGTTGGTTCAACTGATTTAATTGTCTTATTTTATATATATAAATGAGCTTAAATTTTAAGTTAACAGAACTAAGATTTATTTTGATCTCACATGGCCTGCACTGTGTTGGATTTACTTAAAAGATATGCACATTTTTTGATACAAAAATGGTGCATATATATTTTAAGTAAATCCAACTCATCATTTTTTAGAGTGTGGACAATATGAAACTAAAACGACATAAGCTTAATTTAAAATGTCTTAGGAACTACTGGATATTTAGAGGTGGATAAACGTAATTGAAAGGTGGATAAACGCACTTTGGAGGTGCAAACGCAATTCCCGAATATTGGGAGGTGGGTAAATGGCATTTACGTGCATTTAGCCTCCACTACATCCCCGGGTATGACATCACAGTACTGATTCGAAAATATACAGTGATCAACTAGAAGCAGCACTATACAGAGTACAGACGATTGGTGTATGACATCACAGTACTGATTCGAAAGCATACAGCAGACAGTGATCGACAGCACTGTACAGAGTACAGACGATTGGTGTATGCAGAGGTGTAGTTGAAGAGGTGGGTAAACTATAAATTCTGGTGGACCAAGACATGGTCACCAGGTAAGGTGGGCCACTGCCTACCGGTGTATGTGTGTCTCCTGATGACATTGCTATATAGGGAGGGCTCGACATTAAGCCTTTTCATATGCTAAGTAAATCTGCCTTTCACTTGTCCGAGTAAAAAAGTTGCTTGTTCAGATTTTTTAAAAATTTGACTTATTCTTAAAAAAATATTCTCATCATTGATATATCAGCTTTGATATTTAAATCACCATATTGTAATTTCTGCACCTTTAAAGGGCACCCCCCTCCCCCAATATTATTAAATGTATGCTTCATATTTCATTTTAAATTCCTAAATTTGATCAATAAATTCAATTATTTCTAATAATAAGACACCATAGGGCTGTTACTCTAGGGGTTGATCAAATTAAATCATTTACACTGAAAAATTACAATTGCATGAAATAATGTTATGAAATTGATTTTAATTTACATATAAGAAAGAATGATGCTACTTTTAAACATTTAACACTAAACCGCCAGTAGGTGGTGGCAGGCGACCGTCTTAATGAGTGAAAAAGTTCGCCTTAGGTTTAACAACCTATACTAAATTAACTAAATTAAAGAAACTAAATTAAAGACATAAGCTTAATTTAAAATGTCTTAGGAACTAGGATATTTAGAGGTGGATAAACGCAATTGAAAGGTGGATAAACGCACTTTGGAGGTGGGTAAACGCAATTCCCGAATATTGGGGGTAAACGGCATTTGCGCATTTAGCCTTCACTACATCCCTGGGTGTATGACATCACAGTACTGATTCGAAAGCATGCAGTGTACTTTGATCACCTTGACGAAGCACTGGGGAGACCGGGGGCAATTGTAACAGGGGGCAATTGTACCACACTCAATGCCTCCAATCAGAAACAAGCTAGAGTGATGACACTTAATCTGTACATGCCCAATAGGATTCTCTCTCTATCTGTGGAAAAGAAGCGTGACATTTTCAACTTTAGCAGAAGTTATTAACGACAAACTGATTTTGAGGTGTGAAAGTTATTTTTTGGATGTAATGTATTTTTCTTCTGCTGTCTAAAGTTTAGATGTCTGTCAATTTAAACTTGTATACATTTTATCCCTAGGTTATTGATTAAAAATGAACATAAACAACACTGTAACACTGTGTTACAGTTGCCCCCGAGCCACAAGGCCCATTGTAATAAGCTTGTTTGTGTGTGTTGACATACTTTTCTGTTAAAAAAATGAACATATTTCACTAAATTCTATTGTAAAACTTCATTTTAAAAGGGTGTATTAAAATAAATGTTTGTTCCAGTATTAACAAATCATCAATTAGCATTTTTTATATAAAATAATGTGTGTTTTATATGTGCTTGACAAAGTGGGAATATTATATAAACTCTTAAAATTAACAGCAGTAAAGTGATTACTTTGAGGTAGGCTTTTATTTGAGATAAAGTGGGTTAATAGGAGTTATTTCTCAGTGTTACAATTGCCCCCACACTGCATTTAATTGAATATTTTAGTCTTGTTCTTATAAGTAAAAATATATAAATTGTATTATTAATTAGTGCACATATATATGTTTCTTGTATCAAAAGATGACTAGTCTATCTCAAGTTTGTGAGTTATTAAGGAAAATGTAAAATACGTTACAATTGCCCCGGGTCTCCCCTACAGACGATTGGTTTATGACATCACAGTCCTGATTCGAAAGCATACAGTATGATCTTGAAGCAGCACTGTACAGAGTACAGACGATTGGTTTATGACATCACAGTCCTGATTCGAAAGCATACAGTATGATCTTGAAGCAGCACTGTACAGAGTACATACGATTGGTGTATGACATCACAGTACTGATTTGAAAGCATACGTATGATCTTGAAGCAGCACTGTACAGAGTACAGACGATTGGTGTATGACATCACAGTACTGATTCGAAAGCAAACAGTATGATCTTGAAGCAGCACTGTACAGAGTACAGACGATTGGTGTATGACATCACAAGTACTGTTTCGAAAGCATGTATGATCTTGAAGCAGCCGAACAACCAATACTTATAAAAGTAATTGGATCAAACATAAAAAATTAAGTATTCCTAACTTTTCAACGTTTACTTAACATATGTGTGTAACAAAAAAATATAAGCTACTAGGTGCACTTAAATGTATGCATAAATAAAATAATAAAAAAACATAATGCATGTCAACTACTACAATAATTGCATCAAAATTAAGTAAATCGATTATATCAGTTTAAGTAACTGTATGAGCCACGTGATATAGGCTATGCAATTTCCCGTGATGCCTATCCAGACAAAAAAAATATGAAACACATGTGAAGACGTTGAGAAGCGGTAAGCTTAATTTTTGTACTTAGGCCTACACATGATCATTTATTGCATTTTTGGTCAAGAAATTTACTTTTAACTGAATTTCAGAATTGCTACAAATTTTGCATCAACAATTAGAAACGTTTCTTACGAATGCAAACATTTGTAGTCTACATGTTAACGAATGAAATAAGTGTTTTGCACGCGAGTAGCTATATATTGTGTTTTTTCAAAATATATGACCATGATGTTGGCTCGTATATGCATTAATGGTGTGTTTACACCGAACGCGAATTTAATTGCGATAGCAGAGTACATTCATAGTCAATGCAAAGACGCGAAGACGCATCATTCGCGCCGGGCGTCGCGAATTGGGTGACTCGTTTGCCGCGAACGTCTTTCTCAGTAGAAAATTTTGAACTTGAGCGGGCTGCAGAAGATTCAAGCGTCTAACTAGACTTGACGTGTTTGACGCGTTCGGTGTGACCAATTCGGACTGTGCTCTCTCTCCCCCACGGATAGATTATAGGCCTACTTTATTAGCGAGTTGTTTTTGGATAAAACTAATGTACTTTGCATACTTACAAATTCCCATGTTCTCTATCTCTATTGTCTATAGGCCTACATGGATCGCGGGAAAGGGGGCCTTGGGCGCGGGTTAGCCTACTTTTGGTAACGTTAACATACAAATATTAATTTCGAAAGCACATTGCCTACAGCTCCGTGTGTGCACGATTTATCATTAAATAATGGCAATCTTGATTCTAGCACAATATTATTCCTAAATGACAGCATTAATTCAGTAAATTAAACCTTCACAATTATTATCAAAATAAGTAAATACCCTTTAAACAAAACTTTAGCTTCAAATAAAGATTGTAGATCTTTACTGTTTTCCAGTAGTTACTGCTAAAATGTTTTTGAAGAGATTCGTTCATAACCTCTGGAGGAAAGTCATTAATTAACTTCTGTTTTGTTTAAATTAATAGATATTATTTAATAGACTATTTTTTTATATTTATAGGTATTTAATAATGGACTAATTTGTTGCATTTAATTGTTTTTTTTTATTGGTTTTTGAAAAAAATAATATATATATATATATATATATATATATATATATATATAATTATATATATAGACACACACACACACACACACACACACACACACACACACACACACACACACACACACACACTAAGATTGTTTAATATTTTTAAAAGAAGTCTCTTCTGCCCACCAAGCCTTCATTTCTTTGATCCAAGAAAAACTGTAATATTGTGACTATATTATTATTATTATTTTAACAACTATTTTCTATTTGAATATATTTTAAGATGCAATTTAAATAAATAATAAAGTGAAATGCTTTATTGTGTGTGATTTGCATGTTATTTATTTTAAGACATGTAAGCTGAAGATCTAAACTAAGTTAAAATGGTTGGTTCAACTGATTTAATTGTCTTATTTTATATATATAAATGAGCTTAAATTTTAAGTTAACAGAACTAAGATTTATTTTGATCTCACATGGCCTGCACTGTGTTGGATTTACTTAAAAGATATGCACATTTTTTGATACAAAAATGGTGCATATATATTTTAAGTAAATCCAACTCATCATTTTTTTAGAGTGTGGACAATATGAAACTAAAACGACATAAGCTTAATTTAAAATGTCTTAGGAACTACTGGATATTTAGAGGTGGATAAACGTAATTGAAAGGTGGATAAACGCACTTTGGAGGTGCAAACGCAATTCCCGAATATTGGGAGGTGGGTAAATGGCATTTACGTGCATTTAGCCTCCACTACATCCCTGGGTATGACATCACAGTACTGATTCGAAAATATATAACACAGTCTCATCCCAAATCGTCATATAACTGACGTTTTGGGACGTATTTTGACCATACGCTACCCTATCTCACGACCAATTCGTACGAATTCGTACGAGTGATTAAAAAGTGGCTAATTCGTACTAATTCGTACGACCTCACTCGTGCGAATTCATACGATTTGTCTAAACCCACGTGACGGTTATGTTTAGGGGCGGGGTCAGGGGTAGGTCATTCGTACGAATTCATACGAATTGGCCAATTCGTAAAATATGTACGATTTAGCAAAAATCGTACTAATTTGTACGACTGAGGTCGTATGAATTGTTACGAATTAGCCACCTCGTAAAATTCGTACGAATTCCCGTGAGATCGGGTTGCCATACGTCAATATCCGCCTTTTTAGGGCCCCCTTAAACGTCGGTAGATGGCGATCCCGGGCCGTCATACAACTGACGCTTTACCTTTAACGTCAGTTAGGTGACGGGTTAGGTTTAGGGTTAAGTTTAGGTATGTGGTAGAGTTAGGGTCCCATAACCTCATCTACCGACGTTTAAGGGGGCCCTAAAAAGGCGAATATTGACGTATGGTCAAAAGACGTCCCAAAACGTCAGTTATATGACGATTTGGGATGAGACCGGGTTGAAATATACAGTGATCAACTAGAAGCAGCACTATACAGAGTACAGACGATTGGTGTATGACATCACAGTACTGATTCGAAAGCATACAGCAGACAGTGATCGACAGCACTGTACAGAGTACAGACGATTGGTGTATGCAGAGGTGTAGTTGAAGAGGTGGGTAAACTATAAATTCTGGTGGACCAAGACATGGTCACCAGGTAAGGTGGGCCACTGCCTACCGGTGTATGTGTGTCTCCTGATGACATTGCTATATAGGGAGGGCTCGACATTAAGCCTTTTCATATGCTAAGTAAATCTGCCTTTCACTTGTCCGAGTAAAAAAGTTGCTTGTTCGGATTTTTTAAAAATTTGACTTATTCTTAAAAAATATTCTCATCATTGATATATCAGCTTTGATATTTAAATCACCATATTGTAATTTCTGCACCTTTAAAGGGCACCCCCCTCCCCCAATATTATTAAATGTATGCTTCATATTTCATTTTAAATTCCTAAATTTGATCAATAAATTCAATTATTTCTAATAATAAGACACCATAGGGCTGTTACTCTAGGGGTTGATCAAATTAAATCATTTACACTGAAAAATTACAATTGCATGAAATAATGTTATGAAATTGATTTTAATTTACATATAAGAAAGAATGATGCTACTTTTAAACATTTAACACTAAACCGCCAGTAGGTGGTGGCAGGCGACCGTCTTAATGAGTGAAAAAGTTCGCCTTAGGTTTAACAACCTATACTAAATTAACTAAATTAAAGAAACTAAATTAACGACATAAGCTTAATTTAAAATGTCTTAGGAACTAGGATATTTAGAGGTGGATAAACGCAATTGAAAGGTGGATAAACGCACTTTGGAGGTGGGTAAACGCAATTCCCGAATATTGGGAGGTGCGTAAACGGCATTTGCGCATTTAGCCTTCACTACATCCCTGGGTGTATGACATCACAGTACTGATTCGAAAGCATGCAGTGTACTTTGATCACCTTGACGAAGCACTGGGGAGACCGGGGGCAATTGTAACAGGGGGCAATTGTACCACACTCAATTCCTCCAATCAGAAACAAGCTAGAGTGATGACACTTAATCTGTACATGCCCAATAGGATTCTCTCTCTATCTGTGGAAAAGAAGCGTGACATTTTCAACTTTAGCAGAAGTTATTAACGACAAACTGATTTTGAGGTGTGAAAGTTATTTTTTGGATGTACAGTATTTTTCTTCTGCTGTCTAAAGTTTAGATGTCTGTCAATTTAAACTTGTATACATTTTATCCCTAGGTTATTGATTAAAAACGAACATAAACAACACTGTAACACTGTGTTACAGTTGCCCCCGAGCCACAAGGCCCATTGTAATAAGCTTGTTTGTGTGTGTTGACATACTTTTCTGTTAAAAAAATGAACATATTTCACTAAATTCTATTGTAAAACTTCATTTTAAAAGGGTGTATTAAAATAAATGTTTGTTCCAGTATTAACAAATCATCAATTAGCATTTTTTATATAAAATAATGTGTGTTTTATATGTGCTTGACAAAGTGGGAATATTATATAAACTCTTAAAATTAACAGCAGTAAAGTGATTACTTTGAGGTAGGCTTTTATTTGAGATAAAGTGGGTTAATAGGAGTTATTTCTCAGTGTTACAATTGCCCCCACACTGCATTTAATTGAATGTTTTAGTCTTGTTCTTATAAGTAAAAATATATAAATTGTATTATTAATTAGTGCACATATATATGTTTCTTGTATCAAAAGATGACTAGTCTATCTCAAGTAGTTTGTGAGTTATTAAGGAAAATGTAAAATACGTTACAATTGCCCCGGGTCTCCCCTACAGACGATTGGTTTATGACATCACAGTCCTGATTCGAAAGCATACAGTATGATCTTAAAGCAGCACTGTACAGAGTACAGACGATTGGTGTATGACATCACAGTACTGATTCAAAAGCAAACAGTATGATCTTGAAGCAGCACTGTACAGAGTACATACGATTGGTGTATGACATCACAGTACTGATTTGAAAGCATACGTATGATCTTGAAGCAGCACTGTACAGAGTACAGACGATTGGTGTATGACATCACAGTACTGATTCGAAAGCAAACAGTATGATCTTGAAGCAGCACTGTACAGAGTACAGACGATTGGTGTATGACATCACAGTACTGTTTTGAAAGCATGTATGATCTTGAAGCAGCCGAACAACCAATACTTATGAAAGTAATTGGATCAAACATACAAAAATAAGTATTCCTAACTTTTCAACGTTTACTTAACATATGTGTGTAACAAAAAAATATAAGCTACTAGGTGCACTTAAATGTATGCATAAATAAAATAATAAAAAAACATAATGCATGTCAACTACTACAATAATTGCATCAAAATTAAGTAAATCGATTATATCAGTTTAAGTAACTGTATGAGCCACGTGATATAGGCTAGGCAATTTCCCGTGATGCCTATCCAGACAAAAAAAATATGAAACACATGTGAAGACGTTGAGAAGCGGTAAGCTTAATTTTTGTACTTAGGCCTACACATGATCATTTATTGCATTTTTGGTCAAGAAATTTACTTTTAACTGAATTTCAGAATTGCTACAAATTTTGCATCAACAATTAGAAACGTTTCTTACGAATGCAAACATTTGTAGTCTACATGTTAACGAATGAAATAAGTGTTTTGCACGCGAGTAGCTATATATTGTGTTTTTTCAAAATATATGACCATGATGTTGGCTCGTATATGCATTAATGGTGTGTTTACACCGAACGCGAATTTAATTGCGATAGCAGAGTACATTCATAGTCAATGCAAAGACGCGAAGACGCATCATTCGCGCCGGGCGTCGCCAATTGGGTGACTCGTTTGCCGCGAACGTCTTTCTCAGTAGAAAATTTTGAACTTGAGCGGGCTGCAGAAGATTCAAGCGTCTAACTAGACTTGACGTGTTTGACGCGTTCGGTGTGACCAATTCGGACTGCGCTCTCTCTCCCCCACGGATAGATTATAGGCCTACTTTATTAGCGAGTTGTTTTTGGATAAAACTAATGTACTTTGCATATGTGGCAGTACGAGTTAGTCTGATGAGCTGGTGTTCCCTTGGTCACTCCCCGTGTGAAGCTCCCTCCTATAAATAGCGCGTAATCCTTCTGACGCCCTCTCCTGCTCATCGGTGACCGGAAGTTGCGTTGTGCGTCCGGGTCCCTCTCTCCGTGTGTGCGTTGTTGCGCTAACAGGTAGGGTAGTGGCTTTGCTGTCTCCGTGCGAACATTGTTTCCTGCCGTCCTGCTTACTAGTATTATGTGGTTACTGGCGTTCGTAGATCTCCGGCCGGATGGACGAACTCTCATCTCGTCGTTCAATTCATTGAACCACTGAACACACTGCATTATCAGTGCCGTGGGCACTCGTCGAGCTTTCTCCCTCGGGTACGTCTGAACGATGGGTATGTATCTCAGATGACGTGGGATTTATATCTAGTTTCTTATTAATTGGGGGTTAATGGTAGTTTTTCTTTGTGTAGCTAACAGGAATGAGGCCAGTTTAGCCGGAGATCATCACTAGCTGCACAGGACCGATTCGCTGGCTGCTGTTTTGCTTTTGCCTATTTGCCTGACAACTATATAGTGCCTTTTGTGCCTGTGTTTAAGGTGCTGTACATTGCCGCGTTTTATGTATGTCTCCGTTTGCCACATGTGCCACTTTGCCCGGGCCACCGCCTCATTGGTGTAAATAGCATATCAGCGACTGATCGCTGTATGCTCGTCGATCACGGCCACCGGGTAGTTACGGCCGTCTGGCCAAGAGTATGTGGCATTTGGTTCGTGAGTGCTATTGTTTTTATGATACGTGATTAGCTCAAGGGGTTTGGGGCTTTATATTATAATTTTGTCAATGTAAGAAGTTTGTTTTTCTGGGTTTGCTTTCTTTTGGTTTGTTTGTTTTGATTCCAATTTAGATTAAAGTTGTATTTATACTTCAATTTGATTTATTTTTTTTGATTTACTGGGTTTGTGTATATATATATATATATATTTATATATATATATCTTTCTTTATACTGCTGTATTATAACCATTGTTGGTTTTGGCAGTCATTTTTTGTGTTTTAAGTTTATTATTTTGATTTACTGAGTTGGGAAATATTTATTTGTTTGTTTCTTGTGATATTTCTACTGCCTTTGTAAATCCATTGTAGGTTTCGGCAGTTATTGTTTATATTTTGTGAAGGTTATTTTGATTTTGATTTTCTTTGATTATTGAATTGAGAACATTTATTTATTTGTTTATTTTCTTTTGATATTTTTACTGCCCCTTTAGAGCCTTAGTTGGTTCTGGCAGTTATTGTTTATTTTGTGATAAGAAAAATATTGATTTTCTGATTTCTGTATTTTCTTTTTTGTAAATCTTTGTTGAAAGAGTGTGTGTTTTATTTGCGTACTTCTTTGGTTTTCTTTTTTTCTGTTGCAGTAGCTGAGAGCCGGTGGAGGTATTGGTGTCTGGGTGGTGTTGTCCCCGTTTGGAGTGCTGTGGACTTCCCTGTTTGCATTTGCTATTATTGGGGGTGTTTGTGTGTTTACTGGGGGGGGGGGTGTTCTGGGATCTTTTACCACCTTTTGAATACTTTGCCTCCATCGGTAAGCCTCAGCAATTTTGTTTTTTTGTTTTCTTGTTTTTGTTTGTTTTGTGTTCTCTGCCCCGAGAGACAATTGTTTTAAACTGTTAAATTATTGAAATTAATAAATGTTGTGCTTTCAAAATTGAACACTGTCTTTGGCTCTATTGTACACGAATCTGTGTGTCTTTAGCTGTTGGATTTATAGAGCTTGGGTAGAAAAATCATTCTCTGGGTGAAATTCCCAGAGTGGCGTAGTCGGTGTTTAGTCTGTCCTGGTATAGAACGCCACAATTGGCGTATTGTCGGCAGGGTCACAATTTAATGCCAAGGACGTGTTCAATTTTGTTGTTTTTGTTTTGTTTGGTTTTTTTTTTCTCTCTCTTCTGTTTTTTTTCTGTGTGTTACAGGCAAAACAGCAGCCGGCGACTTCCCCGTCTTTCTACCTTCTTACGGTCGAGTTCCCCTTTGTTGGGTAGGGTGAGTATGGAGGGAGAGTTACAGGAGTTGAGGGATCTAGTTAATCAGTTAAGAGCAGATAATGAGAAGCTGCGCCAGGAGCAGGCTGCGGCCGTGCCTGGACCTAGTTCCACACCCCCTAATGTGTTAACCACTGCTCAACCAGTGGCTAGAGCTCCTATAACTGAGAGACTGTTTTTTGTGCCCCGAGATCGAAAATGTCCTATATTCAGGGGAAGGTCAGGTATAGGGTTAGCAGAATGGATTGAGGAAGTGCAATCCTGTATGAGGGCACGTCATCTGTCTACATCCGATCAGGCATTCTTTTTGTTTGACCACCTAGAGGGAGAGGCCCGTGAGGAAGTAAAATTTCGTCCTACTGCAGAACGTGAGAGCCCAGATAAGATAATTGCCATTTTGCAGGAGCTTTATGGTTGTTGCGAATCCTATGTATCATTGCAGGAAGCATTTTTCTCCCGTCGGCAGCGCGAAGGGGAAACCCTGCAAGAGTTCTCCCTCGCGCTGATGAGTCTTATGACGTCGGTAAAGCAGCGTGCCCCCGGCGATATTCCAAATGCTGAAGTTTTACTACGCGATCAATTTATTGAGCATGTACTTGACGGCGCTCTCCGTCGCGAGCTGAAGCAGTACGCGCGTAGACAGCCAGCCGCTACCCTGCTTGAGGTGAGAGCAGAAGCGATCCGGTGGGAACGAGAGGGTTTGCCTGGAGGCGCTAGGGGCCGGAGTCACTCTGTCCCTTCAGCCCTTGGTTTTCAGTTTGGTGTTCAGAGTGATCCTCGGTCAGTTAGTAACTCACTACATCAATCTGAGCTTAGTGAAATGCGGGAGATGCTGAGGCTGCAGCAAGACCAGCTCAATCAGCTTACTCAAAGCATTGGCCGCCTGCAGAGCTCTAGTCAGCGCGGTCGTTCAACTTATAGTGGCCCCATAATATGTAGGCGGTGTCAGAAGCCTGGCCATTTTGCCAGGGAGTGCGAAGGAGAACGTGTCCCTGCTCGTGCACCCTTTACTTCATCTGCCCCTCCACCTTTTGGTAGGCCATCTCACCCCGCTCCTGCGTCGGAAAACTAGCACCCGCCGGACTGCAGAGCCACAGTTCGGAGGGGGCAGCGATTGGTTCAGTTGTTTTTAATTGTCTGCCAGACACTGCAAAGTTGATGTCTTCTTGTCCACATTTAGACGTGCGTATGGGTGGAGTTGAGGTCCCCTGCTTGGTGGACACCGGGTCGATGGTTTCCACAGTCACTGAGAGCTTCTTTCTTCAGCAGTTCGAGCCATGGGGTCAAGAGAGGCTTCAGTCCTGTCACTGGCTGCAGCTTAGGGCAGCTAATGGGCTGGCTATTCCCTACCTTGGCTACTTGGAGCTTGATATTGAGCTTTGTGGTAAACTGATGCAGCGGTGTGGGCTGCTGGTAGTTAAGGACCCACCGAGTGGTGCGTCTTCGCAGGTTCCTGGTATTTTGGGAATGAACGTGATTCGCAGATGCTATAGAGAGCTTTTCAGTCTGCATGGCTTGGCCATGTTTGACTTGCCTGCTGTTGCCAATAGTCCAGAATATTTTGTGAGGGCGTTGCAGGGGTGCCAGCAGGCCAGCACCCGTCCCCTTAATGCAGCTGGTAAGGTAAGAGTGCGAGGCAGAAAGGCTTGTCGGATTCCGGGAGGGGTGATGAAAATTGTCCCTACCACATGTTCAGCGCAGTATTCTGAAGATACTGTACTGTTTGAACCTCCGAGCTCTGGATTGCCAGCTGGACTCCTGGCATCTCCTGCGTTGGTTCGGGTGGTAAGGGGTACTGCCTACATCCCAGTGGTGAATGTGGGTACCCTTGATGTGCTGCTCTACCCACGCACGGTGGTAGGTACATTGGATGGGGTTTGTGTTGTTAGTCTGCCGACAGGAGTTACGGAGGTACCTTCGGGGGCGGCTACAGTGGCTTCTCAGACTGCTGTTTCTACGATGCAGGAGCAGATAGACACCATGGACCTTTCGTGCTTGTCTGTTGAAGAGCAGGGTCAGGTGAAGTCCCTTCTGGAGAGATATAGTTCTGTCTTTTCTGCTCATGATGGAGACCTTGGTTGTACTAATCTGATCGCTCATGATATCCCTCTTTTAGACAATGTCCCGGTCAGGCAGCGTCATAGGCGAATTCCTCCGTCTGAATACGAGACGGTTAAAGAGCATATTCACCAACTTCTCGAGGCACAGGTCATCAGGGAGAGCAGTAGTCCTTATGCCAGCCCCATTGTCTTAGTCAAGAAGAAGGATGGAACTCTAAGAATGTGCGTTGACTACCGGCAGCTCAACAGTAAAACCCGAAAAGATGCTTTTCCTCTTCCTCGTATTGAGGAGTCTTTAGATGCTCTTACCGGTGCTCGCTGGTTCTCAACCCTGGACCTGGCGAGTGGGTATAACCAGGTCCCAGTTGCTGAGGCAGATCGGCCCAAGACTGCATTTTGCACCCCCTTTGGGCTGTTTGAATGGAATCGCATGCCCTTTGGGCTGTGTAACGCCCCTGGCACGTTCCAAAGATTGATGCAAAGACTGTTTGGTGATCAACAAAACCAGTCTTTGTTGCTTTATCTTGACGATATTGTGGTTTTCTCCTCCACCGTCCAGCAACACTTGGATAGGTTGGAAGTAGTGCTTTGCCGGCTTCAAAGAGAAAACCTTAAGGCAAAGTTCACCAAATGTGCCTTTTTCCAGGAGGAGGTGCGTTACTTGGGGCATGTGATTTCCAGCAAAGGGGTTGCAACCGATCCAAGCAAAGTGGAGGTTGTGGCTAACTGGCAGCCTCCTACTACAGTTTCAGAGCTGCGCTCATTCCTTGGGTTCGCCAGTTATTATCGCCGCTTTGTGGAGGGTTTCGCTAAGCTGGCGGCTCCCCTACATAAGCTGGTGGCTCATCTGGGGGCCGCGAAGTCTAAGAGAGTGACAGCGCAGGCTACCATTGAGAACTGGACCGCAGAGTGCCAGAGCAGTTTTGAAGCACTGAAAGTTAGGCTCACAAGTACCCCTGTGCTCGCATACGCCGATTTTTCGCTTCCTTTTATTTTAGAGGTGGACGCAAGTCATGGCGGCCTAGGAGCTGTTTTATCACAAGAGCAGGATGGTAAAGTTAGGCCCATAGCTTATGCAAGTCGGGGTTTGAGGCCTACGGAGCGTAATATGGTGAACTACAGCTCTATGAGACTGGAGTTTGTGGCACTTAAGTGGGCTATGACGGAGAAATTTCGGGAATACCTGCTGGGCCACAAGTGTGTGGTATTTACCGATAACAATCCGCTTAGCCACTTGTCATCTGCTAAACTTGGTGCCACTGAGCAACGTTGGGCTGCTCAGCTGGCATCGTTTGATTTTGAGGTAAAATATCGTTCGGGCAGAAGTAATAAGAACGCAGATGCTTTATCTCGTCAACATCCTCCTGGCCCAGCAGATATGGAAGCTATGCTTCCTGGGACGTCATTGCCCAAGCCTTTGCAGCAGGCTCTCCAGGGCACTCAGGCTGAAGCAATTCAAACGGCCGTCATGGCTCTGCCTCACCATACCACTTCTGATATGTGTGCTCTCCAGCAGGCTGATCCATGTATTCGGGAGGTTTTGGGGTTTTGGAGACGTAAGCAACGCCCCAATGCTGAAGAGCGTCAAGGGTTGACTCAGCCTGCACTAGTGCTGCTCCGCCAGTGGGACCGGTTGGAGGAGAGAAGTGGCGTTTTGTATCGCCGTGTGTTTCGCCCTGACGGCGCGGAGGTGGTCTTGCAGGTAGTGGTGCCAGTTTCCTTAAAAGAAGAGGTGTTAACTAAGGTTCACCAGGAGCATGGCCATCAGGGTATAGAAAGGACGTTAGAGCTTTTACGTCAGCGCTGTTACTGGCCGGGTATGTCTGTGGACGTGTCAAAGTGGTGTCAGGCATGTGAGAGGTGCCAAGTTGCCAAGGACACTCGACCTCCTAATTCCAGTTTGATGGGACACTTATTGGCCTCTCGGCCTAACGAGATATTAGCCATTGATTACACCATGTTGGAGTCTACTCAGAGTGGTATAGAAAACGTATTGGTCATGACCGATGTTTTCAGTAAATACACCCTTGCTGTTCCCACTTACGATCAACGAGCTTCCACCGTGGCTCAAGCTTTGGTGGTAGAGTGGTTCTCTAAGTTTGGTGTCCCCGCTCGTATCCATTCTGATCAGGGCCGTAATTTCGAGAGCTCCCTGATCCAACAGCTGTGTCGACTTTATGGCATTGAAAAATCTCGCACCACGCCATATCACCCGGCCGGTAATGGCCAATGTGAACGGTTCAATAGGACGCTCCATAATTTGTTGCGCACCTTGCCAGCGTCTCGGAAGAGGGACTGGAATTCTTGTTTGCCACAGGTCCTTTTCTCGTATAACACCACTCCCCATCAGGCCACCGGTGAGTCTCCATTCTTTTTAATGTTTGGGCAGGAGCCTAGACTACCCGTTGATTTCCTCTTGGGTCGGGTACAGGATCCTGTGGGTGGCAATGTCCATGAGTGGATTCAGGAGCACCAGACTCGTTTACAGTTGGCCTTCGAAGGTGCCACAGAGAGGTTACGGGTTGCTGCACAGCGTCGTAAACACAACCATGATCGGCGGGTGAGGGATGTGCCTTTTAAGTTGGGCCAGTTAGTGTGGCTTCGTGACTTCTCGGCACGGGGCCGTCATAAGCTCCGCGACCTTTATGGTCCAGTACAGTACAGAGTCCTTAGAGTACCTCGAGAGGAGGGCTCAGTGTATACAATTGCACCAGTGGATGAACCAACCAAAGTTAAGCAGGTTAATCGTGCATTGTTGAAGGCAGTGGTAGTAGGGTCTCCTTCAGGTGGGGCTGCTTCACCTTGTTCCCCTCCTGCGGACCAGCCGCTGCTTGAGGATGAGTCAATAGAAGAGGATCTATTGGTGTGGAGACATGATGCCCCTCTGGCAACTCCCACTCAAGTGTCTGATTCTCAACGCTCCACCCGGGCACAGTTTTTACCAGTTATTCCAGTATCTATCAGGCAAGACTTGTTAGTGCCTCCTATTAACAGTGCAGCGGAAGGATCCTCTGCCCCTCCAGTTCCTTTGCCTAGAGCTGCCCCTGCAGTCAGTGAAGTGGCTATACGTCGGACAGCACGGTCAACTGCGGGTCAACATTCTAATGTTTATCACCTTCCTCGTCCTTTAGCGTCTACGGGCAATGCGGCCGATCCTTCCGGCCCTGGGTCCAATGCGATAACGGCTCTTTTTCGACCCTGGAATTAGTATGGGATATTTTGGTTTTATTTTGTTTTTTTCCCGTCGTCGGGTCGACGATCCAAAAGGTGGGGTAGATTGTGGCAGTACGAGTTAGTCTGATGAGCTGGTGTTCCCTTGGTCACTCCCCGTGTGAAGCTCCCTCCTATAAATAGCGCGTAATCCTTCTGACGCCCTCTCCTGCTCATCGGTGACCGGAAGTTGCGTTGTGCGTCCGGGTCCCTCTCTCCGTGTGTGCGTTGTTGCGCTAACAGGTAGGGTAGTGGCTTTGCTGTCTCCGTGCGAACATTGTTTCCTGCCGTCCTGCTTACTAGTATTATGTGGTTACTGGCGTTCGTAGATCTCCGGCCGGATGGACGAACTCTCATCTCGTCGTTCAATTCATTGAACCACTGAACACACTGCATTATCAGTGCCGTGGGCACTCGTCGAGCTTTCTCCCTCGGGTACGTCTGAACGATGGGTATGTATCTCAGATGACGTGGGATTTATATCTAGTTTCTTATTAATTGGGGGTTAATGGTAGTTTTTCTTTGTGTAGCTAACAGGAATGAGGCCAGTTTAGCCGGAGATCATCACTAGCTGCACAGGACCGATTCGCTGGCTGCTGTTTTGCTTTTGCCTATTTGCCTGACAACTATATAGTGCCTTTTGTGCCTGTGTTTAAGGTGCTGTACATTGCCGCGTTTTATGTATGTCTCCGTTTGCCACATGTGCCACTTTGCCCGGGCCACCGCCTCATTGGTGTAAATAGCATATCAGCGACTGATCGCTGTATGCTCGTCGATCACGGCCACCGGGTAGTTACGGCCGTCTGGCCAAGAGTATGTGGCATTTGGTTCGTGAGTGCTATTGTTTTTATGATACGTGATTAGCTCAAGGGGTTTGGGGCTTTATATTATAATTTTGTCAATGTAAGAAGTTTGTTTTTCTGGGTTTGCTTTCTTTTGGTTTGTTTGTTTTGATTCCAATTTAGATTAAAGTTGTATTTATACTTCAATTTGATTTATTTTTTTTTGATTTACTGGGTTTGTGTATATATATATATATATATATTTATATATATATATATCTTTCTTTATACTGCTGTATTATAACCATTGTTGGTTTTGGCAGTCATTTTTTGTGTTTTAAGTTTATTATTTTGATTTACTGAGTTGGGAAATATTTATTTGTTTGTTTCTTGTGATATTTCTACTGCCTTTGTAAATCCATTGTAGGTTTCGGCAGTTATTGTTTATATTTTGTGAAGGTTATTTTGATTTTGATTTTCTTTGATTATTGAATTGAGAACATTTATTTATTTGTTTATTTTCTTTTGATATTTTTACTGCCCCTTTAGAGCCTTAGTTGGTTCTGGCAGTTATTGTTTATTTTGTGATAAGAAAAATATTGATTTTCTGATTTCTGTATTTTCTTTTTTGTAAATCTTTGTTGAAAGAGTGTGTGTTTTATTTGCGTACTTCTTTGGTTTTCTTTTTTTCTGTTGCAGTAGCTGAGAGCCGGTGGAGGTATTGGTGTCTGGGTGGTGTTGTCCCCGTTTGGAGTGCTGTGGACTTCCCTGTTTGCATTTGCTATTATTGGGGGTGTTTGTGTGTTTACTGGGGGGGGGTGTTCTGGGATCTTTTACCACCTTTTGAATACTTTGCCTCCATCGGTAAGCCTCAGCAATTTTGTTTTTTTTGTTTTCTTGTTTTTGTTTGTTTTGTGTTCTCTGCCCCGAGAGACAATTGTTTTAAACTGTTAAATTATTGAAATTAATAAATGTTGTGCTTTCAAAATTGAACACTGTCTTTGGCTCTATTGTACACGAATCTGTGTGTCTTTAGCTGTTGGATTTATAGAGCTTGGGTAGAAAAATCATTCTCTGGGTGAAATTCCCAGAGTGGCGTAGTCGGTGTTTAGTCTGTCCTGGTATAGAACGCCACACATACTTACAAATTCCCATGTTCTCTATCTCTATTGTCTATAGGCCTACATGGATCGCGGGAAAGGGGGCCTTGGGCGCGGGTTAGCCTACTTTTGGTAACGTTAACATACAAATATTAATTTCGAAAGCACATTGCCTACAGCTCCGTGTGTGCACCATTTATCATTAAATAATGGCAATCTTGATTCTAGCACAATATTATTCCTAAATGACAGCATTAATTCAGTAATTTAAACCTTCAAAATTATTATCAAAATAAGTAAATACCCTTTAAACAAAACTTTAGCTTCAAATAAAGATTGTAGATCTTTACTGTTTTCCAGTAGTTACTGCTAAAATGTTTTTGAAGAGATTCGTTCATAACCTCTGGAGGAAAGTCATTAATAAACTTCTGTTTTGTTTAAATTAATAGATATTATTTAATAGACTATTTTTTTTATATTTATAGGTATTTAATAATGGACTAATTTGTTGCATTTAATTGTTTTTTTTATTGGTTTTTGAAAAAAATAATATATATATATATATATATATAGACACACACACACACACACACACACACACACACACACACACACACACACACACACACACACACACACACACACACACACACACACACACACACACTAAGATTGTTTAATATTTTTAAAAGAAGTCTCTTCTGCCCACCAAGCCTTCATTTCTTTGATCCAAGAAAAACTGTAATATTGTGACTATATTATTATTATTATTATTTTAACAACTATTTTCTATTTGAATATATTTTAAGATGCAATTTAAATAAATAATAAAGTGAAATGCTTTATTGTGTGTGATTTGCATGTTATTTATTTTAAGACATGTAAGCTGAAGATCTAAACTAAGTTAAAATGGTTGGTTCAACTGATTTAATTGTCTTATTTTATATATATAAATGAGCTTAAATTTTAAGTTAACAGAACTAAGATTTATTTTGATCTCACATGGCCTGCACTGTGTTGGATTTACTTAAAAGATATGTGCACATTTTTTGATACAAAAATGGTGCATATATATTTTAAGTAAATCCAACTCATCATTTTTTAGAGTGTGGACAATATGAAACTAAAACGACATAAGCTTAATTTAAAATGTCTTAGGAACTACTGGATATTTAGAGGTGGATAAACGTAATTGAAAGGTGGATAAACGCACTTTGGAGGTGCAAGCGCAATTCCCGAATATTGGGAGGTGGGTAAATGGCATTTACGTGCATTTAGCCTCCACTACATCCCTGGGTATGACATCACAGTACTGATTCGAAAATATACAGTGATCAACTAGAAGCAGCACTATACAGAGTACAGACGATTGGTGTATGACATCACAGTACTGATTCGAAAGCATACAGCAGACAGTGATCGACAGCACTGTACAGAGTACAGACGATTGGTGTATGCAGAGGTGTAGTTGAAGAGGTGGGTAAACTATAAATTCTGGTGGACCAAGACATGGTCACCAGGTAAGGTGGGCCACTGCCTACCGGTGTATGTGTGTCTCCTATATTGCTATATAGGGAGGGCTCGACATTAAGCCTTTTCATATGCTAAGTAAATCATGCCTTTCACTTGTCCGAGTAAAAAAGTTGCTTGTTCGGATTTTTTAAAAATTTGACTTATTCTTAAAAAATATTCTCATCATTGATATATCAGCTTTGATATTTAAATCACCATATTGTAATTTCTGCACCTTTAAAGGGCACCCCCTCCCCCAATATTATTAAATGTATGCTTCATATTTCATTTTAAATTCCTAAATTTGATCAATAAATTCAATTATTTCTAATAATAAGACACCATAGGGCTGTTACTCTAGGGGTTGATCAAATTAAATCATTTACACTGAAAAATTACAATTGCATGAAATAATGTTATGAAATTGATTTTAATTTACATATAAGAAAGAATGATGCTACTTTTAAACATTTAACACTAAACCGCCAGTAGGTGGTGGCAGGCGACCGTCTTAATGAGTGAAAAAGTTCGCCTTAGGTTTAACAACCTATACTAAATTAACTAAATTAAAGAAACTAAATTAACGACATAAGCTTAATTTAAAATGTCTTAGGAACTAGGATATTTAGAGGTGGATAAACGCAATTGAAAGGTGGATAAACGCACTTTGGAGGTGGGTAAACGCAATTCCCGAATATTGGGAGGTGCGTAAACGGCATTTGCGCATTTAGCCTTCACTACATCCCTGGGTGTATGACATCACAGTACTGATTCGAAAGCATGCAGTGTACTTTGATCACCTTGACGAAGCACTGGGGAGACCGGGGGCAATTGTAACAGGGGGCAATTGTACCACACTCAATTCCTCCAATCAGAAACAAGCTAGAGTGATGACACTTAATCTGTACATGCCCAATAGGATTCTCTCTCTATCTGTGGAAAAGAAGCGTGACATTTTCAACTTTAGCAGAAGTTATTAACGACAAACTGATTTTGAGGTGTGAAAGTTATTTTTTGGATGTACAGTATTTTTCTTCTGCTGTCTAAAGTTTAGATGTCTGTCAATTTAAACTTGTATACATTTTATCCCTAGGTTATTGATTAAAAACGAACATAAACAACACTGTAACACTGTGTTACAGTTGCCCCCGAGCCACAAGGCCCATTGTAATAAGCTTGTTTGTGTGTGTTGACATACTTTTCTGTTAAAAAAATGAACATATTTCACTAAATTCTATTGTAAAACTTCATTTTAAAAGGGTGTATTAAAATAAATGTTTGTTCCAGTATTAACAAATCATCAATTAGCATTTTTTATATAAAATAATGTGTGTTTTATATGTGCTTGACAAAGTGGGAATATTATATAAACTCTTAAAATTAACAGCAGTAAAGTGATTACTTTGAGGTAGGCTTTTATTTGAGATAAAGTGGGTTAATAGGAGTTATTTCTCAGTGTTACAATTGCCCCCACACTGCATTTAATTGAATATTTTAGTCTTGTTCCTATAAGTAAAAATATATAAATTGTATTATTAATTAGTGCACATATATATGTTTCTTGTATCAAAAGATGACTAGTCTATCTCAAGTAGTTTGTGAGTTATTAAGGAAAATGTAAAATACGTTACAATTGCCCCGGGTCTCCCCTACAGACGATTGGTTTATGACATCACAGTCCTGATTCGAAAGCATACAGTATGATCTTGAAGCAGCACTGTACAGAGTACAGACGATTGGTGTATGACATCACAGTACTGATTCAAAAGCAAACAGTATGATCTTGAAGCAGCACTGTACAGAGTACATACGATTGGTGTATGACATCACAGTACTGATTTGAAAGCATACGTATGATCTTGAAGCAGCACTGTACAGAGTACAGACGATTGGTGTATGACATCACAGTACTGATTCGAAAGCAAACAGTATGATCTTGAAGCAGCACTGTACAGAGTACAGACGATTGGTGTATGACATCACAGTACTGTTTCGAAAGCATGTATGATCTTGAAGCAGCCGAACAACCAATACTTATGAAAGTAATTGGATCAAACATAAAAAAATAAGTATTCCTAACTTTTCAACGTTTACTTAACATATGTGTGTAACAAAAAAATATAAGCTACTAGGTGCACTTAAATGTATGCATAAATAAAATAATAAAAAAACATAATGCATGTCAACTACTACAATAATTGCATCAAAATTAAGTAAATCGATTATATCAGTTTAAGTAACTGTATGAGCCACGTGATATAGGCTATGCAATTTCCCGTGATGCCTATCCAGACAAAAAAAATATGAAACACATGTGAAGACGTTGAGAAGCGGTAAGCTTAATTTTTGTACTTAGGCCTACACATGATCATTTATTGCATTTTTGGTCAAGAAATTTACTTTTAACTGAATTTCAGAATTTCTACAAATTTTGCATCAACAATTAGAAACGTTTCTTACGAATGCAAACATTTGTAGTCTACATGTTAACGAATGAAATAAGTGTTTTGCACGCGAGTAGCTATATATTGTGTTTTTTCAAAATATATGACCATGATGTTGGCTCGTATATGCATTAATGGTGTGTTTACACCGAACGCGAATTTAATTGCGATAGCAGAGTACATTCATAGTCAATGCAAAGACGCGAAGACGCATCATTCGCGCCGGGCGTCGCGAATTGGGTGACTCGTTTGCCGCGAACGTCTTTCTCAGTAGAAAATTTTGAACTTGAGCGGGCTGCAGAAGATTCAAGCGTCTAACTAGACTTGACGTGTTTGACGCGTTCGGTGTGACCAATTCGGACTGCGCTCTCTCTCCCCCACGGATAGATTATAGGCCTACTTTATTAGCGAGTTGTTTTTGGATAAAACTAATGTACTTTGCATACTTACAAATTCCCATGTTCTCTATCTCTATTTTCTATAGGCCTACATGGATCGCGGGAAAGGGGGCCTTGGGCGCGGGTTAGCCTACTTTTGGTAACGTTAACATACAAATATTAATTTCGAAAGCACATTGCCTACAGCTCCGTGTGTGCACCATTTATCATTAAATAATGGCAATCTTGATTCTAGCACAATATTATTCCTAAATGACAGCATTAATTCAGTAAATTAAACCTTCAAAATTATTATCAAAATAAGTAAATACCCTTTAAACAAAACTTTAGCTTCAAATAAAGATTGTAGATCTTTACTGTTTTCCAGTAGTTACTGCTAAAATGTTTTTGAAGAGATTCGTTCATAACCTCTGGAGGAAAGTCATTAATTAACTTCTGTTTTGTTTAAATTAATAGATATTATTTAATAGACTATTTTTTATATTTATAGGTATTTAATAATGGACTAATTTGTTGCATTTAATTGTTTTTTTTTTTATTGGTTTTTGAAAAAAATAATATATATATATATATATATATATATATATATAATTATATATATAGACACACACACACACACACACACACACACACACACACACACACACACACACACACACACACACACACACACACACACACACACACACACACACACACTAAGATTGTTTAATATTTTTAAAAGAAGTCTCTTCTGCCCACCAAGCCTTCATTTCTTTGATCCAAGAAAAACTGTAATATTGTGACTATATTATTATTATTATTATTTTAACAACTATTTTCTATTTGAATATATTTTAAGATGCAATTTAAATAAATAATAAAGTGAAATGCTTTATTGTGTGTGATTTGCATGTTATTTATTTTAAGACATGTAAGCTGAAGATCTAAACTAAGTTAAAATGGTTGGTTCAACTGATTTAATTGTCTTATTTTATATATATAAATGAGCTTAAATTTTAAGTTAACAGAACTAAGATTTATTTTGATCTCACATGGCCTGCACTGTGTTGGATTTACTTAAAAGATATGTGCACATTTTTTGATACAAAAATGGTGCATATATATTTTAAGTAAATCCAAATCATCATTTTTTAGAGTGTGGACAATATGAAACTAAAACGACATAAGCTTAATTTAAAATGTCTTAGGAACTACTGGATATTTAGAGGTGGATAAACGTAATTGAAATGTGGATAAACGCACTTTGGAGGTGCAAACGCAATTCCCGAATATTGGGAGGTGGGTAAATGGCATTTACGTGCATTTAGCCTCCACTACATCCCTGGGTATGACATCACAGTACTGATTCGAAAATATACAGTGATCAACTAGAAGCAGCACTATACAGAGTACAGACGATTGGTGTATGACATCACAGTACTGATTCGAAAGCATACAGCAGACAGTGATCGACAGCACTGTACAGAGTACAGACGATTGGTGTATGCAGAGGTGTAGTTGAAGAGGTGGGTAAACTATAAATTCTGGTGGACCAAGACATGGTCACCAGGTAAGGTGGGCCACTGCCTACCGGTGTATGTGTGTCTCCTGATGACATTGCTATATAGGGAGGGCTCGACATTAAGCCTTTTCATATGCTAAGTAAATCTGCCTTTCACTTGTCCGAGTAAAAAAGTTGCTTGTTCAGATTTTTTAAAAATTTGACTTATTCTTAAAAAATATTCTCATCATTGATATATCAGCTTTGATATTTAAATCACCATATTGTAATTTCTGCACCTTTAAAGGGCACCCCCCTCCCCCAATATTATTAAATGTATGCTTCATATTTCATTTTAAATTCCTAAATTTGATCAATAAATTCAATTATTTCTAATAATAAGACACCATAGGGCTGTTACTCTAGGGGTTGATCAAATTAAATCATTTACACTGAAAAATTACAATTGCATGAAATAATGTTATGAAATTGATTTTAATTTACATATAAGAAAGAATGATGCTACTTTTAAACATTTAACACTAAACCGCCAGTAGGTGGTGGCAGGCGACCGTCTTAATGAGTGAAAAAGTTCGCCTTAGGTTTAACAACCTATACTAAATTAACTAAATTAAAGAAACTAAATTAACGACATAAGCTTAATTTAAAATGTCTTAGGAACTAGGATATTTAGAGGTGGATAAACGCAATTGAAAGGTGGATAAACGCACTTTGGAGGTGGGTAAACGCAATTCCCGAATATTGGGAGGTGCGTAAACGGCATTTGCGCATTTAGCCTTCACTACATCCCTGGGTGTATGACATCACAGTACTGATTCGAAAGCATGCAGTGTACTTTGATCACCTTGACGAAGCACTGGGGAGACCGGGGGCAATTGTAACAGGGGGCAATTGTACCACACTCAATTCCTCCAATCAGAAACAAGCTAGAGTGATGACACTTAATCTGTACATGCCCAATAGGATTCTCTCTCTATCTGTGGAAAAGAAGCGTGACATTTTCAACTTTAGCAGAAGTTATTAACGACAAACTGATTTTGAGGTGTGAAAGTTATTTTTTGGATGTACAGTATTTTTCTTCTGCTGTCTAAAGTTTAGATGTCTGTCAATTTAAACTTGTATACATTTTATCCCTAGGTTATTGATTAAAAACGAACATAAACAACACTGTAACACTGTGTTACAGTTGCCCCCGAGCCACAAGGCCCATTGTAATAAGCTTGTTTGTGTGTGTTGACATACTTTTCTGTTAAAAAAATGAACATATTTCACTAAATTCTATTGTAAAACTTCATTTTAAAAGGGTGTATTAAAATAAATGTTTGTTCCAGTATTAACAAATCATCAATTAGCATTTTTTATATAAAATAATGTGTGTTTTATATGTGCTTGACAAAGTGGGAATATTATATAAACTCTTAAAATTAACAGCAGTAAAGTGATTACTTTGAGGTAGGCTTTTATTTGAGATAAAGTGGGTTAATAGGAGTTATTTCTCAGTGTTACAATTGCCCCCACACTGCATTTAATTGAATATTTTAGTCTTGTTCCTATAAGTAAAAATATATAAATTGTATTATTAATTAGTGCACATATATATGTTTCTTGTATCAAAAGATGACTAGTCTATCTCAAGTAGTTTGTGAGTTATTAAGGAAAATGTAAAATACGTTACAATTGCCCCGGGTCTCCCCTACAGACGATTGGTTTATGACATCACAGTCCTGATTCGAAAGCATACAGTATGATCTTGAAGCAGCACTGTACAGAGTACAGACGATTGGTGTATGACATCACAGTACTGATTCAAAAGCAAACAGTATGATCTTGAAGCAGCACTGTACAGAGTACATACGATTGGTGTATGACATCACAGTACTGATTTGAAAGCATACGTATGATCTTGAAGCAGCACTGTACAGAGTACAGACGATTGGTGTATGACATCACAGTACTGATTCGAAAGCAAACAGTATGATCTTGAAGCAGCACTGTACAGAGTACAGACGATTGGTGTATGACATCACAGTACTGTTTCGAAAGCATGTATGATCTTGAAGCAGCCGAACAACCAATACTTATGAAAGTAATTGGATCAAACATAAAAAAATAAGTATTCCTAACTTTTCAACGTTTACTTAACATATGTGTGTAACAAAAAAATATAAGCTACTAGGTGCACTTAAATGTATGCATAAATAAAATAATAAAAAAACATAATGCATGTCAACTACTACAATAATTGCATCAAAATTAAGTAAATCGATTATATCAGTTTAAGTAACTGTATGAGCCACGTGATATAGGCTATGCAATTTCCCGTGATGCCTATCCAGACAAAAAAAATATGAAACACATGTGAAGACGTTGAGAAGCGGTAAGCTTAATTTTTGTACTTAGGCCTACACATGATCATTTATTGCATTTTTGGTCAAGAAATTTACTTTTAACTGAATTTCAGAATTTCTACAAATTTTGCATCAACAATTAGAAACGTTTCTTACGAATGCAAACATTTGTAGTCTACATGTTAACGAATGAAATAAGTGTTTTGCACGCGAGTAGCTATATATTGTGTTTTTTCAAAATATATGACCATGATGTTGGCTCGTATATGCATTAATGGTGTGTTTACACCGAACGCGAATTTAATTGCGATAGCAGAGTACATTCATAGTCAATGCAAAGACGCGAAGACGCATCATTCGCGCCGGGCGTCGCGAATTGGGTGACTCGTTTGCCGCGAACGTCTTTCTCAGTAGAAAATTTTGAACTTGAGCGGGCTGCAGAAGATTCAAGCGTCTAACTAGACTTGACGTGTTTGACGCGTTCGGTGTGACCAATTCGGACTGCGCTCTCTCTCCCCCACGGATAGATTATAGGCCTACTTTATTAGCGAGTTGTTTTTGGATAAAACTAATGTACTTTGCATACTTACAAATTCCCATGTTCTCTATCTCTATTTTCTATAGGCCTACATGGATCGCGGGAAAGGGGGCCTTGGGCGCGGGTTAGCCTACTTTTGGTAACGTTAACATACAAATATTAATTTCGAAAGCACATTGCCTACAGCTCCGTGTGTGCACCATTTATCATTAAATAATGGCAATCTTGATTCTAGCACAATATTATTCCTAAATGACAGCATTAATTCAGTAAATTAAACCTTCAAAATTATTATCAAAATAAGTAAATACCCTTTAAACAAAACTTTAGCTTCAAATAAAGATTGTAGATCTTTACTGTTTTCCAGTAGTTACTGCTAAAATGTTTTTGAAGAGATTCGTTCATAACCTCTGGAGGAAAGTCATTAATTAACTTCTGTTTTGTTTAAATTAATAGATATTATTTAATAGACTATTTTTTATATTTATAGGTATTTAATAATGGACTAATTTGTTGCATTTAATTGTTTTTTTTTTTATTGGTTTTTGAAAAAAATAATATATATATATATATATATATATATATAATTATATATATAGACACACACACACACACACACACACACACACACACACACACACACACACACACACACACACACACACACACACACACACACACACACACACTAAGATTGTTTAATATTTTTAAAAGAAGTCTCTTCTGCCCACCAAGCCTTCATTTCTTTGATCCAAGAAAAACTGTAATATTGTGACTATATTATTATTATTATTATTTTAACAACTATTTTCTATTTGAATATATTTTAAGATGCAATTTAAATAAATAATAAAGTGAAATGCTTTATTGTGTGTGATTTGCATGTTATTTATTTTAAGACATGTAAGCTGAAGATCTAAACTAAGTTAAAATGGTTGGTTCAACTGATTTAATTGTCTTATTTTATATATATAAATGAGCTTAAATTTTAAGTTAACAGAACTAAGATTTATTTTGATCTCACATGGCCTGCACTGTGTTGGATTTACTTAAAAGATATGTGCACATTTTTTGATACAAAAATGGTGCATATATATTTTAAGTAAATCCAAATCATCATTTTTTAGAGTGTGGACAATATGAAACTAAAACGACATAAGCTTAATTTAAAATGTCTTAGGAACTACTGGATATTTAGAGGTGGATAAACGTAATTGAAATGTGGATAAACGCACTTTGGAGGTGCAAACGCAATTCCCGAATATTGGGAGGTGGGTAAATGGCATTTACGTGCATTTAGCCTCCACTACATCCCTGGGTATGACATCACAGTACTGATTCGAAAATATACAGTGATCAACTAGAAGCAGCACTATACAGAGTACAGACGATTGGTGTATGACATCACAGTACTGATTCGAAAGCATACAGCAGACAGTGATCGACAGCACTGTACAGAGTACAGACGATTGGTGTATGCAGAGGTGTAGTTGAAGAGGTGGGTAAACTATAAATTCTGGTGGACCAAGACATGGTCACCAGGTAAGGTGGGCCACTGCCTACCGGTGTATGTGTGTCTCCTGATGACATTGCTATATAGGGAGGGCTCGACATTAAGCCTTTTCATATGCTAAGTAAATCTGCCTTTCACTTGTCCGAGTAAAAAAGTTGCTTGTTCAGATTTTTTAAAAATTTGACTTATTCTTAAAAAATATTCTCATCATTGATATATCAGCTTTGATATTTAAATCACCATATTGTAATTTCTGCACCTTTAAAGGGCACCCCCCTCCCCCAATATTATTAAATGTATGCTTCATATTTCATTTTAAATTCCTAAATTTGATCAATAAATTCAATTATTTCTAATAATAAGACACCATAGGGCTGTTACTCTAGGGGTTGATCAAATTAAATCATTTACACTGAAAAATTACAATTGCATGAAATAATGTTATGAAATTGATTTTAATTTACATATAAGAAAGAATGATGCTACTTTTAAACATTTAACACTAAACCGCCAGTAGGTGGTGGCAGGCGACCGTCTTAATGAGTGAAAAAGTTCGCCTTAGGTTTAACAACCTATACTAAATTAACTAAATTAAAGAAACTAAATTAACGACATAAGCTTAATTTAAAATGTCTTAGGAACTAGGATATTTAGAGGTGGATAAACGCAATTGAAAGGTGGATAAACGCACTTTGGAGGTGGGTAAACGCAATTCCCGAATATTGGGAGGTGCGTAAACGGCATTTGCGCATTTAGCCTTCACTACATCCCTGGGTGTATGACATCACAGTACTGATTCGAAAGCATGCAGTGTACTTTGATCACCTTGACGAAGCACTGGGGAGACCGGGGGCAATTGTAACAGGGGGCAATTGTACCACACTCAATTCCTCCAATCAGAAACAAGCTAGAGTGATGACACTTAATCTGTACATGCCCAATAGGATTCTCTCTCTATCTGTGGAAAAGAAGCGTGACATTTTCAACTTTAGCAGAAGTTATTAACGACAAACTGATTTTGAGGTGTGAAAGTTATTTTTTGGATGTACAGTATTTT
The DNA here is from genome assembly GCF_988280905.1 of Pimephales promelas. Lineage (NCBI taxonomy): Eukaryota > Metazoa > Chordata > Actinopteri > Cypriniformes > Leuciscidae > Pimephales > Pimephales promelas. The sequence continues at coordinate 6,293,657 of NC_142793.1, forward strand.
TCTTCTGCTGTCTAAAGTTTAGATGTCTGTCAATTTAAACTTGTATACATTTCATCCCTAGGTTATTGATTAAAAACGAACATAAACAACACTGTAACACTGTGTTACAGTTGCCCCCGAGCCACAAGGCCCATTGTAATAAGCTTGTTTGTGTGTGTTGACATACTTTTCTGTTAAAAAAATGAACATATTTCACTAAATTCTATTGTAAAACTTCATTTTAAAAGGGTGTATTAAAATAAATGTTTGTTCCAGTATTAACAAATCATCAATTAGCATTTTTTATATAAAATAATGTGTGTTTTATATGTGCTTGACAAAGTGGGAATATTATATAAACTCTTAAAATTAACAGCAGTAAAGTGATTACTTTGAGGTAGGCTTTTATTTGAGATAAAGTGGGTTAATAGGAGTTATTTTTCAGTGTTACAATTGCCCCCACACTGCATTTAATTGAATATTTTAGTCTTGTTCTTATAAGTAAAAATATATAAATTGTATTATTAATTAGTGCACATATATATGTTTCTTGTATCAAAAGATAGTCTATCTCAAGTAGTTTGTGAGTTATTAAGGAAAATGTAAAATACGTTACAATTGCCCCGGGTCTCCCCTACAGACGATTGGTTTATGACATCACAGTCCTGATTCGAAAGCATACAGTATGATCTTGAAGCAGCACTGTACAGAGTACAGACGATTGGTGTATGACATCACAGTACTGATTCGAAAGCAAACAGTATGATCTTGAAGCAGCACTGTACAGAGTACAGACGATTGGTGTATGACATCACAGTACTGTTTCGAAAGCATGTATGATCTTGAAGCAGCCGAACAACCAATACTTATGAAAGTAATTGGATCAAACATAAAAAAATAAGTTTTCCTAACTTTTCAACGTTTACTTAACATATGTGTGTAACAAAAAAATATAAGCTACTAGGTGCACTTAAATGTATGCATAAATAAAATAATAAAAAAAACATAATGCATGTCAACTACTACAATAATTGCATCAAAATTAAGTAAATCGATTATATCAGTTTAAGTAACTGTATGAGCCACGTGATATAGGCTATGCAATTTCCCGTGATGCCTATCCAGACAAAAAAAATATGAAACACATGTGAAGACGTTGAGAAGCGGTAAGCTTAATTTTTGTACTTAGGCCTACACATGATCATTTATTGCATTTTTGGTCAAGAAATTTACTTTTAACTGAATTTCAGAATTGCTACAAATTTTGCATCAACAATTAGAAACGTTTCTTACGAATGCAAACATTTGTAGTCTACATGTTAACGAATGAAATAAGTGTTTTGCACGCGAGTAGCTATATATTGTGTTTTTTCAAAATATATGACCATGATGTTGGCTCGTATATGCATTAATGGTGTGTTTACACCGAACGCGAATTTAATTGCGATAGCAGAGTACATTCATAGTCAATGCAAAGACGCGAAGACGCATCATTCGCGCCGGGCGTCGCGAATTGGGTGACTCGTTTGCCGCGAACGTCTTTCTCAGTAGAAAATCTTGAACTTGAGCGGGCTGCAGAAGATTCAAGCGTCTAACTAGACTTGACGTGTTTGACACGTTCGGTGTGACCAATTCGGACTGCGCTCTCTCTCCCCCACGGATAGATTATAGGCCTACTTTATTAGCGAGTTGTTTTTGGATAAAACTAATGTACTTTGCATACTTACAAATTCCCATGTTCTCTATCTCTATTGTCTATAGGCCTACATGGATCGCGGGTTAGCCTACTTTTGGTAACGTTAACATACAAATATTAATTTCGAAAGCACATTGCCTACAGCTCCGTGTGTGCACGATTTATCATTAAATAATGGCAATCTTGATTCTAGCACAATATTATTCCTAAATGACAGCATTAATTCAGTAAATTAAACCTTCAAAATTATTATCAAAATAAGTAAATACCCTTTAAACAAAACTTTAGCTTCAAATAAAGATTGTAGATCTTTACTGTTTTCCAGTAGTTACTGCTAAAATGTTTTTGAAGAGATTCGTTCATAACCTCTGGAGGAAAGTCATTAATTAACTTCTGTTTTGTTTAAATTAATAGATATTATTTAATAGACTATTTTTTTATATTTATAGGTATTTAATAATGGACTAATTTGTTGCATTTAATTGTTTTTTTTTATTGGTTTTTGAAAAAAAGAATATATATATATATATATATATATATATATATATATATATATGTCACTCGTGACAATCGAGGGGGGGGGGGGCGGAACTATTATTTTGTGCCTTTGTTCCCATGGGGAACATTTCCGGGGGGGGGGGGGGGGGGGGGGGACCTAAGACTTCTCCGGTTCCTATTTGATGTACAGCAGGTGCGCATTGTGAGCGCGTCGATCGCTGATTGGCGCACACGTCATACCAGCACAGTTGAAAAGGTCTTTGGTTGGTGAGCGGGGAAAAGGGAGAGGCAGAAAAGGAACGACGTGTCTGAGCTGGGAAGTCCTCGACGAGTGAAAGAGTGCAACAGAGAGAGAAGTGACATACATTGGGCTGGAGCAAGCGGTATGAGGAATGATTATGACTATGTGGGCTGGTGTATGGAATTAATGATTGCCTACAGTATTGCTGCAGGAGCACCTCATTGATGAAGATAGAAGAGACGCCGTACTGAAGCCTGATTTGTGAGTGGAATGATTTTGATCTCTTAAAGTTATTCACGTGTGTTTTGCCTGTGTGGATTGCAGTGTGCACGAAGGTGGAAGTGTAATGCTTAGGCTACGGTGGTCTGTACTGATTCATCTCCCTATGAACGTCAGGGAAGAGAAGTATTACTGAACCTGGTTTCTGCCATTATTCACCATTGAACATTGTAAGGATACAGCTTCAGCTAAGCCACTCCGCCAGTTATCTACCATTGAATGATCATCTCGATGGAGAATTAACACCAGTGATTGTACTCCTTATAGCACTCTGACCTTTTTCATTCTCTCTGCCTGAGCCCCACAGAGAAGCGGATACGCTGTGAACACGCCGCTGAGCCACCGAGCCCCATTCTTTCTGCCTGAGCCCCACAGAGAAGCAGTATCGCTGCAGATACGTCGGTGAGCACCCTGACCTTTTTCATTCTCTCTGCCTGAGCCCCACAGAGAAGCGGATACGCTGTGAACACGCCGCTGAGCAACCGAGCCCCATTCTTTCTGCCTGAGCCCCACAGAGAAGCAGTATCGCTGCAGATACGTCGGTGAGCACCCTGACCTTTTTCATTCTCTCTGCCTGAGCCCCACAGAGAAGCGGATACGCTGTGAACACGCCGCTGAGCAACCGAGCCCCATTCTTTCTGCCTGAGCCCCTCAGAGAAGCAGTATTGCTGCAGTTACGTCGGTGAGCACTCTGACCCTTTTCATTCTCTCTGCCTGAGCCCCACAGAGAAGCGGATACGCTGTGAACACGCCGCTGAGCAACCGAGCCCCATTCTTTCTGCCTGAGCCCCACAGAGAAGCAGTATCGCTGCAGTTATGTCGGTGAGCACTCTGACCTTTTTCATTCTCTCTGCCTGAGCCCCACAGAGAAGCGGATACGCTGTGAACACGCCGCTGAGCAACCGAGCCCCATTCTTTCTGCCTGAGCCCCACAGAGAAGCAGTATTGCTGCAGTTACGTCGGTGAGCACTCTGACCTTTTCATCCTCTCTGCCTGAGCCCCACAGAGAAGCAGTTGCACCGCTGAACAACCGAGCCTCATTCGTTCTGCCTGAGCCCCACAGAGAAGCAGTATCGCTGCAGTTACCTCGGTGAGCACTCTGACCCTGTTCATTCTCTCTGCCCGAGCCCCACAGAGAAGCAGTTTCGCTGCAGCTACGTCAGTGAGCACCCCGACTTCTTCATTCTTTCTGCCTGAGCCCCACGGAGAAGCAGACACGCTGTGTACACGCCGCTGAGTAACCGAGCTCCATTCTCTCTGCCTGAGCTTCACAGAGCAGTCACGTCGACGAAGATCTTCCTTGTGGGAATAGAGTACGGATTCCAGTGGTCTCCAATCCTGTCCAGGCCTACACGACGAAACCATCTGCTCAACATTCTTGAACTTTTAAAATAAATAAAACTTCCCTCTTAATCTGCTCATTGGTCTCTTTGTCCGTTCATTGGTGTCCTTGTGGTGTCGGCTCCTCGCGGTGGGGTGTAGGTCCGTCCGGGTGTGGGTCGGACCATCCCGGGGCGGTGACATAAGTGGCGTAGTCGGAAGGATACACCCACCGGGAGTTGTAGCGGCCACAGGGTCACGATGGCGGATGAAGAGGTGCCAGTGGGACGGACACAGGTCATGCCTGTATTCATGGGAGCTCCCTGGGCTCAGCGATATGGGGGACCGGGATCTGAGCTGGGTCTCCAGGAATGGAAAATGCAGATTACGTACCTGGCAGGTTTGCAAGGGCTGAGCGACCCGCAGAAGATTCAGTTTGTCCTTGGGTCCCTAGAAGGGGAAGCGAAACGAGAAGTTATGGCAGCACCCGAAGTTGTGCGAGCTACTGCCAAGGCCATCTTTGATTTTCTGACCGAGCTCTATGGAGATGTTACCCCGGTGGCTGTCCTTAGAGCCCAGTTTTTTAATTATCGTCAAGGACCCAGGCAAACTCTGCGGGCTTACTCTCTGAAACTGAGAGAACAATTCTCCCGGTTATGGGGACGAACAGACCATGGACTGGGAGAAGGGGAGACTTTGCTGCGAGACCAGTTTGTCCTGGGGCTTCGCGATGGGCCGGTTCGACAGAGTATCCGGCTTCAACTACGTAGAGATCCCACACTGACCTTCGAGGCCCTTCGACAAGAAGCATTGGCTCTAGAGATAGATCAGGGTGAAACCACCGAACCACCTGTCTGCATGGCCGCCAGTAGTGCTTGTGCCCCTATTCCTTCTGAAACAACTGACTGGAAGCAGAAGTTGCGCGAGGAGCTTTTGTCGGAGGTTAAGGGCCAGATGGTGGAGTTATCGAAAAGTCTTGTGGAAGAACTACGTCGGGGGTGGCCGAGTGACATGCCCAGGGCCCGGGATCGATCGTACTCTGATGGGAACAGAGAGCAAGGACGTCGCCCTGCCCGCCCCGCTGAACCTAGGTACCAGTGGGACGACCAGGGTAGACCTATCTGTAATAGTTGCGGGAAGCCGGGGCACATCAGTCGTCAGTGTGGCCTCCGTCGGGGCTCGCAAGGGGGTTTTTAGGTCTGCCGGCCACTGTGGGTCAAGTGGCCGGGACCCCTTTTAGAGACCCCCTTCCTGTGCCTATCCCTGGGGACGAGTGGGTTGGGCACTGCCCTGAGGTCGAAATCCAGGTCAATGGGGTGAAGATTAACTGTTTGGTCGACACTGGTTCCCAAGTTACTTTATTTACAGAGAGTCTTTCTAGAGAACTATTCAAAGACCACCGACTTCAAGGAGCCGAGGCTTCACGGCTTACGTTACGAGGGGCAAATGGGCTGGACATCCCCTACACGGGCTACGTGGTCGTTGACTTCGACATTCGTGGCATTCCCGTGTATCAGAAAGGAGTAGTTATTGTCAAGGACCACTGCTTGGGCACTCGTCGGGCTCTGTTGGGCATGAATGTCATTGCAGACTGCTGGGAGGAGTTGTTTAAGAACGGTCCGGCTCGGAGGCCGTCGAGGGAGGATAATTCCCAGTGGGAAAACATCTTGAAGGACTGCCATCGAATTCATGCTGCTGGAGACAGGGAAGACCGGGAGAGTGTGGGCCGGGTGGTTTGCCGTTATGCCTTGTCTGTACCAGCTGGAAGTGAGGCTGTGGTGTGGGCCAGGGTGCCTGCTAGTTCCTATGGACCGGAAGACTTGGTCCTGGTGGAACCCCATTGGGATTGCCAGGCCATTGACGTAGCCAGAGGGCTGGCCGTGGTTCATCATGGTCGGGTGATCGTGCGGGTGCGCAACACTAACCCCTACCCGATTATGCTCCGGCGCCATCAATGCTTGGCCCGGATCACCTCGGTGAGTCCTCAGCAAGTAAGAGAGGACAGCGACGTCTGCTTTGTTCAAGTGAGTGCGGCAGTGGTAGAGGTAACCATCCGATCGGACGACGTAAAAGCTGACCTCTCGGAGAATGGAGTTCCGGAACATCTGGTTGGAGACTCCTTGAGAGGAGAGGGGCTAGAGGAAGAGCAACAATATCAGTTACGAGAATTCTTGTCTAAATGGCAACATGTGTTCTCCACCCATGACGAGGATTATGGCTGCACGGGGGTGGTCAAACATCAGATCCCCACTGGTAACGCGGCCCCAAGCCGGGAACGGTATCGACCAGTGCCTCCCACCCTCTATTCAGAGATCCGGACCCTGTTGAAAGGAATGTTAGATAGAGGGATTATCCGTGAAAGTAGTAGCCCCTGGGCCGCCCCTGTCGTCCTAGTGCAGAAGAAGACAGGAGCTTGGAGGTTTTGTGTCGATTACCGGAAGCTGAACAGCGTAACAAAGAAGGATGCATTCCCACTCCCACGAATTGAGGACTCTCTCACCAGTCTCACTCAGGCGGCATGGTACTCTACGTTGGATTTGGCCAGTGGGTACTGGCAAGTACAGGTCGAGGGACGGGACCAGGAGAAGACTGCCTTCACGACTCCATTTGGGCTCTTCGAATGGGACCGTATGCCCTTCGGCCTGTGCAATGCCCCCGCGACCTTCCAGCGGCTAATGCAACGCTGCTTGGGGGGGCAATTGGTCGATAACACCCTGGTTTACCTTGATGACGTAATTGTATTCTCACCAGATTTTGCTTCTCATTTACTCCATCTGGAACAGGTCTTCCAAGCCATGGCGAGATATGGGTTGAAGCTCCGCCCTGATAAATGCCAGTTGTTTCGAAAGGAGGTTAAGTTTCTGGGGCACTGTGTTAGTACAGCTGGGGTTGCTCCGGATCCAGAGAAAGTCTTGGCCGTCCAGAATTGGGAGGCACCCCAGACTGTCCGTCAAGTAAGATCTTTTTTGGGCTTTGTGGGATATTATAGGCGGTTCATTAAAGGATTCTCTGCAATCGCCAAGCCGTTAAATCAGCTCCTTTCGGGCACGGGACGCTTCCGTGGTCGGGGCTCCCCCTCCGTTGACTGGCGGCCGGAGTGTGAGGAAGCTTTTCAAACTCTGAAGCAAGAATTGTTGCAAGCCCCAATCCTGGCATACGCTGATTTCTCACTACCCTTTATATTATATACCGATGCGAGTCATGCAGGGCTGGGAGCCGTGTTGGCCCAGCGGCAACAAGGGGTCGAGAGGGTAATCGCCTATGCAAGTCGGAGCCTGCACCCCGCAGAGCAGAACGCGTCAAATTATAGTTCTTTTAAGATCGAACTCCTGGCAATGAAATGGGCCATGGCAGAAAAATTCAAGGATTATTTGTGGGGGGCAAAAGTGACTGTAATCACAGACAATAATCCTTTGGTGCATTTACAAGGGGCTAAGTTAGGAGCAGTGGAGCAGTGTTGGGTGGCGGCAATGGCTAACTACGAGTACCAAATTCAGTACCGACCCGGCAGGGAACATACTAATGCAGATGTGTTGTCCAGGCTACCAGCCAGGGGAGAGAACTGTCCAATGCCGCCAGTATCATCCGACGTGGAGGAAGGTTTGTTGGTGGGAGTGGTGGAAGCCCCTGGATCCCGCTTGGGAGAGGTTCCCCCGAGTTGGGGATGGGACCCTAATCGGTGGAAGACATTGCAGGGGAAAGATGAGAGCTTGAAGAAGATCAGCTCCTACCTGAAGAGTGGAGTTGGACCTGGGGTAAGGGAGCGACAAACACAGACCTCTGTGGTAAAGCGACTTTTGGGGCAGTGGAAGCGACTTGGACTGCGAGAGGGGGTGCTCTGCCGCTCAGTTCAGGATCGGGCAACCCGGGAGATAATACAACAAGTGATAGTACCAGAAGAGCAGGTCGTGCCTCTGTTGACCGCGTACCATACCCATATGGGACATCAGGGCCAGGAGAGGACATTGTCTTTACTTCGGAGGTACTTCTACTGGGGCGGGATGGAGACGACTGTTGGGACATTCATTCAGAGTTGCCCCCGATGCGTGTTGTTTAAGTCTCGGAAGGAGAAGAAGGCCCCGTTGGTCCCCATGCGTCCTAGGGCGCCTTTGCATATTGTTGGCATGGACTACCTGACGCTGGGCCGTCCGACAGACCGGTTTCAGAATATTCTGGTTGTGACCGATCTGTTCACTAAGTTTGCTTGGGCTACGCCAACTTTAGATCAGACTGCTGCCACTACTGCGAGTGCATTGTGGAGGATGGTAATTCAGCCGTTTGGGTGTCCGGAGATTCTCCACTCCGATCAAGGTCCTAACTTTGAGTCTAGAGTTATTCAAGAACTGAGCCAGCTGTACGGATGTCGGAAAACACGCACCACCTCATACCACCCCCAAGGTAACGGAGGATGCGAGCGCTTTAACCAGACCTTATTGAGCTCGCTGGGGACCTTAGAAACTGACCACCAGGTTCAGTGGACCGAATGCCTTCCTGCCTTATTGCAAGCCTATAATAACAGTGTGCACAGCATTACCGGGTATGCCCCGGCTTTCCTGATGTTCGGCCGACATATGCGCCTACCTGTGGATTTACTCCTGGGAACGGAACCTACTGAGGGAGCTCAAAGTACTACCGAGTGGGTGGGCCGACATCATCAACAACTTTACCATGCTTACCGCCGAGTTACAGAGCACCTAAACACAGCAGCCGCAAAGAATAAGCGGTTGTATGATCGGACCGCTCGAGACGCTCCATTGTTACCTGGAGAAAGGGTGTTGGTAAGAGACAATCGACGTCAAGGAAAAGGTAAGCTTAGTGATCGGTGGGAGAGTACGCCATATGTGGTGGAACGTCAACAGGGACCAGACATGCCTGTGTACACTGTGCGGCCGGAAGGGAGGCTTGGCCCAGAGCGGGTGCTCCACCGAAACCTACTTCGGCCCTGCCCTAATTTCCCTGAGGGGAGAGAAGAAACACCCGTTGTCCCTCCGTGTTCTGAGGCACCATGGGTTGGATGGGCTGTGGCCCCTCGACATCCCGAAGTGGGAGTTGGGAGAGTGGCCCCTGTATCTCCACCCCGACGCTCCCAGCGAGATACCCGAGGGCAACCGCCGGAACGGTATGGCGCCTGGGTTGAAGATGCCTGGTTCTAGGGACTAGAACCAATTGGTGGGGGAGAGTGTCACTCGTGACAATCGAGGGGGGGGGCGGAACTATTATTTTGTGCCTTCGTTCCCATGGGGAACATTTCCGGGGGGGGGGACCTAAGACTTCTCCGGTTCCTATTTGATGTACAGCAGGTGCGCATTGTGAGCGCGTCGATCGCTGATTGGCGCACACGTCATACCAGCACAGTTGAAAAGGTCTTTGGTTGGTGAGCGGGGAAAAGGGAGAGGCAGAAAAGGAACGACGTGTCTGAGCTGGGAAGTCCTCGACGAGTGAAAGAGTGCAACAGAGAGAGAAGTGACATACATTGGGCTGGAGCAAGCGGTATGAGGAATGATTATGACTATGTGGGCTGGTGTATGGAATTAATGATTGCCTACAGTATTGCTGCAGGAGCACCTCATTGATGAAGATAGAAGAGACGCCGTACTGAAGCCTGATTTGTGAGTGGAATGATTTTGATCTCTTAAAGTTATTCACGTGTGTTTTGCCTGTGTGGATTGCAGTGTGCACGAAGGTGGAAGTGTAATGCTTAGGCTACGGTGGTCTGTACTGATTCATCTCCCTATGAACGTCAGGGAAGAGAAGTATTACTGAACCTGGTTTCTGCCATTATTCACCATTGAACATTGTAAGGATACAGCTTCAGCTAAGCCACTCCGCCAGTTATCTACCATTGAATGATCATCTCGATGGAGAATTAACACCAGTGATTGTACTCCTTATAGCACTCTGACCTTTTTCATTCTCTCTGCCTGAGCCCCACAGAGAAGCGGATACGCTGTGAACACGCCGCTGAGCAACCGAGCCCCATTCTTTCTGCCTGAGCCCCACAGAGAAGCAGTATCGCTGCAGATACGTCGGTGAGCACCCTGACCTTTTTCATTCTCTCTGCCTGAGCCCCACAGAGAAGCGGATACGCTGTGAACACGCCGCTGAGCAACCGAGCCCCATTCTTTCTGCCTGAGCCCCACAGAGAAGCAGTATCGCTGCAGATACGTCGGTGAGCACCCTGACCTTTTTCATTCTCTCTGCCTGAGCCCCACAGAGAAGCGGATACGCTGTGAACACGCCGCTGAGCAACCGAGCCCCATTCTTTCTGCCTGAGCCCCTCAGAGAAGCAGTATTGCTGCAGTTACGTCGGTGAGCACTCTGACCCTTTTCATTCTCTCTGCCTGAGCCCCACAGAGAAGCGGATACGCTGTGAACACGCCGCTGAGCAACCGAGCCCCATTCTTTCTGCCTGAGCTCCACAGAGAAGCAGTATCGCTGCAGTTATGTCGGTGAGCACTCTGACCTTTTTCATTTTCTCTGCCTGAGCCCCACAGAGAAGCGGATACGCTGTGAACACGCCGCTGAGCAACCGAGCCCCATTCTTTCTGCCTGAGCCCCACAGAGAAGCAGTATCGCTGCAGTTACGTCGGTGAGCACTCTGACCTTTTTCATTCTCTCTGCCTGAGCCCCACAGAGAAGCGGATACGCTGTGAACACGCCGCTGAGCAATCGAGCCCCATTCTTTCTGCCTGAGCCCCACAGAGAAGCAGTATTGCTGCAGATACGTCGGTGAGCACCCTGACCTTTTTCATTCTCTCTGCCTGAGCCCCACAGAGAAGCGGATACGCTGTGAACACGCCGCTGAGCAATCGAGCCCCATTCTTTCTGCCTGAGCTCCACAGAGAAGCAGTATCGCTGCAGTTATGTCGGTGAGCACTCTGACCTTTTTCATTCTCTCTGCCTGAGCCCCACAGAGAAGCGGATACGCTGTGAACACGCCGCTGAGCAACCGAGCCCCATTCTTTCTGCCTGAGCCCCACAGAGAAGCAGTATTGCTGCAGTTACGTCGGTGAGCACTCTGACCTTTTCATCCTCTCTGCCTGAGCCCCACAGAGAAGCAGTTGCACCGCTGAACAACCGAGCCTCATTCGTTCTGCCTGAGCCCCACAGAGAAGCAGTATCGCTGCAGTTACCTCGGTGAGCACTCTGACCCTGTTCATTCTCTCTGCCCGAGCCCCACAGAGAAGCAGTTTCGCTGCAGCTACGTCAGTGAGCACCCCGACTTCTTCATTCTTTCTGCCTGAGCCCCACGGAGAAGCAGACACGCTGTGTACACGCCGCTGAGTAACCGAGCTCCATTCTCTCTGCCTGAGCTTCACAGAGCAGTCACGTCAAGTCAAGTCAAGTCACATTTATTTATATAGCGCTTTTCACAATACAGATTGTATCAAAGCAGCTTCACAGTGATAACATGTAAGTAGCACAACACAGATCAACAACATTGCTAAACACTAAATAAATAACCCCAACTGAGCAAGCTCAAAGCAAGCCAAAAGCAAAGCGACAGTGGCAAGGAACCAAAACTCCATCAGATTGGATGGAGAAAAAACCTTGGGAGAACCCAGGCTCAGTCGGGGGCCAGTTCTCCTCTGGCTTACATTCATATTGTTTAAATATAAATATTAAATATAAATATTGTTTATGAATCAAACGGCGCCGACGAAGATCTTCCTTGTGGGAATAGAGTACGGATTCCAGTGGTCTCCAATCCTGTCCAGGCCTACACGACGAAACCATCTGCTCAACATTCTTGAACTTTTAAAATAAATAAAACTTCCCTCTTAATCTGCTCATTGGTCTCTTTGTCCGTTCATTGGTGTCCTTGTGGTGTCGGCTCCTCGCGGTGGGGTGTAGGTCCGTCCGGGTGTGGGTCGGACCATCCCGGGGCGGTGACATATATATATATATATATATATATATATATATATAATTATATATATAGACACACACACACACACACACACTAAGATTGTTTAATATTTTTAAAAGAAGTCTCTTCTGCCCACCAAGCCTTCATTTCTTTGATCCAAGAAAAACTGTAATATTGTGACTATATTATTATTATTATTTTAAAAACTATTTTCTATTTGAATATATTTTAAGATGCAATTTAAATAAATAATAAAGTGAAATGCTTTATTGTGTGTGATTTGCATGTTATTTATTTTAAGACATGTAAGCTGAAGATCTAAACTAAGTTAAAATGGTTGGTTCAACTGATTTAATTGTCTTATTTTATATATATAAATGAGCTTAAATTTTAAGTTAACAGAACTAAGATTTATTTTGATCTCACATGGCCTGCACTGTGTTGGATTTACTTAAAAGATATGCACATTTTTTGATACAAAAATGGTGCATATATATTTTAAGTAAATCCAACTCATCATTTTTTAGAGTGTGGACAATATGAAACTAAAACGACATAAGCTTAATTTAAAATGTCTTAGGAACTACTGGATATTTAGAGGTGGATAAACGTAATTGAAAGGTGGATAAACGCACTTTGGAGGTGCAAACGCAATTCCCGAATATTGGGAGGTGGGTAAATGGCATTTACGTGCATTTAGCCTCCACTACATCCCTGGGTATGACATCACAGTACTGATTCGAAAATATACAGTGATCAACTAGAAGCAGCACTATACAGAGTACAGACGATTGGTGTATGACATCACAGTACTGATTCGAAAGCATACAGCAGACAGTGATCGACAGCACTGTACAGAGTACAGACGATTGGTGTATGCAGAGGTGTAGTTGAAGAGGTGGGTAAACTATAAATTCTGGTGGACCAAGACATGGTCACCAGGTAAGGTGGGCCACTGCCTACCGGTGTATGTGTGTCTCCTGATGACATTGCTATATAGGGAGGGCTCGACATTAAGCCTTTTCATATGCTAAGTAAATCTGCCTTTCACTTGTCCGAGTAAAAAAGTTGCTTGTTCGGATTTTTTTAAAATTTGACTTATTCTTAAAAAATATTCTCATCATTGATATATCAGCTTTGATATTTAAATCACCATATTGTAATTTCTGCACCTTTAAAGGGCACCCCCATCCCCCAATATTATTAAATGTATGCTTCATATTTCATTTTAAATTCCTAAATTTGATCAATAAATTCAATTATTTCTAATAATAAGACACCATAGGGCTGTTACTCTAGGGGTTGATCAAATTAAATCATTTACACTGAAAAATTTCAATTGCATGAAATAATGTTATGAAATTGATTTTAATTTACATATAAGAAAGAATGATGCTACTTTTAAACATTTAACACTAAACCGCCAGTAGGTGGTGGCAGGCGACCGTCTTAATGAGTGAAAAAGTTCGCCTTAGGTTTAACAACCTATACTAAATTAACTAAATTAAAGAAACTAAATTAACGACATAAGCTTAATTTAAAATGTCTTAGGAACTAGGATATTTAGAGGTGGATAAACGCAATTGAAAGGTGGATAAACGCACTTTGGAGGTGGGTAAACGCAATTCCCGAATATTGGGAGGTGCGTAAACGGCATTTGCGCATTTAGCCTTCACTACATCCCTGGGTGTATGACATCACAGTACTGATTCGAAAGCATGCAGTGTACTTTGATCACCTTGACGAAGCACTGGGGAGACCGGGGGCAATTGTAACAGGGGGCAATTGTACCACACTCAATTCCTCCAATCAGAAACAAGCTAGAGTGATGACACTTAATCTGTACATGCCCAATAGGATTCTCTCTCTATCTGTGGAAAAGAAGCGTGACATTTTCAACTTTAGCAGAAGTTATTAACGACAAACTGATTTTGAGGTGTGAAAGTTATTTTTTGGATGTACAGTATTTTTCTTCTGCTGTCTAAAGTTTAGATGTCTGTCAATTTAAACTTGTATACATTTTATCCCTAGGTTATTGATTAAAAACGAACATAAACAACACTGTAACACTGTGTTACAGTTGCCCCCGAGCCACAAGGCCCATTGTAATAAGCTTGTTTGTGTGTGTTGACATACTTTTCTGTTAAAAAAATGAACATATTTCACTAAATTCTATTGTAAAACTTCATTTTAAAAGGGTGTATTAAAATAAATGTTTGTTCCAGTATTAACAAATCATCAATTAGTATTTTTTATATAAAATAATGTGTGTTTTATATGTGCTTGACAAAGTGGGAATATTATATAAACTCTTCAAATTAACAGCAGTAAAGTGATTACTTTGAGGTAGGCTTTTATTTGAGATAAAGTGGGTTAATAGGAGTTATTTCTCAGTGTTACAATTGCCCCCACACTGCATTTAATTGAATATTTTAGTCTTGTTCTTATAAGTAAAAATATATAAATTGTATTATTAATTAGTGCACATATATATGTTTCTTGTATCAAAAGATGACTAGTCTATCTCAAGTAGTTTGTGAGTTATTAAGGAAAATGTAAAATACGTTACAATTGCCCCGGGTCTCCCCTACAGACGATTGGTTTATGACATCACAGTCCTGATTCGAAAGCATACAGTATGATCTTGAAGCAGCACTGTACAGAGTACAGACGATTGGTGTATGACATCACAGTACTGATTCAAAAGCAAACAGTATGATCTTGAAGCAGCACTGTACAGAGTACATACGATTGGTGTATGACATCACAGTACTGATTTGAAAGCATACGTATGATCTTGAAGCAGCACTGTACAGAGTACAGACGATTGGTGTATGACATCACAGTACTGATTCGAAAGCAAACAGTATGATCTTGAAGCAGCACTGTACAGAGTACAGACGATTGGTGTATGACATCACAGTACTGTTTCGAAAGCATGTATGATCTTGAAGCAGCCGAACAACCAATACTTATGAAAGTAATTGGATCAAACATAAAAAAATAAGTATTCCTAACTTTTCAACGTTTACTTAACATATGTGTGTAACAAAAAAAATATAAGCTACTAGGTGCACTTAAATGTATGCATAAATAAAATAATAAAAAAACATAATGCATGTCAACTACTACAATAATTGCATCAAAATTAAGTAAATCGATTATATCAGTTTAAGTAACTGTATGAGCCACGTGATATAGGCTATGCAATTTCCCGTGATGCCTATCCAGACAAAAAAAATATGAAACACATGTGAAGACGTTGAGAAGCGGTAAGCTTAATTTTTGTACTTAGGCCTACACATGATCATTTATTGCATTTTTGGTCAAGAAATTTACTTTTAACTGAATTTCAGAATTGCTACAAATTTTGCATCAACAATTAGAAACGTTTCTTACGAATGCAAACATTTGTAGTCTACATGTTAACGAATGAAATAAGTGTTTTGCACGCGAGTAGCTATATATTGTGTTTTTTCAAAATATATGACCATGATGTTGGCTCGTATATGCATTAATGGTGTGTTTACACCGAACGCGAATTTAATTGCGATAGCAGAGTACATTCATAGTCAATGCAAAGACGCGAAGACGCATCATTCGCGCCGGGCGTCGCGAATTGGGTGACTCGTTTGCCGCGAACGTCTTTCTCAGTAGAAAATTTTGAACTTGAGCGGGCTGCAGAAGATTCAAGCGTCTAACTAGACTTGACGTGTTTGACGCGTTCGGTGTGACCAATTCGGACTGCGCTCTCTCTCCCCCACGGATAGATTATAGGCCTACTTTATTAGCGAGTTGTTTTTGGATAAAACTAATGTACTTTGCATACTTACAAATTCCCATGTTCTCTATCTCTATTGTCTATAGGCCTACATGGATCGCGGGAAAGGGGGCCTTGGGCGCGGGTTAGCCTACTTTTGGTAACGTTAACATACAAATATTAATTTCGAAAGCACATTGCCTACAGCTCCGTGTGTGCACGATTTATCATTAAATAATGGCAATCTTGATTCTAGCACAATATTATTCCTAAATGACAGCATTAATTCAGTAAATTAAACCTTCAAAATTATTATCAAAATAAGTAAATACCCTTTAAACAAAACTTTAGCTTCAAATAAAGATTGTAGATCTTTACTGTTTTCCAGTAGTTACTGCTAAAATGTTTTTGAAGAGATTCGTTCATAACCTCTGGAGGAAAGTCATTAATTAACTTCTGTTTTGTTTAAATTAATAGATATTATTTAATAGACTATTTTTTTATATTTATAGGTATTTAATAATGGACTAATTTGTTGCATTTAATTGTTTTTTTTTATTGGATTTTGAAAAAAATAATATATATATATATATATATATATATATATATATATAATTATATATATAGACACACACACACACACACACACACACACACACACACACACACACACACACTAAGATTGTTTAATATTTTTTAAAAGAAGTCTCTTCTGCCCACCAAGCCTTCATTTCTTTGATCCAAGAAAAACTGTAATATTGTGACTATATTATTATTATTATTTTAACAACTATTTTCTATTTGAATATATTTTAAGATGCAATTTAAATAAATAATAAAGTGAAATGCTTTATTGTGTGTGATTTGCATGTTATTTATTTTAAGACATGTAAGCTGAAGATCTAAACTAAGTTAAAATGGTTGGTTCAACTGATTTAATTGTCTTATTTTATATATATAAATGAGCTTAAATTTTAAGTTAACAGAACTAAGATTTATTTTGATCTCACATGGCCTGCACTGTGTTGGATTTACTTAAAAGATATGTGCACATTTTTTGATACAAAAATGGTGCATATATATTTTAAGTAAATCCAACTCATCATTTTTTAGAGTGTGGACAATATGAAACTAAAACGACATAAGCTTAATTTAAAATGTCTTAGGAACTACTGGATATTTAGAGGTGGATAAACGTAATTGAAAGGTGGATAAACGCACTTTGGAGGTGCAAACGCAATTCCCGAATATTGGGAGGTGGGTAAATGGCATTTACGTGCATTTAGCCTCCACTACATCCCTGGGTATGACATCACAGTACTGATTCGAAAATATACAGTGATCAACTAGAAGCAGCACTATACAGAGTACAGACGATTGGTGTATGACATCACAGTACTGATTCGAAAGCATACAGCAGACAGTGATCGACAGCACTGTACAGAGTACAGACGATTGGTGTATGCAGAGGTGTAGTTGAAGAGGTGGGTAAACTATAAATTCTGGTGGACCGACCAAGACATGGTCACCAGGTAAGGTGGGCCACTGCCTACCGGTGTATGTGTGTCTCCTGATGACATTGCTATATAGGGAGGGCTCGACATTAAGCCTTTTCATATGCTAAGTGAATCTGCCTTTCACTTGTCCGAGTAAAAAAGTTGCTTGTTCAGATTTTTTAAAAATTTGACTTATTCTTAAAAAATATTCTCATCATTGATATATCAGCTTTGATATTTAAATCACCATATTGTAATTTCTGCACCTTTAAAGGGCACCCCCCTCCCCCAATATTATTAAATGTATGCTTCATATTTCATTTTAAATTCCTAAATTTGATCAATAAATTCAATTATTTCTAATAATAAGACACCATAGGGCTGTTACTCTAGGGGTTGATCAAATTA
Organism: Pimephales promelas; assembly: GCF_988280905.1. Taxonomy (NCBI): domain Eukaryota; kingdom Metazoa; phylum Chordata; class Actinopteri; order Cypriniformes; family Leuciscidae; genus Pimephales; species Pimephales promelas. The sequence goes on from NC_142793.1 coordinate 6,311,204, forward strand.
AATCATTTACACTGAAAAATTACAATTGCATGAAATAATGTTATGAAATTGATTTTAATTTACATATAAGAAAGAATGATGCTACTTTTAAACATTTAACACTAAACCGCCAGTAGGTGGTGGCAGGCGACCGTCTTAATGAGTGAAAAAGTTCGCCTTAGGTTTAACAACCTATACTAAATTAACTAAATTAAAGAAACTAAATTAACGACATAAGCTTAATTTAAAATGTCTTAGGAACTAGGATATTTAGAGGTGGATAAACGCAATTGAAAGGTGGATAAACGCACTTTGGAGGTGGGTAAACGCAATTCCCGAATATTGGGAGGTGCGTAAACGGCATTTGCGCATTTAGCCTTCACTACATCCCTGGGTGTATGACATCACAGTACTGATTCGAAAGCATGCAGTGTACTTTGATCACCTTGACGAAGCACTGGGGAGACCGGGGGCAATTGTAACTAACAGGGGGCAATTGTACCACACTCAATTCCTCCAATCAGAAACAAGCTAGAGTGATGACACTTAATCTGTACATGCCCAATAGGATTCTCTCTCTATCTGTGGAAAAGAAGCGTGACATTTTCAACTTTAGCAGAAGTTATTAACGACAAACTGATTTTGAGGTGTGAAAGTTATTTTTTGGATGTACAGTATTTTTCTTCTGCTGTCTAAAGTTTAGATGTCTGTCAATTTAAACTTGTATACATTTTATCCCTAGGTTATTGATTAAAAACGAACATAAACAACACTGTAACACTGTGTTACAGTTGCCCCCGAGCCACAAGGCCCATTGTAATAAGCTTGTTTGTGTGTGTTGACATACTTTTCTGTTAAAAAAATGAACATATTTCACTAAATTCTATTGTAAAACTTCATTTTAAAAGGGTGTATTAAAATAAATGTTTGTTCCAGTATTAACAAATCATCAATTAGCATTTTTTATATAAAATAATGTGTGTTTTATATGTGCTTGACAAAGTGGGAATATTATATAAACTCTTAAAATTAACAGCAGTAAAGTGATTACTTTGAGGTAGGCTTTTATTTGAGATAAAGTGGGTTAATAGGAGTTATTTCTCAGTGTTACAATTGCCCCCACACTGCATTTAATTGAATATTTTAGTCTTGTTCTTATAAGTAAAAATATATAAATTGTATTATTAATTAGTGCACATATATATGTTTCTTGTATCAAAAGATAGTCTATCTCAAGTAGTTTGTGAGTTATTAAGGAAAATGTAAAATACGTTACAATTGCCCCGGGTCTCCCCTACAGACGATTGGTTTATGACATCACAGTCCTGATTCGAAAGCATACAGTATGATCTTGAAGCAGCACTGTACAGAGTACATACGATTGGTGTATGACATCACAGTACTGATTTGAAAGCATACGTATGATCTTGAAGCAGCACTGTACAGAGTACAGACGATTGGTGTATGACATCACAGTACTGATTCAAAAGCAAACAGTATGATCTTGAAGCAGCACTGTACAGAGTACATACGATTGGTGTATGACATCACAGTACTGATTTGAAAGCATACGTATGATCTTGAAGCAGCACTGTACAGAGTACAGACGATTGGTGTATGACATCACAGTACTGATTCGAAAGCAAACAGTATGATCTTGAAGCAGCACTGTACAGAGTACAGACGATTGGTGTATGACATCACAGTACTGTTTCGAAAGCATGTATGATCTTGAAGCAGCCGAACAACCAATACTTATGAAAGTAATTGGATCAAACATAAAAAAATAAGTATTCCTAACTTTTCAACGTTTACTTAACATATGTGTGTAACAAAAAAAATATAAGCTACTAGGTGCACTTAAATGTATGCATAAATAAAATAATAAAAAAACATAATGCATGTCAACTACTACAATAATTGCATCAAAATTAAGTAAATCGATTATATCAGTTTAAGTAACTGTATGAGCCACGTGATATAGGCTATGCAATTTCCCGTGATGCCTATCCAGACAAAAAAAATATGAAACACATGTGAAGACGTTGAGAAGCGGTAAGCTTAATTTTTGTACTTAGGCCTACACATGATCATTTATTGCATTTTTGGTCAAGAAATTTACTTTTAACTGAATTTCAGAATTGCTACAAATTTTGCATCAACAATTAGAAACGTTTCTTACGAATGCAAACATTTGTAGTCTACATGTTAACGAATGAAATAAGTGTTTTGCACGCGAGTAGCTATATATTGTGTTTTTTCAAAATATATGACCATGATGTTGGCTCGTATATGCATTAATGGTGTGTTTACACCGAACGCGAATTTAATTGCGATAGCAGAGTACATTCATAGTCAATGCAAAGACGCGAAGACGCATCATTCGCGCCGGGCGTCGCGAATTGGGTGACTCGTTTGCCGCGAACGTCTTTCTCAGTAGAAAATTTTGAACTTGAGCGGGCTGCAGAAGATTCAAGCGTCTAACTAGACTTGACGTGTTTGACGCGTTCGGTGTGACCAATTCGGACTGCGCTCTCTCTCCCCCACGGATAGATTATAGGCCTACTTTATTAGCGAGTTGTTTTTGGATAAAACTAATGTACTTTGCATACTTACAAATTCCCATGTTCTCTATCTCTATTGTCTATAGGCCTACATGGATCGCGGGAAAGGGGGCCTTGGGCGCGGGTTAGCCTACTTTTGGTAACGTTAACATACAAATATTAATTTCGAAAGCACATTGCCTACAGCTCCGTGTGTGCACCATTTATCATTAAATAATGGCAATCTTGATTCTAGCACAATATTATTCCTAAATGACAGCATTAATTCAGTAAATTAAACCTTCAAAATTATTATCAAAATAAGTAAATACCCTTTAAACAAAACTTTAGCTTCAAATAAAGATTGTAGATCTTTACTGTTTTCCAGTAGTTACTGCTAAAATGTTTTTGAAGAGATTCGTTCATAACCTCTGGAGGAAAGTCATTAATTAACTTCTGTTTTGTTTAAATTAATAGATATTATTTAATAGACTATTTTTTTATATTTATAGGTATTTAATAATGGACTAATTTGTTGCATTTAATTGTTTTTTTTTATTGGTTTTTGAAAAAAATAATATATATATATATATATATAATTATATATATAGACACACACACACACACACACACACACACACACACACACACACACACACACACACACACACACACACACACACACACTAAGATTGTTTAATATTTTTAAAAGAAGTCTCTTCTGCCCACCAAGCCTTCATTTCTTTGATCCAAGAAAAACTGTAATATTGTGACTATATTATTATTATTATTTTAACAACTATTTTCTATTTGAATATATTTTAAGATGCAATTTAAATAAATAATAAAGTGAAATGCTTTATTGTGTGTGATTTGCATGTTATTTATTTTAAGACATGTAAGCTGAAGATCTAAACTAAGTTAAAATGGTTGGTTCAACTGATTTAATTGTCTTATTTTATATATATAAATGAGCTTAAATTTTAAGTTAACAGAACTAAGATTTATTTTGATCTCACATGGCCTGCACTGTGTTGGATTTACTTAAAAGATATGTGCACATTTTTTGATACAAAAATGGTGCATATATATTTTAAGTAAATCCAACTCATCATTTTTTAGAGTGTGGACAATATGAAACTAAAACGACATAAGCTTAATTTAAAATGTCTTAGGAACTACTGGATATTTAGAGGTGGATAAACGTAATTGAAAGGTGGATAAACGCACTTTGGAGGTGCAAACGCAATTCCCGAATATTGGGAGGTGGGTAAATGGCATTTACGTGCATTTAGCCTCCACTACATCCCTGGGTATGACATCACAGTACTGATTCGAAAATATATAACACAGTCTCATCCCAAATCGTCATATAACTGACGTTTTGGGACGTATTTTGACCATACGTCAATATCCGCCTTTTTAGGGCCCCCTTAAACGTCGGTAGATGGCGATCCCGGGCCGTCATACAACTGACGCTTTACCTTTAACGTCAGTTAGGTGACGGGTTAGGTTTAGGGTTAAGTTTAGGTATGGGGTAGAGTTAGGGTCCCATAACCTCATCTACCGACGTTTAAGGGGGCCCTAAAAAGGCGAATATTGACGTATGGTCAAAAGACGTCCCAAAACGTCAGTTATATGACGATTTGGGATGAGACCGGGTTGAAATATACAGTGATCAACTAGAAGCAGCACTATACAGAGTACAGACGATTGGTGTATGACATCACAGTACTGATTCGAAAGCATACAGCAGACAGTGATCGACAGCACTGTACAGAGTACAGACGATTGGTGTATGCAGAGGTGTAGTTGAAGAGGTGGGTAAACTATAAATTCTGGTGGACCAAGACATGGTCACCAGGTAAGGTGGGCCACTGCCTACCGGTGTATGTGTGTCTCCTGATGACATTGCTATATAGGGAGGGCTCGACATTAAGCCTTTTCATATGCTAAGTAAATCTGCCTTTCACTTGTCCGAGTAAAAAAGTTGCTTGTTCAGATTTTTTAAAAATTTGACTTATTCTTAAAAAATATTCTCATCATTGATATATCAGCTTTGATATTTAAATCACCATATTGTAATTTCTGCACCTTTAAAGGGCACCCCCCTCCCCCAATATTATTAAATGTATGCTTCATATTTCATTTTAAATTCCTAAATTTGATCAATAAATTCAATTATTTCTAATAATAAGACACCATAGGGCTGTTACTCTAGGGGTTGATCAAATTAAATCATTTACACTGAAAAATTACAATTGCATGAAATAATGTTATGAAATTGATTTTAATTTACATATAAGAAAGAATGATGCTACTTTTAAACATTTAACACTAAACCGCCAGTAGGTGGTGGCAGGCGACCGTCTTAATGAGTAAAAAAGTTCGCCTTAGGTTTAACAACCTATACTAAATTAACTAAATTAAAGAAACTAAATTAACGACATAAGCTTAATTTAAAATGTCTTAGGAACTAGGATATTTAGAGGTGGATAAACGCAATTGAAAGGTGGATAAACGCACTTTGGAGGTGGGTAAACGCAATTCCCGAATATTGGGAGGTGCGTAAACGGCATTTGCGCATTTAGCCTTCACTACATCCCTGGGTGTATGACATCACAGTACTGATTCGAAAGCATGCAGTGTACTTTGATCACCTTGACGAAGCACTGGGGAGACCGGGGGCAATTGTAACTAACAGGGGGCAATTGTACCACACTCAATTCCTCCAATCAGAAACAAGCTAGAGTGATGACACTTAATCTGTACATGCCCAATAGGATTCTCTCTCTATCTGTGGAAAAGAAGCGTGACATTTTCAACTTTAGCAGAAGTTATTAACGACAAACTGATTTTGAGGTGTGAAAGTTATTTTTTGGATGTACAGTATTTTTCTTCTGCTGTCTAAAGTTTAGATGTCTGTCAATTTAAACTTGTATACATTTTATCCCTAGGTTATTGATTAAAAACGAACATAAACAACACTGTAACACTGTGTTACAGTTGCCCCCGAGCCACAAGGCCCATTGTAATAAGCTTGTTTGTGTGTGTTGACATACTTTTCTGTTAAAAAAATGAACATATTTCACTAAATTCTATTGTAAAACTTCATTTTAAAAGGGTGTATTAAAAATAAATGTTTGTTCCAGTATTAACAAATCATCAATTAGCATTTTTTATATAAAATAATGTGTGTTTTATATGTGCTTGACAAAGTGGGAATATTATATAAACTCTTAAAATTAACAGCAGTAAAGTGATTACTTTGAGGTAGGCTTTTATTTGAGATAAAGTGGGTTAATAGGAGTTATTTCTCAGTGTTACAATTGCCCCCACACTGCATTTAATTGAATATTTTAGTCTTGTTCTTATAAGTAAAAATATATAAATTGTATTATTAATTAGTGCACATATATATGTTTCTTGTATCAAAAGATGACTAGTCTATCTCAAGTAGTTTGTGAGTTATTAAGGAAAATGTAAAATACGTTACAATTGCCCCGGGTCTCCCCTACAGACGATTGGTTTATGACATCACAGTCCTGATTCGAAAGCATACAGTATGATCTTGAAGCAGCACTGTACAGAGTACAGACGATTGGTGTATGACATCACAGTACTGATTCAAAAGCAAACAGTATGATCTTGAAGCAGCACTGTACAGAGTACATACGATTGGTGTATGACATCACAGTACTGATTTGAAAGCATACGTATGATCTTGAAGCAGCACTGTACAGAGTACAGACGATTGGTGTATGACATCACAGTACTGTTTCGAAAGCATGTATGATCTTGAAGCAGCCGAACAACCAATACTTATGAAAGTAATTGGATCAAACATAAAAAAATAAGTATTCCTTTTCAACGTTTACTTAACATATGTGTGTAACAAAAAAAATATAAGCTACTAGGTGCACTTAAATGTATGCATAAATAAAATAATAAAAAAACATAATGCATGTCAACTACTACAATAATTGCATCAAAATTAAGTAAATCGATTATATCAGCTTAAGTAACTGTATGAGCCACGTGATATAGGCTATGCAATTTCCCGTGATGCCTATCCAGACAAAAAAAATATGAAACACATGTGAAGACGTTGAGAAGCGGTAAGCTTAATTTTTGTACTTAGGCCTACACATGATCATTTATTGCATTTTTGGTCAAGAAATTTACTTTTAACTGAATTTCAGAATTGCTACAAATTTTGCATCAACAATTAGAAACGTTTCTTACGAATGCAAACATTTGTAGTCTACATGTTAACGAATGGAATAAGTGTTTTGCACGCGAGTAGCTATATATTGTGTTTTTTCAAAATATATGACCATGATGTTGGCTCGTATATGCATTAATGGTGTGTTTACACCGAACGCGAATTTAATTGCGATAGCAGAGTACATTCATATCAATGCAAAGACGCGAAGACGCATCATTCGCGCCGGGCGTCGCGAATTGGGTGACTCGTTTGCCGCGAACGTCTTTCTCAGTAGAAAATTTTGAACTTGAGCGGGCTGCAGAAGATTCAAGCGTCTAACTAGACTTGACGTGTTTGACGCGTTCGGTGTGACCAATTCGGACTGCGCTCTCTCTCCCCCACGGATAGATTATAGGCCTACTTTATTAGCGAGTTGTTTTTGGATAAAACTAATGTACTTTGCATACTTACAAATTCCCATGTTCTCTATCTCTATTGTCTATAGGCCTACATGGATCGCGGGAAAGGGGGCCTTGGGCGCGGGTTAGCCTACTTTTGGTAACGTTAACATACAAATATTAATTTCGAAAGCACATTGCCTACAGCTCCGTGTGTGCACCATTTATCATTAAATAATGGCAATCTTGATTCTAGCACAATATTATTCCTAAATGACAGCATTAATTCAGTAATTTAAACCTTCAAAATTATTATCAAAATAAGTAAATACCCTTTAAACAAAACTTTAGCTTCAAATAAAGATTGTAGATCTTTACTGTTTTCCAGTAGTTACTGCTAAAATGTTTTTGAAGAGATTCGTTCATAACCTCTGGAGGAAAGTCATTAATTAACTTCTGTTTTGTTTAAATTAATAGATATTATTTAATAGACTATTTTTTTTATATTTATAGGTATTTAATAATGGACTAATTTGTTGCATTTAATTGTTTTTTTTTATTGGTTTTTGAAAAAAATAATATATATATATATATATATATATATATATATAGACACACACACACACACACACACACACACACACACACACACACACACACACACACACACTAAGATTGTTTAATATTTTTAAAAGAAGTCTCTTCTGCCCACCAAGCCTTCATTTCTTTGATCCAAGAAAAACTGTAATATTGTGACTATATTATTATTATTATTATTTTAACAACTATTTTCTATTTGAATATATTTTAAGATGCAATTTAAATAAATAATAAAGTGAAATGCTTTATTGTGTGTGATTTGCATGTTATTTATTTTGAGACATGTAAGCTGAAGATCTAAACTAAGTTAAAATGGTTGGTTCAACTGATTTAATTGTCTTATTTTATATATATAAATGAGCTTAAATTTTAAGTTAACAGAACTAAGATTTATTTTGATCTCACATGGCCTGCACTGTGTTGGATTTACTTAAAAGATATGTGCACATTTTTTGATACAAAAATGGTGCATATATATTTTAAGTAAATCCAACTCATCATTTTTTAGAGTGTGGACAATATGAAACTAAAACGACATAAGCTTAATTTAAAATGTCTTAGGAACTACTGGATATTTAGAGGTGGATAAACGTAATTGAAAGGTGGATAAACGCACTTTGGAGGTGCAAACGCAATTCCCGAATATTGGGAGGTGGGTAAATGGCATTTACGTGCATTTAGCCTCCTACATCCCTGGGTATGACATCACAGTACTGATTCGAAAATATACAGTGATCAACTAGAAGCAGCACTATACAGAGTACAGACGATTGGTGTATGACATCACAGTACTGATTCGAAAGCATACAGCAGACAGTGATCGACAGCACTGTACAGAGTACAGACGATTGGTGTATGCAGAGGTGTAGTTGAAGAGGTGGGTAAACTATAAATTCTGGTGGACCAAGACATGGTCACCAGGTAAGGTGGGCCACTGCCTACCGGTGTATGTGTGTCTCCTGATGACATTGCTATATAGGGAGGGCTCGACATTAAGCCTTTTCATATGCTAAGTAAATCTGCCTTTCACTTGTCCGAGTAAAAAAGTTGCTTGTTCGGATTTTTTAAAAATTTGACTTATTCTTAAAAAATATTCTCATCATTGATATATCAGCTTTGATATTTAAATCACCATATTGTAATTTCTGCACCTTTAAAGGGCACCCCCCTCCCCCAATATTATTAAATGTATGCTTCATATTTCATTTTAAATTCCTAAATTTGATCAATAAATTCAATTATTTCTAATAATAAGACACCATAGGGCTGTTACTCTAGGGGTTGATCAAATTAAATCATTTACACTGAAAAATTACAATTGCATGAAATAATGTTATGAAATTGATTTTAATTTACATATAAGAAAGAATGATGCTACTTTTAAACATTTAACACTAAACCGCCAGTAGGTGGTGGCAGGCGACCGTCTTAATGAGTGAAAAAGTTCGCCTTAGGTTTAACAACCTATACTAAATTAACTAAATTAAAGAAACTAAATTAACGACATAAGCTTAATTTAAAATGTCTTAGGAACTAGGATATTTAGAGGTGGATAAACGCAATTGAAAGGTGGATAAACGCACTTTGGAGGTGGGTAAACGCAATTCCCGAATATTGGGAGGTGCGTAAACGGCATTTGCGCATTTAGCCTTCACTACATCCCTGGGTGTATGACATCACAGTACTGATTCGAAAGCATGCAGTGTACTTTGATCACCTTGACGAAGCACTGGGGAGACCGGGGGCAATTGTAACAGGGGGCAATTGTACCACACTCAATTCCTCCAATCAGAAACAAGCTAGAGTGATGACACTTAATCTCAACGCATTCTCACCCCAAGGCGTCACCTTTGACCATGCTTCAATATTTGCAGCCCATTCTCACCCCCAAGGCGTCACCTAACTGACGCCTTGGGAAGCTTTTGGACATGCTTCAATATCTGACGCTTTAGGCGCCCTTTAGCGTCAGTAAGATGACGCCCTAAGATCGCGTGTACCCTACCCCCACCCCACACCTAAACCTAACCGCGTCCTCTAACAGACGCTTTCCTTTAGCGTCAGTTAGATGACGCCGTAGGATCGCGTCATGTAAGTGACGCTAAAGGGCGCCTAAAACGTCAAATATTGAAGCATGGTCAAAGGTGACGCCTTGGGGTGAGAATGCGTTGATATTTGACGTTTTAGGCGCCCTTTAGCGTCACTTACATGACGCGATCCTACGGCGTCATCTAACTGATGCTAAAGGAAAGCGTCTGTTAGAGGACGCGGTTAGGTTTAGGTGTGGGGTGGGGGTAGGGTACACGCGATCCTAGGGCGTCATCTAACTGACGCTAAAGGGCGCCTAAAGCGTCAGATATTGAAGCATGTCCAAATGCTTCCCAAGGCGTCAGTTAGGTGACGCCTTGGGAGTGAGAATGGGCTGTTAATCTGTACATGCCCAATAGGATTCTCTCTCTATCTGTGCAAAAGAAGCGTGACATTTTCAACTTTAGCAGAAGTTATTAACGACAAACTGATTTTGAGGTGTGAAAGTTATTTTTTGGATGTACAGTATTTTTCTTCTGCTGTCTAAAGTTTAGATGTCTGTCAATTTAAACTTGTATACATGATTAAAAACGAACATAAACAACACTGTAACACTGTGTTACAGTTGCCCCCGAGCCACAAGGCCCATTGTAATAAGCTTGTTTGTGTGTGTTGACATACTTTTCTGTTAAAAAAATGAACATATTTCACTAAATTCTATTGTAAAACTTCATTTTAAAAGGGTGTATTAAAATAAATGTTTGTTCCAGTATTAACAAATCATCAATTAGCATTTTTTATATAAAATAATGTGTGTTTTATATGTGCTTGACAAAGTGGGAATATTATATAAACTCTTAAAATTAACAGCAGTAAAGCGATTACTTTGAGGTAGGCTTTTATTTGAGATAAAGTGGGTTAATAGGAGTTATTTCTCAGTGTTACAATTGCCCCCACACTGCATTTAATTGAATGTTTTAGTCTTGTTCTTATAAGTAAAAATATATAAATTGTATTATTAATTAGTGCACATATATATGTTTCTTGTATCAAAAGATGACTAGTCTATCTCAAGTAGTTTGTGAGTTATTAAGGAAAATGTAAAATACGTTACAATTGCCCCGGGTCTCCCCTACAGACGATTGGTTTATGACATCACAGTCCTGATTCGAAACAGTATGATCTTAAAGCAGCACTGTACAGAGTACAGACGATTGGTGTATGACATCACAGTACTGATTCAAAAGCAAACAGTATGATCTTGAAGCAGCACTGTACAGAGTACATACGATTGGTGTATGACATCACAGTACTGATTTGAAAGCATACGTATGATCTTGAAGCAGCACTGTACAGAGTACAGACGATTGGTGTATGACATCACAGTACTGATTCGAAAGCAAACAGTATGATCTTGAAGCAGCACTGTACAGAGTACAGACGATTGGTGTATGACATCACAGTACTGTTTCGAAAGCATGTATGATCTTGAAGCAGCCGAACAACCAATACTTATGAAAGTAATTGGATCAAACATACAAAAATAAGTATTCCTAACTTTTCAACGTTTACTTAACATATGTGTGTAACAAAAAAATATAAGCTACTAGGTGCACTTAAATGTATGCATAAATAAAATAATAAAAAAACATAATGCATGTCAACTACTACAATAATTGCATCAAAATTAAGTAAATCGATTATATCAGTTTAAGTAACTGTATGAGCCACGTGATATAGGCTAGGCAATTTCCCGTGATGCCTATCCAGACAAAAAAAATATGAAACACATGTGAAGACGTTGAGAAGCGGTAAGCTTAATTTTTGTACTTAGGCCTACACATGATCATTTATTGCATTTTTGGTCAAGAAATTTACTTTTAACTGAATTTCAGAATTGCTACAAATTTTGCATCAACAATTAGAAACGTTTCTTACGAATGCAAACATTTGTAGTCTACATGTTAACGAATGAAATAAGTGTTTTGCACGCGAGTAGCTATATATTGTGTTTTTTCAAAATATATGACCATGATGTTGGCTCGTATATGCATTAATGGTGTGTTTACACCGAACGCGAATTTAATTGCGATAGCAGAGTACAGTGGCGGCTGGTGAAAAATATTGCAGGGGGGGCTGAATAACAGGGGAGTCTGGGGTTCCCCCCCCCCCCAGAAAATTTTGAATTTAGTAGATGTGATTTCCTGCATTCTGGTGCATTTTAGGCCTTAGGCCATGCCCTTACCTATACCAATAAAATAACTTAAACCAGTCAATAACAATGGTCAAATAATACAATAATAATAATAACAGTTTGACAGTTAATGATAATGAACAAGTTGCATGTTTATTATGCTCTGTGTGCTGACAGAAAAAGTGCAAACGCATAATATTGATAAATTATAATATAGGTAATACAAAAAATAATAGGTAATACAACAATCTAGTTTAATCAATCCCCAGCTGTAGACTACATATTTTTGACAAATTGACAATTGGATAATGGATAACAATGTGCTGATACTAGAGAAAGAGAGAGAGAAAAGGCTCTGAAAGAGAGGGTGGGACAACATTCTTGAGGGTAACACCCAAGTATGAGAAGAAAGTTGATTTTAACTAGTATGAAACACAGTAATCTAGCTCAGAACTTAAAAACATCAAAAAAACAAAGCAAACACACAGGTATTAATATTCCTATAACTATTTTAATATCAAACATGTGTGAAACAGTGTTTATGTGTGTGTGAGTGACAGAGACAGACAGGTCAATTCCCACGACTAACTTTACATTATTTCCACTCGACGTCACTGGCGCCGCCATTCTGCTCTTATCTGAGGTAAAAATATGTCCCGTGGTGCGCGTGCACGGTGCACTCCCCTAATCTGATACTGTGGGCGATATTTTCAGCGCCCCTAATCCATAAAATTTGACGACGCTGATTGGCGAAATATAAACTTTTTTGCATAGCAACCGGGGAACCATTGGCTTAAATTCCAGCACTGTGGGGCTGAGCGAACTGGCGCCCTGAGAAGACAGCCTATTGG